>NC_134518.1:8626082-8993582 GCF_027942865.1 Odontesthes bonariensis | reverse complement strand
TGAGGGGAGACATAGAGAAATAAACATAAAAGAGACAGTGAAAATAAAATAAACTGACAAAAGGAATGAAAGCTGGGAGTAAGTTACACATTGATTCTAATTTTCAAAACTCGAGCTATGGACCAAGTTATGTTCTTATGATCCATTAAGTTGGGTTCTTCATTAAATTGAGCAGTTTACATGTCATATCATGAGATGAATTCTGGAAGTTAGCCTACAATAAGCCACAAAACCCAGGAGCAGAGGTGGGTAGTAACAAGTTACATTTACTCCATTACATTTACTTGAGTATGTTTTTGAAAAAAATTATACTTCTAGGAGTAGTTTTAAATCACTGTACTTTTTTTGTGAAGAAGAAACTGTACTCCCTGCTGCAATGCTTTTATTTTATGTAAAGCAATTTGAATTGTTTTGTACATGAAATGTGCTATACAAATAAATTTGATTTACTCTTACCCGGTACATTAGGCTACAATGAGCTTGTTACTTTTCTTCTTACCTCTCTGGTATTCTATTATTTTTATCCCCCCTGCCTCATTTTAATGTTTTATTTTGACAGAGAGAGATACTTCCGCCAAAGGTTCTACCATGTGACTCTGTTTCACCAATCAAACGTAGCCGTGCAGTCTCGTCACGTGACCATCTTCAATCTTAGCTTTACAATTTACAGTCGTAGCAAACAAAAAAGAAAAATGAAAAATGTTATATTCAACGGTCGGAAATGAAGACACGGACGAGGCCTCATACTAAAAGCATGTTTACCTTACAAAAAGTGCGAAACAGCAGCTACATTATGTGTCTTCTGTGTCAACCAAAACAAACGGATATTTCAGCATTCAGAAACTCAACATCCCAGATAGCAGTGGACTCCGGGGCGGATCCGCCTTCAAGCCGGGCAGGTCCGCCGCCCTGATCAACCGCTCACCCCGCCTCCACACAGTGTTATATCTTATCATCGGACCCGTTGCGTACTCTAGGCGGATCCGCACATCGTACGCGCCCTTGTTACAGCGTCCTTCGAAGTTGGAAGTTGGAAAGCAACAGCTAAACGTTTCCTTCGGCAGATCGTACACTGTAAGTAAACTGTTAAAACTGTTAATATGTGCTTGTTTATGCAGATGGAAAGCGGGTGAATCTGTCTGTATGATTTAACTTTTAACTTTGTAATATAGCATAGCGATATAGCATAGCGAGCGTGGTTAGCTAGTTCACGTAGCATATTGCCGGCAGGTAATGTAGATTTGAGTTTACCCTGGTAGTTTTGGTCACTATATCATTCACTCATCACTCATTCATCTAAGTTGACTATACACAGGTTATTTTTGTTAGTCTAAAACTGCATTCCTATATTTAGAAATTCTATGTCTGAAGTATGTGACAGATTGTCTATTTTGGAGTGCATCACTATGTGTATCACATTACGAATTGTGATTATGATGGCGGATGATGATAACTTAATTGAAAATCTCCTTTTCTGATTACAGATTCTATCAGAAAAAATCCTGTCGCTCGTGCTTCCACTGAACATGATGTCTGCAAGCATGCCATCCGGTGGTTCAACTTGGAGGCAGATAGGTGAACCTCAAGGAAACGCAGTACACATGAGGTTCACCCTGCTGACGATGTCTAAGCACAGCACATCACATGTTATGCCAGTTCTTGTTTTTTTTATTTTTTATTGTTCATTTAAATGAGTATGTGAGTATTCATGAATAAATTTAAGAATTTCCATAACATTTTTTCATGTTTTTTTGTGTCTATTATCTTATTAGCCACTTGTAGTAATGTGTTGGTCAATCTGGTGTTTGTGCCAGCTCTTTTAAGTGAACTCAATTCCACTTAATTGGTTGTATCCAACCAATCATATGATCACAAGGATCATACTCTAATGTCCCATATATCTCCAGGGACTGGTTGGTGTAGGTTACTGTCCTGGTATAGAGGATGAGGGAGGCAGGGAGAGCAGTACAGTGCAATGGATAGCAGATGAGATGAAGTACCCAGAGAGAACCCATGCATGTACAGGGGGAACATGCAAACCACATACAGAAAGACCCCAGGCTGGATTCTAACACCTGCAACAGTGCTACCAACTGCACCACTGTGCAGCCTCAAAACTGTAAATTTACTCGTAATAATAACCCAATTTTAGGTCTTTTGCAGCTTCACAATAAATAATTTTCCAGTGTATAAGGTTAAACTGGTGGGATTTTTATGGAGTCATTTCTAGTTGGTAAGCAAGTTTTTATCTGTATCTACTTTTGTTAATAAATTCATAATAAATAAAGGTTGTGGACCAAATGAGTCCACCTCCGTTATAAGTATCATGAAAGGATCCGGGCCGGATGATGTAATCTATGCCTCAAAACCAGGGCTCCGAACCGGTTCAAAGAACGAAAACGAAAACCGAAAACAAACGAAATTTTACGAGGAACGGAAACGGAAACGAAAACTAAATGGTCTTCAACTGTTCCGGAACAGAAACGTTATTCTGAAATCCACAAAACCGGTTAATAACGGGGTTTTTTCGTTCTCTATATATTTTTAAAAATTTCACAAAAGCGTAGCCTTTGTCAGGGGAAAAAAAAGACTACTTCCGGTTGTGCTTTCACTTCGCTGCCCGCTAGGCTCAATGCAGGCAGCTGTCACGAATCACTTCCTTTATCCACTACTTGGTCTAGTTATCCACTAGTTAAATAGGAAATTGGAGGTATATTTGTCAGCAACAGACATGCTACAACATGTTGGCTTATAAGCGGGGTTAGGAATTATTGAGCAAGCCTTTGAAGATCTCCATATGGATAAAACTTACAACCAGGTAAGGAGTTTCTAGCAGGAGAGGGGGAGAGCAGGGACGAATGAAACAGCGATTTCCTCGAGAACAGTACACATCTGAAACATAGTAGGCTATTCTGGCAGTACATTCATCACTCAAGACTTGCCAACCCCGGGAAAGCTTGTGCCGTGACGTCACCTAGTTCCAGCGTTAGCCCCACGAGCCTGTTTTTGACACTGATAAGAAAAATCTTACCCGTCGTAGTTTTTTTGTGATCAAAAGTTGTTTTAGTTGTTTTATGCAGTAGGATGTTATGACCATACAGCACTTTAATAAATCCGAAAGTATGAAATGTTAACGTTGTCAGGTTTACTGACAAAAAGGATTTAAGTGTCAGTAGGAGGACACTGTCGGACGAATGAAACACTTGTTTCAATCGTCACCCACGCCTTAATGCTTGGTCAAAATAAAACAGGAGGATCCACTATAAATTCTGCAACAGGGCTCAAGTAAGTAGCCTAAAGTGATAATAATAGAATAAGTGAATTAGATGAAATATAGTCTTCAGAATGGCAGAAAAAAAGCTTAACAGAAATTGGTGCACGTGTTTCATTCATCCCGGCTCACTTATCCAGAAATGTTTTTAATAAGAAATTATTTATCATAGAATAGGCCTATAGG
Organism: Odontesthes bonariensis; assembly: GCF_027942865.1. Taxonomy (NCBI): domain Eukaryota; kingdom Metazoa; phylum Chordata; class Actinopteri; order Atheriniformes; family Atherinopsidae; genus Odontesthes; species Odontesthes bonariensis. The sequence continues at coordinate 8,990,125 of NC_134518.1, read as the reverse complement.
CTACAGTAAGCTATGTGGGATGGATAGCCCATCTGAATGTTTTTGGATGCTGCCGGTGATTTATTATTTTGGGGCATAGAGCTACGGTGTAAATCAAGGGCAAATACTAATGAGTACGTCTATTCTAAGGTAAAGTCCACACACGTAGACTTGATAGGCCCACCAAACACTGCCGGAACGATAAGAACGAACGATATTTTACGTTCCGAACCGGTTCAGGAACGATATGTTGGTGGCGGAACGCAATAACGAAAACGTTAAACATGCCTGAACCGTTTGGAACAGAACGATTGAAAAATAATTTTGTTTTCAAGCCCTGCTCAAAACTGTAAATTTTCTCGGAATAATAACCCAATTTTAGGTCTTTTGCAGGATCACAATAAATCATTTTCAGGTTTATAAGGCTAAACTGGTGGGTTTATAAGTCATTTCTAGTTGGTAAGCAAGTTTTTATCTGTATCTACTTTTGTTAATCCATTCCGGTGTTGCAAGTGGACTCCGATCCGAGTCCATTTTGTGGATCCGTTCCTGAGCCTACCCTAAATCCGGAACGGATCCGGTCCGGAGTCCGTTTGCTATCTGGGGTCTAACTTGAGGAAACAGGTAAGTTTCTTAAATTCGCTGATGACTACTTTTTACTTTTACTTGAGTCATATTATTCTAAAGTAACTGTACTTTTACTTGAGTACAATTTTTGGCTACTCTACCCACCTCTGACCAGGAGTATGGAAACTTCCAGAAAAGCCAGCTCCCTGGATGGCTAAAATAGGCACCCCGGTTCCCTAAGTCTCAACATTCAAACACAAGTACACATTGGCCTGAGTAAAAGACCCACCACCCCTGAGCCCAACTGTGAACCAGGGAGAGAGAACGTCAGATCATGTCATATGCTAATAAGCATATCCATAAAGTTATCCTGTTGCACTTGTATTCTGCTTTAAGCCAGCCCTTTACATCCATTTGTTTCTCTCCCAGTCTGTGTTTACGAATACAACATCTTAATACACCCAAATTGTAGTCGCTGAGTCGGCAAAAAAATTAAATAAATATGTTAACAAATCTGCCAAGCTGCCAACCCTGGACCCATCCACAATGTCAAATTGAAGATAGCTAGCACTTGAATATTCAAAGTATGAGCAGAAAACTGCAAGTTTTACTAATTTTAGCTTGACATTTGGGACAAGGAAATCTTTACCATCTGAGCCTGAAAAGAGGTCAGTCAATACACACACATAAGACAAAACTCCACTAATACCAACACACTTAAAGCAATACTATGTAACATTTCTACCTTAAAATAACAGCTTGAAAAAAATTGTGCGGCTAGAATGAGTTTTAATATTACAATTGGCCTGTCTCCTATGCCCTTTGGGGGTCTGAGTTGGAAAAACTGCGCTATGTAACTTTGCTGGACCGGCCCGGGAGCTGAGCGGAAGTACTGCGACTTGCTTTCTGGCACACCTACCACAAAAACAAACAGACCCCTCTCACGCTCCCAGGTACATTTGATTACTCTTACCTTCTCGGTCGACATAGCTTGCACCTTCTGACTCCTCGCCGGTTCGTCAACAAACGTGAAAGCGAAAGGGTGTTGTATTTACGACAGTGTAACCGTACATTACCTCCAAGCCTGTAGGGGGAGCTCCATAGTGGGCTTTTTGAGAAGTTACATTGTATCGCTTTAAGAGGAAGGAAGTCACTAACTGCTAATATTTGCTAGCTGTGATATACTAAAGGTATTGTATGTTTCTTCAAAACCATGGCTGTGGATGACCTCAGTTTAACTGAATCAAAGGAGTCCTCTCACTCAATTTGTAACATACTCTGAAGAGAATTTTTCCAGTTGGAAACTTTAGTTTTGATTCAGTTTGAATTATTGCAGACATATAGACTAAACTGAGTAAAACAAAAGGTTTTCCACCACCAAAGGATATCAAACCTGATATTGAAACATTTTCTTTTTTAGCCAAGATCAAACATCACCCACCCTTAAATTTTTGATTGTTGGTGGTTTGCTTTTTTTTCACATTTCCTCATTACTCAACTAAACGTAAGATTTTTTTGACATGAACATAATGTCTCCATTTGCTGTAATTGTCCCTTTCATGTCCAGTTCAGGGTGGAAGGACAAAATGTAAAGGGTGTAATTCAAAACCACAACATGCTTCACACACTAACTAAATCTCTCCTTCCTCCACTTCAATCACTCTGTGAGGAACACATGAGATTGATTTGAAAGAGCATACTGGAAGAAAAATAAACAAGCAATCTGTATAGATCTATAATTTGGATGATGTCTAACATCATTCTGAGCTCTTCATAGAGTAATTGATCCAGCAGTTTGTTGTCTGTATAAGCTTGTTTGTCTGGGGTTCAGCCAGTGAACAGCTTGTCAATGAAAGAACTCCAATTATGGTTGCAGTGCACTCATCCATTTCTTATGTTCATATCCTGCCTTTGCCTTTTGATCCAAAACCACCCTAGCTATTTTTTTTTTTTAGCACAAAATTTCAAATAGAGGAAGATGGTAATGTTTCCTGAGATGCTCTTAGTTAGGTGTTTCTGCTCCATGTACTCATGGCTAATTTATTTGTGTGGTCATGCTTCTAATTTAAATTGATGTAAAAATATTCATAAGAATATGAGAAGCAAAGCAAACCCTAATAAATTTCTATTAAATAGCAGCAACTTAGGTTTAAGTTGTCAGAGCAATTCCAAAAAAGTTGGGATGTTGTGTTAAATGTAAATAACAGACAGATAATATATCAAATGTTGAAAGTCAGATATTTAACTTTTTCATGAATTCGATGGCAGTAACATGTCACAAGAAGTTGGGGCAGGGCCATGTTTACCACTGTGTATCATACCCTCTTCTTTTAACAACAGTCTGTAAACATCTGTGATCTGAGGAGACCAGTTGCTGGACTTTTGGTTGAGCAATGTTGTTCCATTCTTGTTTGAAATAGGATTTAAGCTGCTCAAGAGTCCTGGTTCTTCTTTGTCGTAATCAGTGTTTCATGATGTACCAAATGTTTTCAGTTAGTGAAAGAGCTGGACTGCAGGCAGGCCAGTCTCCTCTACAATAAAGCCATATCATTGTAATAGATGTACTATGAGGTTTAACAATGTCATGCTGAAATAGGCAAGCTCTTCTCTGAAAAACCTCTAAAACCTGTAAACACCTTTCAGCCTTGATGGTCCCTTTCCAGATGTCCCTTTCCCTTTCTAGATACTTCTTAGTGACTCTGCCTCTCTAAGGTGCTCTTTATAACTATTCATTATACTGATCTGTTGCCAATTAACATAATTAGTTGCAACACATTCCACCAGCTTTTACTTTTTGGAAGCAGTTGTTTTTCCAGCCTTTTGTTGACCCCTTCCAAACTCTTTAGAAAATTGCTGCCATCATTATCAAGATGAGCTAATATTTTTCATACTTCATATAAAATGGATTCCTGGCCCTTTTACACCTGTGGCATAACAAATGACACAGGTGTCACAGGTGTCTTTTTTTTACATGATGATACTGTATATCCTTCAATATCCAGGGACGGATGACAGTCTTCTTGTTAATAAAGTCCACTAATGTCATGAAACTGTATATTCAGTAAAGATTTACACAAACCGTGCTAACTGTTAAAAACGATCTCATCAACTCCGCAAAACAAATACTTCTGACCATATTTCTCTTGTTCTTCTGCAGACATAATGTAGGGCACATGTTAAGTTTAATTTTTTTCCCCATTACTAAATATTTCATTAAAACAGGAAACTATGATTATTCACAGGAAACTTTTTATGTACCAATGAGCTCATAGTACATTCACTGATCAACCACTGAAAATAAATAATTTGTTAAATTTTGGTTGTTTATTCCAACCATTTTTAAAATAGTTGGTATATCTTCTTCATAAAGAGTCACCTTTCACTATTAAAAAGAAAAAAATAATTAAACTAAAAAATCAGAGGTTTAGAACTCCTGGTTCAGTTGATATTTAATAGAGCTACTGTGCTATACTATTTTCATAAATAATGCATAAACTCTGGCTGGTATTATGGAAGTCATACCCTTTGGTTTACATGTGCTACGGATGAGTTTTTGGAGTAAAGGAAGAATGACCCAGGTACAGACAAAACAGTTAGGCTGGCAGAGCTTTCTTAAAGGCAGGAAACAGACATACGTTGGAATCCACTGCATAAAAACTACAACAAACTATGGCAGATGACAGGGGGAGCGGAGAAAAATGGTGACTGAAGGGGGAAGAAAGTCTCGCAAATGGATGGAGAGTGGCAGGATAGAATAATAGGACTGAGCAGCAGGGATCATATTAACATAATGATCCTCAAGCACGCTGAATCTGATGGTATACAGTACAAAACATACACCTCAGTGTAAATCCAATATATTTGTGCTCACTCAGGTGGGGGAAAAGGGTTGCATTACCAAAATATAAATGAATGAAAGCGCTGTGTTGCTGAAAGGGCAGTTCAGTGAAGAGCAGCACAAAGGATGCATATGTGAGGAAGAGAGAAGGAAACACTGGAAGGTAAAGTGTCCTCAATTTTTGATCTGGTTTCAAACAATTCTCTCCAGGTGGAAAGTTAAAAAGCTTAGTCCCAAGAAAGAAAGAACAGTGAAACCCTGCATTTTGAGTTGAATGCTATACATCAGTGAGTCCCAACCTGAGGTCCCTGCCCTCCCTCAAAGAGGCACCAAAGATAACATGGGGTGAGCAAGGTTTTCACTGCACACAGGTTGTTATAGAATGGGATTTTCACAAGTAACTATATCAAATATACAATCAAAAAACATTTACTGGATTATAAAAAGCCTGTGTGAGGAAGGAGCACATCAAGCACTGCGGTTACACACAGAGGTATGTTGGCTTTCACATGGAAAAGTGGTTGTCTTTTCTTTTATTGAATAACAGGAAATTAATCTGCTACAAACAATGCACTAAAGCATTTTCAATTAAAATGGCATCTCTGTGAGGTGTGCTCATATTGACTCTGTACAAAAGACACCAACAAGTGGATGATGGGACATGAAGCAAAAATTAGAGAAATGAAAATAGTAATAAGGAAAAAAATACATGCATGTAAAAATTTAAACAGAAAGATAATATATTGTCCAATACTATCCTAGTAATCTTTCTAGTGTTTGTTTGACACAGCACGACCCTCATTACCTTTTCAAACCTTACTAATGTCCTTCATATATGTAGATACATCCCAGTGAGTTGTAGGCTAGTGTCATTTTGTAAATAATGACTTAGTGCCATTTTGTAAATAATGTTATCTCACTCCCATTACCTACATTTAAGACCACTGCTGCCTGGTCAGACAGAGAAAGCATGAATGTAATATGGCGTCCAAACAAAGTGAGGCGCGAAGTCGACTTTGCCTTCTTTGTAATTGTCCAGCCAGCCAATGTCACCTTTAACCACTCCAGCTCAAACAGAAGCTATGGTGACGGTCTGCCAGTTTAATTAAGTGGAAATACCGAAAACAAAAATAGCTCCTGACGAACGGTCACACCATCACACAAGCTGTGCGTACACACTCAAGACCTCTGACCCACGTGCAGAAAATACTCAGGTGACCAGAGATCAGACACAGGGTTCTTTATTGTAAGACAAAGAGGATTAATCTTGTGGTATCGGGACTGCAGCGGAATCGTGGAAGGATCTGGAGCTCTGAAAGGGAGACAATATGGTGAGGCTGGAATACTGGATGAGTCACTGAAGAGAACGAGAGTTGTCTTACAGAGGTGGGAGGGGTCCTCCGCCAGGGAGAGGTGAGTTGGATCGGGGCTTGGCTGGAGGAGATGTCTCGGGCGGCGAAGCTGGAGCGATGCTGGGTGGACAGGTTTGTGCAGATCATTGCAGCAACAAGGTGGAGGTGAACGAAACCAGTTAGAGTCTGAATCCAGGTAGTCACGGAACAAATGGAACTGAACAAAGGAACTCGGGAAGTCTCCTCAGAAGGAGGTTCTTGGAGATGACCTGGGGAACGAGAAGGTAAGGTAAGGTAAGGCGCACAAGAAAAACTCTCAGGAGCTCAGAAGGGCAGCTAGAAGTTACCATAATGGTTACAATCCAGCAAAGAATGACTGGAAACCACCTCCTCTTGTACTGCTGGGATGATGAGGCTGATGTACAGGAATCAAGCACCTGGGACTTGATGAAGTCAGCTCAGCCCTCTGGTGGAGAGACTTGGCCAAAACCCCAATCCCTGACGGAAACATCTGAGCACATAAAACCAATCTAATTCACACACTATGGAAGCTCACGCAGAGGCCAAACACCAGTAACCAGCAACTACATCCAAGTAAACGGACAATTGCCATCAGATTGAAGCACCGACTTATTAAATGCCTGTCATGTTTTACTGATTAAGAAATGTATTATTATTTATTATTGTTTATGAATAACTAAGTTTTCTTTTTTAATGATGAAGAATAACGATTTTTATTTCTCCCAAATAAACTTTTCTGGACCAAATTCTGCTCGTTGTGGGTCTTCTTTTAGCGATAAAGTCCAGCTCAGCATTAAAAGTTGGTCTCGTGAACTGCACGGTTATTAAACTGTTGATGAGGTTCTCCTCGCTGTCTACGGCTATGCCTCCATGCAAATGCATGGCAAGGCACCTATTACTATTCCGTTGGCAAAAGTCTATGGGATTTAACATTGAAAACGTGTCTCTTTATGGATTTATTTATGGATTAGATTAGATTATACTTTATTTATCCCACAACGGGGAAATTCACTTGTCACAGCAGCAACAATAGACATAGGCTATATTTATTCTTCCATCCGGGCTCGCACATCCCAACAATATATATATCAAAACAACCGGCTCGATGAGTTTTCGCGGGCTATTACTTTTATTGAAAAGTAAAAAAATGGCGACGTAATAAGCAAAAAACAGCCCCCCAAAGCCCCCCTAGGAATAAACAGGGGGATGGCCTGGAAAAATCATAAAAAACCCAAGATTTTGAGCAGTTACTGTGTCATCATGCATTAACCTAGAAACGCCATTCAAATGTCAGTTTGTAGATACGTCCGTGCTGTGTTCAGAAGTGAAGACGCCATGTCGATACCTGCTACGGATTTCCCATGTTGGGATTCATAAAATGTTTTCATATTTCATCTAGGGCTGACCGTTTGCACTCAGAGCCCCTCAGAGCAAAGTGATGTCGGGGCTCAAAGACCTCAAATCCCCATTTTAATTCATCCAATTCTCAGAATCTCAGCAGCTCCTGCAGCCCTTCTTTCTCTCATCCGTGCTTTCACTGTGAATGTGCTACAGATCTGAAACGCGGGAATATTGAAAATTGAATATTGAAGTCCAAAGATTTTGTTGTGGATTTAAGGAGCAATGACTGTTGGAACTCTACGTTATCAGCCTCAAGGAAGTGGAATACTGTGACTGTGATTATGAGCTCGGTCACCTTCAAGCTGACTCCAACATTTTCAGGAGAATGAATACAAAAAGTTTTGGGCTGTTCAAATAAACACTGTCATACCCAAACAGGACAAACACCCAGTTTCAACTTACTCTCCCATTCAACCCTTCAACACCTTAGCAATAAAAGCAAAAGACTGTACCAAGTTGTCACAAGCACTGCACCTGACATCTCATCATTGGTCAGAGATATTCGAACTCAAGAAGTAAAGTTTTGGAGATGACTCTTTCCCTTGGTAAGCAAAATTTTGTGGCTAGGAGGGAGGCACAGATACTTTCCAAGAAAATAAGACAATGGGCCTCATGCAAGAACATTTTTATTCTAAATTTCTATTACTTTTTTCGGACGAAGGTCTCGTACGAACACGCCACGTCAGATTCAACAAACGCTCTTAACTTCGGAAAAACTGTGTAAACGACCTGCGTAAATGATGAATGCGACCCATGCGTATTTAAGTGCACGAGGATAGTAGATTTGCATACTCCACACCCAAAATAATACCATATAAGGCTGTGCTTCCTCTCTCTTGTGCCAGGAAGTGTTGAGTGTTGAGTCGTGAAAATGGCATCAAGGCGCAAAAATAACAACTTTAAACAACATGAGACTTTTCCAAACTGTCAATCATGCGAGCGTATTGTGGAACTCAGACATGAAACCAAAAGGAATATTTGGTGGACACTTGAATATCCGTAGCATTGTCTCAAAGACTGAACAAATAGAACACTTACTGACAAGCTCTAATTTGGACTATCTGTGCCTGACTGAGACTTGGTTGTGTCCTACTACCCCATTATCCGTGTTTAAGGTTCCAGGTTATAGAGTCTACAGACGAGACAGGGAAAGAGGTAAAGGGGGAGGTGTTTTAATATACGTTAAAGAAAACATCCAGAGTAAAGAGTTAGATTTAGGAAACCATGCATTAGAATGTGTTGGAGTAACTATTACGCTCTCCTCTGAAATGTCTTTTATAATACTCAGTCTCTATCGTCCACCTAGCGCCCCTAATGACTTCTTTATGGAACTACATCAAGTACTCAAACAATTTGAAAACAAAGAAATTTTATTAATGGGGGATCTAAATTTAAATTGGCAGGACAGGACATGTCGAAGAAAACTGAAGGATTTAATGAAATCATTCCAAATGATTCAAATAATAAATAGTCCAACTAGAATAACTAAATCCTCCAAAACATTACTTGATTTAATCGTTACAAACAAACCAGATAGAGTAATTAAAACATATAACCAAGTTACTGGCTTGTCTGACCATAACCTCACTTTAGTAGTTAGAAAACTTAGTAAATCCAGATACAGGTCGAAACAGATGATGGAAAATCATAACATATCATTCATCCCGCAAAGGACTTTCCTCTCTTAAGGGCGGATTATAGTTCTGCGTCTATCGTCTTGACGTGTTGCTTTGCTCTGGTCACGAACCACTTTTCATGTTATGGTTCTGCAACCTCGGTCTGGAATTTCTCGGGACGCACAGCAGTTTACCCTCGCGAGAATTTCGGTGGGCGGTGACGAGAACTTCGGGGGCGCCGGCGGAAGTGTTTATTTTTCAAAAAAAAAAAAAAAGTGTATGCAAGATATGGATCTGGAGTTGCTCGACATCGAAGAAGAACAGCTTCTTTTATTGGAGTTGGCGAAAATGCAAAGGAGGAAGCCACACAGACAACCGGAAAGGCACACCGAGGACCAATCACAGCCGCTTTTGTCTGCGCACTTCCGTTGGTGGTCTGCGTGCGTCTGTCGCGTAGTCAGGATTTTTCTGAGGTGCACGACAACGCACGCAGAGCCTCTGCGTGGGGGAGAGGTCAAGATTTTGACGCTCGCAGAGGCTCTGCGTCCGAGCGTCAGAGGCTTTGCGTCTGAAGCATAAATCAGCCTGTAGAGATCGAGTTGAAGCTAACAAAATGGAATGATATTATAGCAAATAAATCATGTGAACAAGCGTGCAATGACTTAAAGCTGCGGTCGGCAACTTTTTTTTAGTCATATTAGCTTGAACTGTCATTGGATTCTGGAAGTAGAATATTAAATAGGCTGTTTAGGAAAAATAACGAAATCTGTAGCTCCCTCTGAAGCCTGTAATCATGCTTGCAAAAACCGAGCGCTCCTGGCTGTTTTTAACCAATCAAGTTAGGGTGGAGGAATCCTACCTGTCAATCACAGCTTGTGCACTCGCTGCTGAGCGTGAGTCTGCCCCAGCTTGTGTGCGCTCACACTGGTGTGAACTCACGTGCACAACCTTGTCCACAGAGGGGGAGGGGTTTGGGGGGCGATTAGGGGCTCTGAGATTGAAGTTCTGCTTTCAGAGATCCAAAAAGGAAAATCTGTCATTTTTAGCAGTGTCAGCAGTGGAATTACGGGATCTGCTAAAGTGAAGAAATGGGAAGCAATTACGAGTGCTTTTAATTCCGTGTCAACTGTAGTTCATAATGTCACAGAAATAAAGACGAAATGGTTTGATATGAAAATGGCTTAAAAAAAAAAACGTCTCGCCATGGCCAGGCGCTTGATGACTGCGACTAAAGCCGTGCAATCAGTTGTTGTGACACGACGAGAATCTAGAGACTGCTGCGTCTATGTTTTCACGGAGACGTGGCTGAGCGACAGAGTTCCTGACGCCGCCATGCAGCTAGACGGACTAGCCTCATTTCGTACTAGTGTCTAGTTACTGCTCATCTCTAGGGGAGTTTATGATTGTCAGATGCAGACTGTTTTACTTACCGAGGGAATTCACTACAGTACTGATTATCAGTGTTTACATCCCACCCGCTGCTAACGCTAAATATGCGCTCTGTGAACTGTACAGCGCTATCAGCGGACTACAGAACACACACCCTGATGGACTGTTTATTGTTGCTGGAGATTTCAACCATGTTAATCTCAAGTCAGTTCTCCCTAAATTCCAGCAGCATGTGAACTTTGCGACTAGACGGGCGAACACGCTGGACATTGTTTACACAAACATTCCCAGCGCGCGTACCGGGCAGAGCCCTGCCCCACCTCAGATACTCAGATCACATCTCTGTTATGCTAATTCCAGCATACAGACCGCTCGTCAGACGATCAAGACCGGTTCTGAAGCAGGTGAGAACCTGGCCAGCAGGAGCCATCTCTGCTCTTCAGGACTGTTTTGAGCACACTGACTGGCAGATGTTTAAGGAGGCTGCAACCTATAGCAACACCACAGACTTGGAGGAGTACACATCATCTGTGACCTGCTACATCGGCAAGTGTATAGACGACGTGACTGTCTCCAAGACCATCACCATACGTTCCAACCAGAAGCCGTGGATGACTGCAGAGGTACATGCTCTGAGAACCTAAGAACAGCCAGGGCCAAACTGTCCCAGGCCATCAGAGAGGCAAAGCGCGCACACGGTCAGAGCATCCACAGCCACTTCAGAGACAGCGGTGACACGCGGCGCATGTGGCAGGGCATCCAGGCCATCACCAACTACAGGACAACACCACCTGCCTGTGACAGTGATACCTCCCTTCCAGATGCACTGAACGACTTCTATGCTCGGTTTGAGACACAGAATGGCGTTGCAGCAAGGAAGACCACCCCTCCTCCCAACGACCAGTTGTTGTGCCTTACAGCAGCTGATGTGAGAAAAACTCTACGCAGAGTCGACCCATGGAAAGCCGTTGGACCAGACAACATTCCTGGTAGAGTGCTCAGGGAATGTGCTGACCAGCTGACAGATGTCTTCCCCGACATCTTCACCGGCTGTGGCTCAGTGGTTAGAGTCGGTCGTCCAATAACAGGAAGGTGGGCGGTACGATTCCCACTCTCGCCGCTCTTGATGGAACTGATAGCTGGAGGGGTGTCAGTCCACCTCCTTGTCACGGCTAAGGTGCCCTTGAGCAAGGCACCGTACCCCCCATGCTCCCTGGGCGCTTCATGGCTGCCCACCGGTCCAGGTTGGCATCTGTCTCTGAGTGTGTGACCCTGTCCATGTGCATGTGCATGTTAACAGGTGCCAACCTGGATGGGTTAAAAGTGGAGGACAAATTTCGTATGTATGCATGACCAATAAATCGGATTTTAATCTTAATTTGTACTTGTTCGACAGCGGTGTATGGGAATTTGATGTACCATGGGTGATAAACTGATGAGAGTTTTGATGACCAAGGGGAGCGCACGACTCACAGAGGACTGGGACACCTCCGATCTGTCTCCAATCTCCCTCTGAAAGGTTCTAGTGGCCAAAAATCCAAGAGTGGTGAGGACCTGGACGTGTGGTGGAATTGGGTTTGATCGGTGTGTTTCTCTCTGGAATTGTGGCTCTAGCAAGCTGCATGATGTCGATGTCAGCCATTCATCTGTCTCCGCAGGTCTCTCTCTACACGGTCTCTTCCAAGAGCCTGACGCGCCAAGGCATCCAAAAGTAGAAAGTCAGCCGCTGGTTACGCTTCCCATTGACCTTGTTATATACAGAGTCAAATTAACCTTCAATTAGTGCATAATTTAATTCAAACAGAATAATGTCAGCATCATTATAGGGTATAATGTATATATTTATTTATGTTTGCTTCAAAGTAATTAAATATGCAATCCATTAGTCAATCAAACTTGATTTGAATAATAGCGAAACTCCTACGACAGGTTAGCCTGGCTGACGCGTCCACAATCTCGATGAGATGGTGGTCTGGGAACTAGGTGTGCATTTTCTCGTATTTGAGGCGTGGTTTACGAATGCCTAGAGCCGTTTATTGGGCGCTACGAATGTCTATCAAATGACGTCAGGTTCTTCCCATGCTGCTTTGCGCGCGATTCATAGCCAATTGTATCACTTATACCAGATGACGACAGAAATTCGACGAGGAAGAAGAAAAAAAATGGAAAATAAAAGTAAACTTGCGCTCTAAGCTACTTAAATTGACAACAAAGTAGGCCTATATGCTATATTCTACATGAATTTTTATGTTGTAGAGTTGTGAATTTATTTTAATAATGGAGAAATTGAGCAGCCTTGCTTTGTTGTCTACAGTAGTAGATCAACCCTCATCTTACTTTGAAGCTCCAAGCTCCCAGAAGTGACGTCGACTCAGCTTTAGCAGCAGAAAAGCTATCAGGCTTGTGATGATAATAATAAACTCCTGGACTATGTACAAACTTCCAAATGCATCGTTTTGTGAGTACAGACCATATTTGTACTACTGTAGAAGTTTGGTGTCATGACGTGATTTTAGTGTGGTAATTTTGGAGATACTGGCAGGGTCCGTTAGCGCTTGCACTAAGCTATTCGGGATAACTCAGTAACTCAGCTGATGTTCAGCCAATATCGGAAAAACTGCGGGTGGGCTACTTGGCTGGATGTCACGGTTCAAATGACCCTAGGGTGAATCTACTCCGAAACACTTTCTAAGGCTGCATTGAACGGTAACGTTGTGTCCGCTGTCATGTTGGATTAACACTCTACAAGCTTCGGTGTAGCGCATAGACGTCGTCATCGTCTTGCTGCCCCCCCGTTCTGTGATTGGTTCCCAAACTCTGGCAAAAATAAGGGCGGTGGTTTCCAGGCTGACTTTGCAGTGAGAATGAAATCGAGCGCAAAGCAGCATGGGAATTCCCAGGCTAACGACAGGTCTGGATCACTCGTAAATTCTGTTCGTACCTGAAAGAAAACGTAAAATACGAAAAGATTGGTGAATGCGCAAATTCTCTTAAATCACTCGTACGCACGATTTAAGAACGAATCTGTGCGTACGAATGGTAGTTGCATGAGGCCCATTGTTACCAATTGTCTGTAATATTGTTTTTGATGTAAAAAAAAAAAAAAAAAAGGCTGTCATTCTAAATATGACATGTGATTTTGTCCTCAAACTGAGTTTTTACTTCTTTTCGGTCAAATGAGATCTCACAGAATGAAAATAATTCATCTGGATTCTTGGCATTCTCACCTCTACTGATAAACAAATTAGTTATATCTCTTAGGTAATTTGTCTGTTTATTCTGTATATGCTTCACATTCAGAGACAGGTGACAGAGTCCTCTTTAAGCCGTTGAATAGCTGAGCACTTGGCAGTGCAATGTGTGACTCAAAGGCCCTTCAGCAGTACCAGTTATGAGAGGAAACTCCTTTAACATTCTCCCTCCACCTTCCCACATTAGCTTATCAGGTCCAACATTTCAAACCTTCAGGTCACATGCCTGCTTTCCACATTTAGAGACTCATTCTGTCTAATTCTGCTGTTCATACATTTAAAAGCAGCTGTCAGAATATTCCTTTTATTCTCAGATATCTGTGATGTGCAAATGCAACATTAGCCTCTGAGGTAATAAATGGTTTCTGCTTAAGATTCCACCCACACAAACTGTTGCATCATGTGTAAATACTATTCCTTTGAGGGGTAAGGATCTCACATATGAGTGAGGGCAAAGCAGCTAATCTCTCATATATAAATCTGTGCACATACAAAGGTAAAATGGCTGCACCTATTTATTGGCTTTAGAGTGATATGACATGAGTCACTGCTATGCTAGAAGAGAGAGTGAAATACAATTATATTGTCTTGTGAACTCTCGGCTCAGCAAAACTGGCCTTGGGCTTTTGTATGTGCTGACCCTTGAAAGAGAAAGCCCATGTGGACACTAATCCTATTTCCTTACAGTGGGAATGTGGTCTTACAGTGGTCTTACTGGAGACAAGGTTATTGTTAAGACAAGATAAGACTGCAACGCAGTCACATGCAAAGCCTGCAGTGCTACATCAGTTAAACTGACTCACCAGTGGAAACACACTAAGCAGTGCACAGTTCTGAAGCCATATGATTCAAAACTATGTATGGTGCTCCTCAAGCAAAAGTTAAGATATCACCAAAGTCTGTAAGAGTCATCATCTGGAGATAAATTCTCAGAAGCACGTCAGATATTCCCATCAAGATTGAAGATGATCAAATGATCAGCTTCGTCACGCGGAATGTGGGATAAGCGCCCTCTGCTGTCTATTGTGGGTATGGCGGCGGCAAGGAGCGTCAGCCTGGCAGGTGCCGTTGCTCCTATCCTAAAACCACCTAAGAAACCGTCTGACCATATAAATCCCCTATCCACACTGAAGCCGCACGGGTGGAAATACATTCATAAAAAAGTAAAACAGGATCTACGTTACTCCGTGACCGTGGCATCATACATACTGATCCTCCTCGCGACGCAGTTGTATGGAAACTGGTCTGCTGCAGTTCGGGGACGCCCGGATGCCGCTCGGGGATCTTCGGCTCTACCTCGTTCACCGTCCGGGGAGCACGTGGTAGGAGGCCCCTTGCATTGCACTTTATTGGATTCCTGGAGCCAGCTCGTCCTCTTCAACCATGTGTTGGACAAAGGCAAAGCCACGGCTCCCAGGAACCGAGCGGCGGCGTCCATCACTGGCGACAGGCGAGACATTTGCGTGGCGAGTGGAGACCCTTTTATGCATCGTTCTTCTGTTATGCGGAGACATACAGTTAAACCCTGGGCCTGTGGTCGCGCAAAAACTACAGGTAGGCGCTGCTTCTGGTGTGCCAGCAGCTGCTGCTGATGCTCCGTGTACTGAAACACTGCGTTATAATATCGCGGCAAACTGTCTACCAGCCTTGATGCATGAGGCTCCCTCATCTCAAATCAATCCGCTGCAAATACGCGTTGCCCAAAAACAACAGAAGATGAGACTTTTCCAAACTGTCAATCATGCGAGCGTATTGTGGAACTCAGACATGAAACCAAAAGGAATATTTGGTGGACACTTGAATATCCGTAGCATTGTCTCAAAGACTGAACAAATAGAACACTTACTGACAAGCTCTAATTTGGACTATCTGTGCCTGACTGAGACTTGGTTGTGTCCTACTACCCCATTATCCGTGTTTAAGGTTCCAGGTTATAGAGTCTACAGACGAGACAGGGAAAGAGGTAAAGGGGGAGGTGTTTTAATATACGTTAAAGAAAACATCCAGAGTAAAGAGTTAGATTTAGGAAACCATGCATTAGAATGTGTTGGAGTAACTATTACGCTCTCCTCTGAAATGTCTTTTATAATACTCAGTCTCTATCGTCCGCCTAGCGCCCTTAATGACTTCTTTATGGAACTACATCAAGTACTCAAACAATTTGAAAACAAAGAAATTTTATTAATGGGGGATCTAAATTTAAATTGGCAGGACAGGACATGTCGAAGAAAACTGAAGGATTTAATGAAATCATTCCAAATGATTCAAATAATAAATAGTCCAACTAGAATAACTAAATCCTCCAAAACATTACTTGATTTAATCGTTACAAACAAACCAGATAGAGTAATTAAAACATATAACCAAGTTACTGGCTTGTCTGACCATAACCTCACTTTAGTAGTTAGAAAACTTAGTAAATCCATATACAGGTCGAAACAGATGATGGAAAATCATAACATATCATTCATCCCGCAAAGGACTTTCCTCTCTTAAAGGCACAATGTGCGATTTCTGGCCAGGAGGTGGCGATATAGAGTAAAATCAACCTCCGTTCAACCCCAGGCAGTAGAAGAAATCGCTGGTCTGGCGCTGGCCCCGTCCCATCCCGCCCCCACCCCACTCACTCCTCCTCAGAGCAGGTGCTAGTGGCTTCTTCTACTGCCTGGGGTTGAACGGAGGTTGATTTTACTCTATATCGCCACCTCCTGGCCAGAAAAACTGCCGGTCCGGCGCTATCAGTTTAGCATGCTAAACTGATGTAAAACTCAGCTATGCTGCGTATAAACTTTGGTTAGGACATGCCAGTAGGATTATTTCTGCACACTCTTATGGTATGTATAGGTGTTTTTTGTATGCAATACACTTAAAAATGACATAAAAATCGCACATTGTGCCTTTAAGGGCGGATTATAGTTCTGCGTCTATCGTCTTGACGTGTTGCTTTGCTCTGGTCACGAACCACTTTTCATGTTATGGTTCTGCAACCTCGGTCTGGAATTTCTCGGGACGCACAGCAGTTTACCCTCGCGAGAATTTCGGTGGGCGGTGACGAGAACTTCGGGGGCGCCGGCGGAAGTGTTTATTTTTCAAAAAAAAAAAAAGTGTATGCAAGATATGGATCTGGAGTTGCTCGACATCGAAGAAGAACAGCTTCTTTTATTGGAGTTGGCGAAAATGCAAAGGAGGAAGCCACACAGACAACCGGAAAGGCACACCAAGGACCAATCACAGCCGCTTTTGTCTGCGCACTTCCGTTGGTGGTCTGCGTGCGTCTGTCGTGTAGTCAGGATTTTTCTGAGGTGCACGACAACGCGCGCAGAGCCTCTGCGTGGGGGAGTGGTCAAGATTTTGACGCTCGCAGAGGCTCTGCGTCCAAGCGTCAGAGGCTTTGAGTCTGAAGCATAAATCAGCCTGTAGAGATCGAGTTGAAGCTAACAAAATGGAATGATATTATAGCAAATAAATCATGTGAACAAGCGTGCAATGACTTAAAGCTGCGGTCGGCAACTTTTTTTTAGTCATATTAGCTTGAACTGTCATGGGATTCTGGAAGTAGAATATTAAATAGGCTGTTTAGGAAAAATAACGAAATCTGTAGCTCCCTCTGAAGCCTGTAATCATGCTTGCAAAAACCGAGCGCTCCTGGCTGTTTTTAACCAATCAAGTTAGGGTGGAGGAATCCTACCTGTCAATCACAGCTTGTGCACTCGCTGCTGAGCGTGAGTCTGCCCCAGCTTGTGTGCGCTCACACTGGTGTGAACTCACGTGCACAACCTTGTCCACAGAGAGGGAGGGGTTTGGGGGGCGATTCGGAGCTTGGTAGAGGTTGGGGGAGGGACCTGAAAGTTGTATCAGTTCGAATTTTCCGACTTTAGACTCGGAATTTTGAAAACCTGCCGACGGCAGCTTTAACAACAACCCTACAGAATATTCTACAAAAATATACAAAAACAACAAAAAGGAAACAGAACCAAAAAAGGAGTCTACCATGGTTCACCGGTGAAATATGGAACTTAAAGGTGGGGTAGGGGTTCTTTTTCTGGAGCATTTTTTTACATATTGCTTGAAATACTCTTCACACCCCCATTGCAACCAATTAATTAAAAGTTTTGACACAAATATGAAAAGTTTTAGTGGCCTCTAGAACGTACAATCTAGGAAAAACACTATCCAATCATACTGAACGGACCGTTAACGATGATTGGATTCTGATGCCGTCTATCAAACTGCAATCTGCTCCTCCCTCCCCCTCCTTCCCCCTGTGTGCGTACCCTGCTCCGTGAATGAATTAAGCGTCCAGAAGCTTGGCAGGAAGCTAAACTAGAGCCAGCTTGGCTAGCACCTAGCATTATTAAACGTATAGTTAGCATATACTAAATACAAAATACGGCAACGATCGATGCTTGCTGTTGCCATGCACCTTCGTGCTCGTGCGTGTTCATGTACTCTAGAGGCGTGGCTTCTGGGGGAAAGTGAAGAAAAGGGTTGGGACTTTTGACCTGTGTATTTTCAAAATGCAGCTTCGCTGGACTCAAAATCCAGGATCTCCTACCCTACCTTTAATGAAAAAAAGGGATGCTTCTTTAAAAAAATTCTTAAAAACAGGGTTATCAATTGATCATTTAATATACAAGGGATTGAGAAATAAAGAACATTGACAAGGAAAACCAAAGCAAATTTCTTTCTAAATTTAATCAAGGAAGCAAAAGGAAATAGTAAAGTATTGTGGAAAAATATTGATAAATTACTAGGCAGACACCAAAAAACAAATGATAATCTACAGCTTAGAATAAATGGTGCGCTTCAAAATGAAAGTGCTGCTCTTGCATCAAATTTTAATGAATACTTTATTGACTCGGTTCATAAATTGGCACAATCATTTTCAATAACCTGCTTCATCCCCTCCTTTAATAAGGATCCGCTGGCTTTTAACCTAACACCTGTAAGTGGAGAAGAGGTTGGTAAAGTCATTGGGAAACTAAAAAACAGTAAAGCAAAAGATTTTTATGGTATTGATTGTGCATTTTTTTTAAAACATAGTGACAAATTAAAGTTGGCCTTTTCAAAAACAATTAATCCATCCATTCGGGATAGCACCTTTCCCACTGCCCTTAAAATTGGGGTTGTAATACCAGTCCATAAGTCACGGGACAAGACAGAGATTACAAACTATCGTCCAATTTGTATTCCCCCATCCATCTCAAATATTTATGAAAAAATCATAGCAGAGCAGTTGATTGGGCATCTAAATTCTTTTGCACTTCTGAACCCCCTTCAATTTGGATTCAGAAGTAGGTACTCAACAGAAACGGCCTGCTGTTTTTTTATTGAGGAAATACAATCAAAGCTAGACCGAGGTGGTGTAGTGGGAGCAGTTTTCCTCGACTTACGAAAGGCTTTTGATACAGTCAGTCACAACATCCTATTAAACAAATTGTCCAACTACAAACTCTCTGACGAAACAATAAATTGGTTCAAATCATACCTTGGCGACAGACAGCAGTGTGTGAGACTTAACAACATCTTATCTCAACTGAAACAATACACCATGAGAGTGCCGCAGGGCTCCATTTTGGGGCCTTTACTTTTTAGTATTTACATCAATGACCTCCCATTAGCCTGTACCACTGACATCATTTTGTACGCTGATGATGCTGTATTGTTTGTACATGCAAAAGATGAAGCTGAGGTAGCAAAACAATTAACAATCCAAATACAAAAGGTTGTTGACTGGCTGTACCAAAACTGCCTCACACTCAATATGGAAAAAACAGTCGCTATGTATTTAACAAATCGAGTGAAACACCTAAATCATCCTACAATTTACATTTATGGGCAAAAAATTAAAAATGTTGAGGAATTCACCTACTTAGGAGTTACTCCAGATCCTACTCTCACGTTTAAAAATCACATTAAAAAAATGTATGAAGTTTAATCTTGCCAATTTTAGATATATTAGAGGGTCCCTCACAACACAAGCCTCACATATGCATTTAAGTGCCATGATTTTACCACACCTTATGTATTGTATTTCGAGTTGGTCAAAGGGCTCAAAAACAGCCCTGCGGCCGCTTCAATCTATGTATAAAAGTGCCCTCAAAATTCATGATAAAAAGCCAAGAAGGTACCACCACTGTGCGATTTTAACTAAATATGACATTCTTAATTTTGATAATCAAATATTTTATAATAACGTTTGCTTGCTATTTAAAATAATCCATGGTGTTTCAGCTTCTCCCCTAAGAAAATTTGTTAGGCTATGCTCTGAGAGAATGACACGCACCTCTCGATCGACCACTAGAGGAGAGTGCTGTATCCCCAAATGCAGGACCTCCTTTGGTAGGTCAGCCTTCTTGTCTGTAGCTGTGACCCAGTGGAACTCGTTACCAACAGACATCATAACATGCTACTGGCCTAAAAGCATTTGCCAAACGGACCAAAAAATGGCTCTTAAAGCAATACAATGTAACTTCTCAAAAAGCCCATTATGGAGCTCCCCCTACAGGCTGTTCCGAGAGCAACTCTAGTCCAGTCTTTTGCTTTGTCGGCCTCTCTCTTTCTCTTCCTTGCTTCATCAGTCAACGTCTTCTTCTGTTTCTTCGGTGCCTCTGCCATGATGATCGTACTGACAATGTTGCGCTAGCTTAGCCTTATACCTGGGAGCGTGAGAGGGGTCTATTTGTTTTTGCAGTAGGTGTGCCAGAAAGCAAGTCGAAGTACTTCCGTTCAGCTCCCGGGCCGGTCCAGCAAAGTTACATAGCGCAGTTTTTCCAACTCAGACCCCCGAAGGGCATAGGAGACATATTAAAATTCATTCTAGCCGCACAATTTTTTTCAAGCTGTTATTTTAAGGTAGAAATGTTACATAGTATTGCTTTAAGAAATCAAACCTGTACACATGTATGAGGAGTGAGTGTGAGAGTGGCTGGACCAAAGAGAGTGAAAGAGTGAGTGGCTGGACCAAAGAGAGTGGAAGAGTGAGTGGCTAGCCCAAAGAGAGTGAATGTTGTGTGTAAATGAGAGATGTTTTTTATTTTTCATTTATTATATTCATGCAAAAAGTGGAACAACTTGTATTGTGTATTAAATTAAATGATAGTTATTTATATGTGAAAATGTATGGTGAAATGGTCATGTGCTCATGTACCTTTTAGCAACAGTTTTGTTACACTAACCTGCCCAGGGACTACAGGTGGAAATTAGCATTTCCTGCTATAACCTGGTACAAAGCATCTTTCCTCATGGTCAATGTTTATTGTACACTGTCCCTGTTCAAAGAAAAACATACCATGGATGAAAACCGTATGGAAAGAGGGATTGTGGGAAATCCTCAGTGGAAATGAGGATTGAACAAGAAGGTAACGTGTCCCGAGTTTCGTGGGCAAAAAAACTTTGTTTACGGTTGTTGGAGTCATGTTGAAGTTAATATTACAGTGTGTATTGATTTGCTGTGTGTTTATGTTGATTTGTTTCATACTCTCCACAACTTCAATGGTGTTTTGGTTGTTCTGTTAGCACAGAGCTAGCAGTGTTAGCTTAACACGATGCTGTTTTTTTCCGTAGAAATGTGCCCATGAACAAAAGGAGAAAAGCGTTACCTACCGTTTCCCCTGTTTTCTGTCATACATCCAGGTATGTGTGTGAGAATGAGACAGCAGAGGTGTGTCGTCATGTCATGCTTATTTCATGTTTATCCCACAACAGTTAATGATATGTTGAATATAAAAATGTAAAAGGGTAATAGCTGATAGAAATGTGTAGCTTGCATTTTATTTTAAGATTCATTATTTTATTTATATTTAATACACATTCACACTTTTATTTATACTTACAATTCATACATTGCTCATTCACTTATTATTTTATTCATAGACTTTACAGTATATAAAAAAGAAAATCCACTATACGATCAAAGTATAATTAATTAAAAGTATTTCATTTCCTTTTATTTTATTTGTGTCATAGCTACACTTTATTTGTGATACTGAGTGGAAATGAGGATTGAACAAGAAGAATTGTGCCCATGAACAAAAGGAAATAAGCGTTACCTACCGTTCCCCCTGTTTTCTGTCATACTTCCAGGAATGTGGATTCAACCAAAAAAAAACAATAAACTGGCTATTACCAGTTGTAATACTATTACAAGTTGTTATTGATTAACTGGGAGGACATCAACAACAAAGGGTTACACAAGCACCCATCAAAAATGTCACAGGCAGTTTCAGTTTGGTTTTGTTAAGAAATGTTTTTCCTCTAAATAAATAATTCTCTTTCATTTTATTTAACCTGTCCACTATGATTAAAAAACAGCAAATATATCTTTACTATAAAAGTGGTGACTCAAAAAAATCCACTCAACACAACTCCATAAAATTAACACATTGCCAAATGATTATCTAAAAAGATAAGGTGAAAAAACAGGGGTCAGATCAGATTTCAGCACAATACCAGCTTGTTAACTAGAAGACAATTTAGAAAACAAAGACAATTTAAGAAACAAATAAGTGCGTAAGGAGCTAGGACGAAACAGGTGATGTCCCAAGAGGGCGGATCAGGGTAGTGTTTCCTGAACTCCTGATCAGGTCCATCTTCTTTTTCCGTATTTTTGTTTCTCTTACCTGCCAGATCTGACTGCTGGTCAAGGCAGATGGCTGCCCTTCCCATGTCTGGTTCTTCCAGAGGTCTCTCCCTGGTAAAAGGTTTCCTTTGCTAGTCAACTTTTGTTGAAGTGGCTTAGTATGAATTGGACTAATTTGGAATTTAATGGATTTGATTGGATTGGCTTTTGATTGTATTTCAATTAATTGGATTACAGTTGGCTTAAAGTAATACTATGTAACATTTCTACCTTAAAATAACAGCTTGAAAAAAATTGTGCGGCTAGAATGAATTTTAATATGTCTCCTATGCCCTTCGGGGGTCTGAGTTGGAAAAACTGCGCTATGTAACTTTGCTGGACCGGCCCGGGAGCTGAACGGAAGTACTTCGACTTGCTTTCTGGCACACCTACCGCAAAAACAAATAGACCCCTCTCACGCTCCCAGGTACATTTGATTACTCTTACCTTCTCGGTCGACATAGCTTGCACCTTCTGACTCCTCGCCGGTTCGTCAACAAACGTGAAACGTGAAAGTGAAAGGGTGTTGTATTTACAACAGTGTAACCGTACATTACCTCCAAGCCTGTAGGGGGAGCTCCATAATGGGCTTTTTGAGAAGTTACATTGTATTGCTTTAAATTGGACTGTATCTTTGAAGCATCTACCAACTGCAGTTATTCCTGAAACTCCGGTTCTCTGAGTAGGCACAAAAACCTTTAATGTTGTGTATCTCCAATGCATGCACAGGTAGCCACAACTCCAACATGAGGTAGACCTTTCATTCCATCGAGCATGAATCCAATTCTCTGAGCCTGGTTACGCTGAACTTTGCTTCATGTGTCACCAGATTTATGGTGGTGCGCATTTCAGCTTCACTCTTCACAAAATTAATATTGGTTTTCTTCATCTCATTATTACTCCACACTTTAAAGTAAGTCTTTTTTTCTCTTTGGCTCCCCCTAGAGATTTGGGATGCAACACCACTGTCACTGGCTGATCTTGAGCTCCTGACTGTGGGTGTGAGCAACTGACGCTGTGACGCTTTGCGGTAAGACGTGTTGCATCACTTCCTGTTACCTTGCTTGTGCACTGTGGAATTTCTTGCTCCGCTTGGAGTACTGATAATCACTTTATTTCGATCTATAACTTACACAATTTTGCATAGTTAACTCTATAGCTTACCGTTCTGTTCTAACACACTCCTACAGATCTTTAATCTTTATTCTCACTTTTTAGCGGTGTGTCTGGTTCTCTAGCGTAGCATGGCTACCGGTTCTCTTCCTCCTTCTCCTGCTTTCACCTGCTCCGTGTGTCAGATGTTTAGTTACTCCTCTGCCTCCTTTAGCGATAATGGTACATGTAACAAATGTAGTCTTTTTGTAGTTTTGGAGGCGAGGTTATCTGAATTGGAAGCTCGGCTCTGCACTGTTGAAAATCAACCGATAGCGAGCCAGGCCCCTTTTGCCAGTGTGGAGCCACCTAGCGTAGCTAGCTCAATTAGCCTCCCCCTAGCAGAACCTGAGCAGCCAGGATTACAACGTGGCTGGGTGACTGTCAGGAAGAGGCATAGCTCTAAAGTCAAGCCCGTTGTTCACCATCGACCTGTCCACGCTTCTAACAGATTTTCCCCACTCAGCGACACACCCGCTGAGGACAAAACCCTGGTAATTGGCAGCTCTATAGTCAGAAACGTGGCATTAGAGGCACCAGCGGCCATAGTCAAATGCATTCCAGGGGCCAGAGCGGGCGACATAGAATCCTATTTAAAACTGCTGGCTAAGGATAAACGTAAATATGGTAAAATAGTTATTCACGTCGGCGTTAATGACACCCGGTTACGCCAATCGGAGGTCACTAAAATTAATGTTGCATCGGTGTGTGATTTTGCCAAAACAATGTCGGACTCCGTAGTTTTCTCTGGACCCCTGCCAAATCTGACCAGTGATGACATGTTTAGCCGCATGTCGTCTTACAATCGCTGGTTGTCTAGATGGTGTCCAGCAAACAACGTGGGCTACATAGATAATTGGCAATCTTTCTGGAGAAAACCTGGTCTGATGAGGAGAGACGGCATCCATCCCACTTTGGAAGGAGCAGCTCTCATTTCTAGAAATATGGATGAATTTATTTGCCACCCTAAAACATGACAACCCAGGGTTCAGACCAGGATGCGGAGTTGTAGTCTTACACACTTCTCTGCAGCTTCCCACCTGCTGCTACCCCCCCAATCAATTAACACAAAAGGAGCAAATCCTCTTGTGCAAAAAGAAATTATTAAAACAAAAACTTTAACTAAACAAAAACATCAAACTATTAAATGTGGTTTGCTGAATATCAGATCTCTCCTTTCGAAGTCTCTGTTAGTGAATGAGTTGATTTGTGATCATCATATTGATATATTTTGTCTTACAGAAACCTGGCTGCAGCAGGAGGATCATGTTAGCATTAATGAAGCAACTCCCTGTGACTGTTTAAATGTTCACGTTCCTCGAACCACAGGCAGAGGAGGAGGAGTGGCAGCTATTTTCAGATCAGGGTTACTTATCAGTCCCAGACCCAAGATTAGTTTTAGCTCTTTTGAATATCTGATTCTCAGTTTTTCCCACGCAAAGTGGAAATCCCAGAAACCTCTTGTGTTTGTTGTTGTGTATCGTCCACCTGGCCCTTATTCTGAGTTTCTGTCTGAATTCTCAGAGTTTTTATCCCAGTTAGTGCTGAGTACAGATAAAGTCATTGTAGTGGGTGACTTTAATATTCATGTAGATGTTGAAAATGATAGCCTGAATATGAACTTTAATTCTATATTGGACTCTATTGGATTTTCTCAGAGTGTTCACAGACCGACTCACTGCCTTAATCACACCCTTGATCTTGTTCTGACTTATGGCATTGAGAGTGAACAGTTAACAGTGTTCCCTCATAACCCTGTCTTATCTGACCATTTTCTCATAACCTTTGAGTTTACATTACTTGACTATACAGTTTCTGAGAAGAAATGTACGTATAGAAGGTGTCTATCAGAGGATGCTGTAACCAGATTTAAAGAATTAATTACATCATCCTTTTCTTCACTGCCATGTGCAGATATGACAGAGGACGACTACATAAACTTTACTCCAGCAACACTTGACTCTCTTGTTGACAGCACTATAGTTTCAATGCGTACAGCACTGGACAATGTTGCCCCTCTGAAAAGGAAGGTAATCAGTCAGAAGAGGTTGGCTCCTTGGTATAATTCACAGCTGCGTGCTTTAAAGCAGACTGCAAGAAAGCTGGAGAGACAGTGGCGTTCCTCTTATTTAGAAGAGTCTCAGTTAGTCTGGAAAGATAGTTTAACAATGTATAAGAAAGCCCTTCGTAAAGCTAGAACTGCTTATTATTCATCATTGATAGAAGAGAATAAGAACAATCCCAGGTTTCTTTTCAGCACTGTAGCCAGTCTGACTAAGAGTCCGAGCTCTGCTGAGCCAGTTATTCCTTTAACTCTCAGCAGTGATGATTTCATGAGCTTCTTTATTAATAAAATTGTTTCTATCAGAGAGAAGATTGATGGAGTCCTTCCCACTATTATTAGTGATGTATCATCAAGTACAGCAGCTTTAGAAGTATCTTTAGAACCTGATTTGTATTTAGACGGCTTCTGCCCAGTTGATCTCTCTGAACTAACAACAGCAATAATCTCTTCTAAACCATCAACTTGTGTTTTAGACCCAATCCCAACCAGACTGTTCAAGGAGGTTTTCCCATTAATTGACACTTCCATATTGGATTTGATCAATCTGTCTTTGTTGACAGGATATGTACCTCAGACTTTTAAGGTTGCTGTAATTAAACCTTTACTTAAAAAACCTACTCTTGATTCAGAAGTGTTGGCTCATTATAGACCTATATCCAATCTCCCTTTTATGTCTAAAGTTCTTGAAAAAATAGTTGCAGCTCAGCTTTGTGATCATTTACACAGAAATAATCTGTTTGAAGAGTTTCAGTCAGGATTCAGAGTGCATCATAGCACAGAAACTGCACTGCTGAAAGTTACCAATGATCTCCTCTTAGCCTCTGATAGCGGACTTGTGTCTGTGCTTGTCCTGTTGGATCTCAGTGCTGCATTTGATACGGTCGATCACAGTATCTTATTACACAGACTTGAACATGTTATTGGGATTAAAGGAACTGCATTAGCCTGGTTTAAATCATATTTATCTGATAGATTTCAGTTTGTTTATTGTAAATGAAGAATCTTCCTCACACACCAGAGTAAGTCATGGAGTTCCCCAGGGTTCTGTGCTTGGACCGATTCTTTTTACTTTATACATGCTTCCATTAGGTAACATTATTAGACAGCATGGCATAAATTTCCATTGCTATGCTGATGATACTCAGCTGTACTTATCTATAAAACCAGATGAAACCAATAGGTTGGTCAGACTACAAGCATGTCTTAAAGACATAAAGACCTGGATGACTCAGAACTGTCTGCTGCTAAATTCAGACAAAACTGAAGTCGTTATCTTTGGACCTGAGCGTTTCAGGGAGAAATTGTCTAGCTATATAGTTACTCTAGATGGTATTTCCTTGGCTTCTAGTTCTACAGTGAGGAACCTTGGAGTTATTTTTGACCAGAACTTATCATTTGACTCGCATATAAAACAGGTTTCTAGGACTGCCTTCTTTCACCTTCGTAATATTGTTAAAATCAGGAACATCCTGTCTCAGAGTGATGCAGAAAAACTAATTCATGCATTTGTTACTTCAAGATTGGACTACTGTAATTCTTTATTATTGGGCTGTCCCACATATTCTCTGAAAAGCCTTCAGTTGATCCAAAATGCTGCAGCCAGAGTTTTGACGAGAACTAACAGGAGAGATCATATTTCTCCAGTTTTAGCTTCTCTTCATTGGCTTCCTGTTAAATTTAGAATAGAATTTAAGATTCTTCTCCTTACATATAAAACTCTTAATGACCGAGCTCCATCATATCTTAAAGATCTCATTATAAGATATGTTCCTAACAGAGCACTTCGTTCCCAAACTGCAGGTTTACTTGAGGTTCCCAGAGTTTCTAAAAGTAGAATGGGAGGCAGAGCCTTCAGTTATCAGGCCCCTCTATTGTGGAATAAGCTGCCAGTAAATGTCCGGGAAGCAGACACCCTTTCCACTTTTAAGACCAGGCTTAAAACTTTCCTTTTTGATAAAGCTTATAGTTAGGGATGGCTCAGGTGATCCTGAAACATCCCATAGTTAAGCTGCTATAGGCCTAGACTGCTGGGGGGCCTCATCTGACACACCTTTCCTCACTTTACTCTCTTTATGTATATGTGATATTATTATGGTCATTAACTCGTGTTTCCCTGTTCCAACAGATATCCTGAATGGTGTTACAGTGCCGCCGTCGCGGTGCCCCCCCCCCCCTTTCTGTCTTCTCAAACCCCAGCTGGTCGAGGCGGATGGCCACCCTTCCTGAGTCTGGTTCTGCCAGAGGTTTCTTCCTGTTAAAAGGGAGTCGTTTCTCTCCACAGTCGCCTCAGGCACGCCGCTCAGGCCGGGAGATTGGACCGAAAAACAAAAAGTTTTCAGTGCAATCTGTTGGTTTTCTTAGCTAGGAAATTGTTTTTGAATTGGCTCTATATGAACGAATTGGATTATTTTATGAATTATGATTATTATTAATTAATTGAATTCCAATTGGCTTGAATTGGACTTACTATCTAAGTGCCTTGAGATGACATTTGTTGTATTTGGCGCTATATAAATAAAAATGAATTGAATTGAATTGAATAATGTACAGCCATACGCATGATGTTGTTGTCTTGTTGAAGCGACCTCAAAGACATCAACAAAATTACATAAAAATTATCATAAAGCAAAAAACAGCGTGGTACCAAAGTTGGGAACTATGGTATCTCAGCCCCCGGGTGCTTTAGGGCAGTTTCAGGACCTGAAATGTGTATGACAAATGTGAATGTACTTCAAAGCGAGTCAGAAGCACATAGCTTTAAAGTTTGCAAACTTCCCTAGTGTTGCTTTAAGTGGACAGCCAAGGTTCTGAAACTTCTGGTATCCAGTGGACATACATTTTAGTGATGAAGAGAAAATAGTAAGCTAGCTAGTTGCTAGCCTGAGACTAGTTAGCATCGTAATTGGCCCATTCATAATATTCCAGTTTTAGGGGTGGGGTTGACTTTTTGTTGTGCTTTATACACAATTCCTGTGTGTTATCTAATTATGATTATAGACCTGCCCTAAAACTCCAGAGGAGAAAAAAAGATAAGAATCAATTTAACCATCCAAATTCACAATTCAGTACAACCCAGTTCTCTACCTTTGAACATATCTGAAGGAAATAAAAACACATAAATTTCCATGCAAATCTCTGAATTTGCTTCTCCGACTCTTAAGTGTTCTTAAGTGTACTCTTAATAGTTCTCCATTTTGAAATTCTGAACTAAGTTCATACTCCCAAAAGAAACTTGTACACATTCATTTTTCACTTTTTTTATGAGCTTTACCTTTTTACGTCTCACATAGTGCTTTGGAATTCTGTGAAGCATGAGCACAAGAGCCATCTTAGCAGATACGTGTTTATGTATTTAGCAGATGCTTTTATCCAAAGCGACTGACAAATGAAATATGAATTAATAGCAGAGAATGGTTTCGATCCATCAACCTCTGGGTTATGGGCCCAGCACGCTTCTGCTGCACCACTCTGCTTTGCAAAGTGCACATACATGCACATATCTGTGCCGGTCTATTGTATCACTCACCAGCAAGACACTCAAACTGATTTGTTTCGTACATACTTTACTTTATTTGGTCACATTTAACCGATTGCATTTGAGACTCGATGGTCATTTTCGCAGATTTAAATGGAATAACTTTGCCCTCAGAAGTCACATTTATAACATTTTAATCTCGGAAATTTTGCGTCTCCCATGATCAGTAAAACATAAATAGCTCCAAAACATCAGAAACTGCTGAGCTCAAATCAGTTTACCTTTATCATATCATAATCTTTATGAAACCGTACTGTGGTGCAGAAATCGTTGAAAGGTCTGATGGTTTCCACTAAAGTGTACTCCTGCACTCCTGCAAGTAAATTTTGTCGTGAAGGCTCTTGTAGCAAGCTCCAGTGTGGAATTAATATACCTTGAACCTTTGGAAAAACATCCCCCGCAGGAATGCTTGTATCTTACAAGCATTCCTGTGGGGGATGTTTTTCTGGGTAAGGACCAGATGTGGAAGTCTACACAAAGGAAAGGGACTGAAATTGCCTAATTTACAACAACTTTCGGCCTATGAAAGCTTTTGGGAGTGGATATAGCAACAGACATTTGCCATAAACTTGAGGGATGCATTGACAACTTCAACTGAACAAACAAAGAACCCTTTTTGGAGAAATGGGAGACTAACCCATTCCCTATCTTATCTGGACCAATAAATCGAAGTTGACATTTTACCCTCATTCCCCCCAGATAAGAGAACGAGATGCTTAAATAGAACTGAAATGACTTTACCTAGATTCACATTCAGCCGAATCTTAAAACTGTATTAAATGTGTTTGATATCATATCTTTGATATGTGTTTGATACAAGTTCTTTCAGGTTCTCAGCGAAGACACGAGATGCATTTAAAGACGATTTTCACGATTGTGACTCAAAGTGTGATGAAAAAATAATCCTGTTGGAAAAGTGACTAACCCGCCTATGAAATCACATTGCCCCCTAGTGGTCTGTAGTGTTGAATAGTTAAATCCACACGGAGTCAGTAAACTGGACAAGTTATATGCAGTAATGCAACTGTTAAACAATGTCCCTTCTGTATCTTTTTGTACTCCATTGTTAACACAGGAAAATAACATTGTTTGGTTCGCTATTCATATGTCATAACTTTACAGATATTCATCTGAATTTTGAGACTCATAATCATCGTCTATGTCATGTTATGTGTTATTTGATGTTATATCTTTAATCCGCATATCTTAACAAGTTGTGGTGTTTTCAGAATCATTGAGACAAATGCTTTATGAGACGAAAGAAATGGAGAAATAGAGTTTCTTTGTTTTATCCAAAAATCTCTATAAATGTTAGAACAGATCGCCTTACAAATACACCCAGGCAGACGTTACAACAGTTTCAGGCATATCATTGGCTGAAAGTGTAGTGTAAGCCTACGTCATGCCCCGCCTCCGCGAGTCAAACCACGGAACCTGCAATCCAAAATAAGTTCTAGTCTTATCTTTGGATTCTTCCCTTTGAAACATGAGAGAGCAGAAAGAGTAAACCATGGAGTAAAGCCATACATCCATGAGCCAGAGAAACGAGACAGTAGACAATAGAATGATGCGGAGAGAATGAACGATGCAGAAGAAGATAAAAGGACTTAAGACAGGATAGAAAGATGAGGATGAAGAAGAAAATCCGAACAAAGTTATGAATGAAGAATGAAGTAGTCTAAAGAAACACGCTTTCTTTGTTTTTGTTCGTCCATCGTCATCCATGTCTTTTTACGTCGCACGTTTTTAACCTCCGCTGCTGCACGCCATAACATAGTTTTCCTACCAAGAAAACCAGCATCAAGCTCACCTCATCAGAAGTTGGTCAGCAACCAACCAACTCTAGCCCCTTTCACACTGAGGAATAACCCGTGTTTAATCCGCGAATTTAGCGTGTCCGCTGTTGCGTTCACACTGCCGACCCGGGCTGCCGTGTCAACTCGACTCGCCTTTCGACCCGCATCGGACCCTAGTCTTTTTGCCGAGCCGAGTTTGGTGTGAATGCAATTGACGCGGGTCGGACATGGGCGTGGAGTGACGTGAGGAGTTTAAAAGACAGAATGGACAGCTGATTCAGAACAACAGGGACAGGTGAGGACAAGTTTCACTCTGTTTTACTTCAAGTTCGAGACATTTTTGAAGATGGCCAACTGGGGAGACAAGGAGGTCCACGAGCTCCTCAGCCTCCGAGCAGAGGACGTTATTTACCGCCACATGTCGGGGACTATAGTGCTCTTGTATTCTCCGCATACGTTCTTCGGCGGCATCCCACGTTGTAACCATCCACACCCCGTAAAATAACATCTCCATGAACTGCATAAACAATTGCATAAACGAGTCCTCAAGGTGTATTTAACCCTACCTCTGACACATGGCTTGTGCCTACGTCATTGTACACGCCCAGCATTTTATGTGTTTCGTGTGACGCTCTGCCACTAGACAACGCCCCCTGAACTCGGCTTCAGGCGACACGGGTCACCTAACACGCCAAGCGTTCACATTGCTCGACGCGGGTCGAAGGTGCAATTTGGAACCGCTAAGGTAGCGGGTCGCAGTGTGAAAGGGGCTTCTGACACTTGGACGATTTTGTCATTCTGTACGGTGTCCTCGACACCAGCCAGTTCCGTTTCCAGGTGGAAAGAAACGACCACCCAGGCAACTGCAAAGTCCGCTGAAGTCATCCACAACCAAGGAAGGCCCTGAGAGCGGAACCGAGAGAAATCCACTCGGACCCCGCGTGCCTACCACCTGCTGTGTTCCGAGCTGACTAAACAGGACTTCAGTAAAGTGAGGTCGACCCGTTTTTCATCTTACAGACTGTTACGATGAGTGTCTTGAGACTTTCACTATTAGAATGATAAATGAATCCAAGATGTCAGTCTTTAACTTCAAATAGTAAGCCAACCTAAACTATTTGAGTAAATCTGGTATCTCTCCATTCCCCATATTTCATTTTCAATTCATTAAATTCATAATATAATCACCCATATTCAACAATCTTCTGTTTGTTTTAAGGTTCATGTCTTTGGTCATATCGTTTTAATAAATAGTTCATATATCTATGTATATATATGTATAATCACAGGTTGTGTTGTATGCTTTCTTTACGTAATGTCTGTCCAACCAAACGAGAATTCACCAAAGTAACGAGATATGAGATTATTAATTGAAATATTAACTTAACATACCAGAATCATAAGATTCTGTGTTTTCCTTCTTTAAGGTGGTGCCCTACATCCGAGGTTGAATAAGGTTTATTGAGATAGTGAGAACATCTAGTAAATCCTTATATTTTATCAAGTAATGCTACACTCTGATCTAGAGTTGCCAATGGTGGAGAGCTAATGGTGGAGGGATTAACTGGTACTGTACTCTGAAATTTCTAAACATCGACCACACAAAAATATATATTTTTTTTTAATGATAACTTTTATTCATCAATAGATATAAAGTGTCTTATTCATTAGCATTATTAGATTATTCCTTGTCTATTAAAGCCTGGGGTGCATTAAATAGTAAGTTATCTGAAGGGCATAGATGAGAACTATGTAGTATTGAATAATGTAGAATTTGTGTTACTTTATGGAGAAAAAAATACCAGTCATATAAAAGTAAAGGACAACAGTTTGTTAATCTGGAGTTAGGACATGCACAGGAAAGAAAAATAACAAAAAAGAAGAAAAAAAACCTGTGTAATGGGGTTGTACTGGAAAAAAAAGAGACAAAATTGTCCTGCAGAGTGAGAAATTGGGCTGTTTCAGAGTAGTTAGTGACCCCTGAATACAAGTTCAAACAGCTGCTGAATACACGGAAAATAGCATTGAAAATGAAGGAACAGTTGAGATAACTCCAAGACCATTGAAACTTTTTTTTGATAATCAAGGTCACCGCTGCCTGGTCCTGTATAAATTTGCAGTTATATTTACCATGAAGCATACGCACAATAGTCTGAGGTGGATAACGTCATCCTGCCTACAGTAGTGTGAGATCAGAGAACACTCGACCACAAACCAGGGTGTCAAGTAAAGTTCAGCATGTGTACGTTTAACTGTGGTTTGAACTTGAAGTATCTTGCATGCGGTTTCCCTCACAGCTCCGTAACCTACACAAACTGGTCACCTTCCAAAGCCAATAACCGGCCTTAAGCTTCTGTTCTGCAGGAGAGGACCTGAGCTGCGGGAAGCAAATGTATAACATTTAGTTCCCACTGTGTGTGTGAACTCATGCATTCGGTGTTGCTCTAATGTGTGAGTGTGGCTTCAAAAGATGTGTGAATGTCTGTTTTGCTGTACATAAGGTCACTATTTCTCCAATGGTCACCAAAATAACAGGATTGGAACCCACAGCAAGGGGCTGTAAGCACACATACACATGTGCACCGCAAAAGTGAAAGTCCTGCAATGTTTCAAAGTTTGAAACTTGAAACTTTCAAGATGAAGTACTAATCATTTCATGATTTCATGTATAAATAAGTACCAACCTGCAGGTAACCCTTCTCCACATGTTTGGCACAACATTCCATCCACTTGGCTGACTTCAGACCGGTGTTTCTTCTGCTCAGGTGATTAAAGGGTGTTAACCACACATGCCCAACGTCATATGTATCACAGTGACGAGCTCGATAGCAATTTTAATGCCTACACAAATTGCACCAAACAGGTCTACATTAAACAAAGCCTGTTGAGAAAGATACATCTGAGAGGAGTAAATCTACACCTATGGAAAAACGGCTGACATTGTAAAATCTAACAGCAATTATTGTTACACTGCATCCTGTGGGCTGTGTTTCTGATCATCATCATGCTGATCAAGTGAATTCAAGCTCGTCAACTGCTTTTGGGGATAGTCTTGAGAACAGAAAAGTTGTTTGGGAGTTGTCGCTGTCATTTTCAGAGCCTCCAGGTGACAAATGCGTATGTCCAGAAGAACGCATAGAAAAAGACTTCACTTATCAAAGGACTGTTGCTGTACTGTGTTGTTCATGTGTTAATTTTCCAAAGTGTTGACAATAATATACAGCCAGCCAAATTCCTTTTTGTCAGCCATGATAGTAAACATCCTTCCTCCTGTAAGACTTCATACACTGCATGCGGATGAAGATGGCAGTAATGAATTGGAGTGAAACTCAAAAAAAAAGAACAAAATATCTTATTCAATTTCAAAGTGATCAACAGGTAAGTAACAGGTAAGTATAAATGCCTAATCTTAACAAAATAGAGAAAATACCAGAAGCAGGTAAGTATATAGTGAAATTACATAGCTTATTGCAAAATGACTTTTATAGTTGTACAAACTCTCTCCAAAATGAAACCATTATCAATTGTCAGATATGGAAAGAACTTGCATTACTTACAGCCATTGCTTTCTGAAGAATTTGAACAGATTTACATGAAGGCGAGAGGCACGGTACACCCTGAATATGTTGCCAGTCGTCCCACAGCTCCCAAATGACAAACAAGGCTTGTTATATCGATAAGTCAATTTTCACAATTGAAAATGGACACAACTATTACAACACACCTTCACACGCTTAAATAAGAGAGCAGTGTGCTTTCAAAGCAGATTCAGTTGTCCGTTTTGAATGATTTGCGTGAGGCATGTTTACATGCAACATGTTCAAGGGACTGCATTCACGCGTGTGTCTCTGTTTGTCTTGTCGGTTGTGCTTCAGTCAATAAGGGAATGTGTGTGATGCTGAGGCTTTGTTTAATGTCACTGTCCGTGCTGTAAATTGACCAACACCCAGAGATCCTCCCTTCCTCTCCAGGCTTTTCCTGACTAATTAAAAACATTCTGCATTGGAGAATGGATTTCTGCAAAGGGCACACACACACACACAGCGAAGGCCTTGGTTCATTTGTGACATGTGCATCCACTATGGCCGTGACATGCATATTTTATATTTGCACCCAAAAAGGAAAATGTTGCGGGTTTGAATATAGATTAGCACGTAAGCTCCAGCACCTTTCACTGCTTGAAATACGGGACTGGTACATGTGTGGGCATGAGTGTATGAGCACATGCTAGTGATAAGTGCAGAGTGGGAGAGGGAAGAACAACGGAAAGATTGTGTTTGTAAAAGATACAGCAACAAGGACACAGTGCATTTATGTGAGAGAGATAAAATGGTGGAACTATGAGGATATATATACACACATCGATATATATGGGTGAGTGTGTGCGCGTGTGTGTGTATGCTCTCTTGTGAATTGACATTCAGAGGTCTCCCTATCTCTGGCTCCCTCCATCAGAGGGCCATGTGGACTAATAAACCTCTGCGTATTCTTAGAGTTGGAAGTTTTATTGAGTGCCTACTGCACTGCTGAAGGAAAACATCAGAAGCTGATGAGCGAGACCCAAAAAAAAGCCAAAAAAGGCTATAGATAACTACAGGAGAAAGTGCTGCAGGTGAGCTTTTCGCAAAACACTGGTCAACATCAGGAATGATCTGCAGGGTTATTTGATGGAGAGGAGCTACTTAGGAAGAGCGCCGCTGCTCTGATTTAATGAGCCTGGTGAAAGAGCCCGGCTCTCCATTCAGCTGTGATTCCTCTAATGAGAATTAAAGTCTGTTGACTGAAGGTAAAGAGTTCTATGAGTAACACATTACAGTGCAACTTGCAGGTTGTCTCATTTATCAAAATGAATATATAATTTTCTGTGGAAATGCCTATTTGAAAAGTAGACATTCAGTACAGTGCAGGGGATAATGAGCCTCTTTTAGTTCTGATAAAATTATCTGGTCTTTTTAATGATTTTCATCCATACAAAAATTTGTTAGTGCAGGTTGTACAAACTCAAGTCTTTTAGGGCACAGTCCACAGACCTCACTAACGCATATCTGTAGCTACAAACTTGCTGCTACTTCTACTCCGTCTGTTTGTTTCCATGGGCAAAAGACTGCCAGGATACAACCTCGGGACCAACAGTAATGGAGTGCTGAGATACAATTTCTTCAAGATAAGAACTGCTCACTGCAAGTGTTTTTTTTTTCCAGCTGAATTCTTTGTCTTTAAATTCCTTCTTCATTCTCTGACATTGTAATAAAACATAGATGCACTTTGTTGGACAGTGTGTCATACGACTAACATCCACCTAGCTGATCCTCTGGGTTTAGATTCTGTTTTTCGTTGTATCTAATACACAAGTAGTAAACAACCTCCTCTATATTCAGTATAATTTAACATGTGATGGCAAAATTTGCTATTATGTGAAAGCAATATTTTTAGCTTACTTTGGTTACTCATGGTGTCTGAGCTCTCCATTGGTTCTCCTCACACTGCAAATTAATCTCTTTTTGACAAATGTTATTTGTTCTTATTCTTCTTATTTCCTGTTCTCTGACCAGAGGTCCGTTTCACGTAGCAGGTTTAGTGAAAACTCTGAGTTGGTTAACCCTGAAATGAGGGAAACCCTGAGTTTTCCGTTTCACAAAGGGAGGTAACTCAACCCCGAGAAAGAGGGGTAACTCTAGCCTGTTTCACAAAGAGAGTTAACTTAACCTCACGGTCAGTTACCGTAGTAACAGACTCTCTGAACCTAACCTGGTCGGGACCAGGTTTTATTCAAGAAACCTCGAGTTTCTTTCTGTCTCCGCCCTCTTTCAGCCACACACGCCATTTGATTTCCTCATTCATTCAGTCAGCAGAGCGAGTTCTTCTACTTCTATAAGTCCATTAGGCACAGTAGGAGGCGACTTTTTTCACGAACATGGCAGGTCCTTTTGACAACGATCCCGTGGATGAAGGTGCAGCATTATTGCGCAGAGAAATAAATATTCGTCGGAGATGGTTATCAGACCGCGCATAGATTTTTGCATTTACAGACAATTATCTTTTTGAGCGGCACCATCAGAATATGTTGGGACAAAAGAAAAAAAAGACATAAAAGACAAATAAATATTTGTATGGATAGGCTTAAAAAAGACATATATAGGCCTATTATATTTTATAAAGGCATGATCGTGTCTTGGGGGTGGACTCCCTCCAGGGATTCCCTCAGCCACTGGCCTCTCGTTAGGTGGCGGTGCTGGGCACCACCCGTTTTACGGGCATCTGCCTTCTTTCTGTTGGCTCAGTAGAAGTCTGTGTTAGTTTAAATAGGCATAAGTATTTAACAGGACATGATATAGATGAGAAGACAGTTTATGCGTGTGGAAACAGCATTATGTTGGGAATAAAATAACTGCACACTCAAATAGCCACTTAATATTTACTTTACAGTGTAAAACATGATCAAAATGAGGTACCTCCATGCCAAGGTCTCACCTGTTTGAACAATTTTTTTATATTTCATCTTAAACTGCCAAGTGCGCTTCTCCCCCGCGAGATTGCACCTAAATGAAATAAATGAATGGGCTACCATTCAAGCAGTTTCCCTGTAATATTATTGTGATTGCAAAGGACTACATTTAAACTTACACTTTTGCTGCTGCAACGGTGTTGCACTTATTTCTAAAAACGTATTGAAACTCGCCATATGAGCGCATTAAGATTTCCAATTCGAGGTTGGTGAAAAACGTAGCCCCTCCTCTTCCCCGTTGCCAAGGTGACTCGTCGAATCTGGGCTCCATTGATGCTGGCTTTTTAAAGTTGTGGTACACACGCTAAACTCAAGATGAACCTACTCAGAGTTGATTAACCTCACTCAAATCAGCGTTTGTGGAACCGAAAACTCAGGGTTTTCTATCTCAGAGTAGATCAACTCAGAGATCAGGAATAGACTCAGAGTTGGTTGAACCTGCTTTGTGAAACAGACCCCAGACCCAACATTTTAAGGGAGCAGGTCGTTTAGGCCATTGGCGTTTAGGCCGCAGTCGTTTAGGCCCCCCTGCAGTCGTTTAGGCCAACAGAGGAGTCGTTTAGGCCACAGGGAGCAGTCGTTTAGGCCGATTACTATCCGCGCAGATCAATGACACACATGCCAACCAGCCATCTGTACATTTTCGCGCGCTCTCTCTAAAAATAGATAAACCAGGGAAGCAATTGTACACGCCCCAGCTACTGCGGAAATTATGTGATCAGGATTCCAAAAATATTCTCACAAACCACGAATCAAACTGGCTTCTGAATAACAAATTATTAGGTATTAATAATTATTGTCCAACGAATGTGGTGTTTCAGATCAGTCACCCTTTCGATGATAATGCATGCTTATCTTATAAATCACTATTTTAATTCTCACAAGCCGCGCAAATCTAACGGGCTTCTAAATAATTACAGCATTATTGTCCAATGAATGTGGCAATGCGGATGATTATTTCCTCAATTTTATGAATTTATAAATCACCATTTATTAAATAAAAAAAACGTTTCCACACTAAAGTTGGTTATTAAATAATTTACCATAGATATGTAGGCTACCCAGACAGACCAGTAGAGCTGACTTATATCTTATAATAACGAATGTACAATAATAAAGATTTCAGCTGCTCAGGTAGCCTGGCCTAAACGACTGCTCCCTGTGGCCTAAACGACTCCTCTGTCGGCCTAAACGACTGCATGGGGGCCTAAACGACTGCGGCCTAAACGGCAATGGCCTAAACGACCTGTATCCCATTTTAACACAATCCAACAACTAGGTCTGTGTCTGACTAACATTAAACTTGTTCAATATTATTATTTTTTCCACCTTGTCCTGTTGTAATACTGTGTTATGCCAGCCACATATGCTTAGCCAATTGGAAGCTTTATGAATGTAAAGCTCCCTTTGATTCCCAAGTATTGCTTATTTATTTATTTTTGTTACAATACTGAATAGGGGAGCAGGTCGTTTAGGCCATTGGCGTTTAGGCCGCAGTCGTTTAGGCCCCCCTGCAGTCGTTTAGGCCAACAGAGGAGTCGTTTAGGCCACAGGGAGCAGTCGTTTAGGCCAGGCTACCTGAGCAGCTGAAATCTTTATTACATCACTTTGTACATTCGTTATTATAAGATATAAGTCAGCTCTACTGGTCTGTCTGGGTAGCCTACATATCTATGGTAAATTATTTAATAACCAACTTTAGTGTGGAAACGTTTTTTTTATTTGCTGATGACTGTTCACACGCTATTTTATTGCCTGTACAGCCTAGGGCTCCCTACACTTTGTGCCTTTTCTTTCCTTACTTGGGATAAATAAAGTGTTGATTTTGATTGATATGGTGCTGTTTTCCTTTCATATTCCTTTTATATTCACTTTATCGAATTAGCCTGTTGGATGCAGAGCAGGTAGGGGCATAAAAAAAAACAAAGGCCACGTCCCATCTTAGGGCAATTGCCCTTGTACTCAACCTAAACAACAATTTACTATTCATCCAAACATAATTGTATGACAGTAATATTTCAAATAAAATACAATTTAAGCAGAATATATAGGCCTACGAATAACTGTAAAATAAACACATATTTAGTGAATTTGTGTTCACGTGTATCAACCACGTCCCATCTCGCAAACGGGCTTCTAAATAACGAATTATTATTAATAATTAGGCCTATTGTCCAGCGAATGTGGTGGTTTCAGATCAGTCACCCTTTTGATGGCAATGTGGATGCTTATCTTATAGCCTAAATCACTATTTTAATTCTCACAAACCGCCAAATGGGCTTCTAAATGATTAGGCTACAGCATTATTGTCCAACGATTGTGTGCATGTGGTTTATTTTCACACAACGTTTGTTGGCAGTTTTGCATCTCCTCTTCCAATTTCCAAGCAACTCGCAGTTCTCTTAAGCGTCTTTCGTGCGCTTGTGTGTGTTTTAATGTTTATATCCTATGAATAATCTGCAAAATAAACATGGCCAATATTTAGTGAACATGTGTTCATATATAGTCTAGCCATCCAAGCCATCGAAACCACTCTCACCTGACTAGAGGTAGGTGTTGGTATGCCCAAGGCCGGATTAACCATATGGGCAATTGGGCAATTGCCCAGGGGCCCTCGACTTCTATGGGGCCCTGGGCAGTGACGGCACAAGCAAAATATCTGGTTATCTCTCGCGTATTAAACTGTC
Organism: Odontesthes bonariensis; assembly: GCF_027942865.1. Taxonomy (NCBI): domain Eukaryota; kingdom Metazoa; phylum Chordata; class Actinopteri; order Atheriniformes; family Atherinopsidae; genus Odontesthes; species Odontesthes bonariensis. The sequence continues at coordinate 8,950,351 of NC_134518.1, read as the reverse complement.
CGCGGGAGCCGTTGCGCTGCATCTGTAGTCTATGCGCCGCACAGAATCTCTGCCCCTGGCTGCCTGTGACTGTGACCATGAGCTGTGATTGGTCAGCCCGTATGAGGCGGGTTAAAGGTGACGCCAATCAACGTGCACCGAGTGGTTTCATGACGTCAAGCGCTTGTTCACAATTAGCAAACATGGAGAAGCTGAGTGGGAGCGCGAAACGGAAATTAAAAAAGGAGAAGGACATCAGAAACACAGAAAATTTAAAGTATATTCCAAAAATAGGTAACTTCTTCACTCCAGTAAATGTTACCAACTGTTCTAAGGTAGCTTCCGTCAACAAGGACAGCTCAGCTAGCCAGGATATTTCTTCATTGCTGGCGCTAGCTAATGTCCACAGCCCAGAGAGCGAAGAGGTTAGCAAAGAGCCCCCGGCATCTTCAACCGACGGCCCAAATTCTGCTGCGAGTGCGACCGTTGAGGGAAGCGGTGATGGGCCTCGAGTCTCACCGCCATCTGAGCCGCTCATCGAGTCTGAGAGTTGCCCCTGTACCTCAACGCCTCTGCTACTCCCTGGGGATCCTGCACTGTGGGGACCGGTTACGGAGCAGCTGCGGGAAGAGGCGATCTCCCGGGGGCCTGCAGCTTTCCAGAACCGGGCTGCTAAGTATCCGGCATCAGTAAGAGAGTCCGGGCTTGGGAGTTGGACACGCTCCCTCACCAACGATGTGCTTAATTGTCGTCTTCCAAACAACCAAATTGTGCCAAGGGAATGGCTTCTTTACTCGCCATCAACTGGATCAGTTTATTGCTATGCCTGCAAACTCTTATCATCCCAAAAGCCTGCATTTGTCAGCGGATTCTGTGATTGGAAACATCCAGAGAGGATTAGTGATCATGAAAAGAGTGCAGAACACAGACAAAACATGCTTTCTTTATTGCACCGGTCTAAATTCGCATGCAGAGTTGACGCTTCTCTTGCCCGACAGTGTGAGGCAGAACAGCAGTACTGGAAAGAAGTCCTTCGACGTGTGGTTGCCGTTATTAAATTTTTGGGAGCGAGAGGACTGCCATTTCGAGGCGACAACGAGCTGCTGGGCTCCGCGCACAATGGGAACTATTTGGGACTGCTTGAACTGATCGCGGAGGTTGATCCCTTTTTAAAGGAGCACCTTGAGAAGCATGGCAATAAGGGCAGAGGTAGGCCATCTTACATGTCCTCAACTGTGTGTGAAGAATTTATTTCATTAATGGGTGACAAAACTAACCAAGTGATAGCAGAGGAAATCAGACACGCTAAATATTTCTCTGTAATCGTTGATTCAACACCAGATTTAGCACACATAGATCAGCTCACATTTGTTTTTCGTTTTGTCAGTGCAGATGGCAGAGTCTTGGAAAGATTCATTGGGTTTGAGCCCATCCACAGCCACACAGGTGCAAGCCTAGCTGAATCTGTGATTGAAATGGTGCGAGGCTTGGGGTTAGACTTGTCAAACTGTCGTGGCCAAAGTTTTGATAATGCTAGCAATATGTCTGGCAAATATAGCGGCCTCCAGGCACACTTGAAAAAACAAAACCCACTAATTCATTATACACCGTGTGCTGCCCATTCGCTGAACCTCGTAGGTGTTAACAGTATTGATAATTGCTGTGAGGAGTTGAACTTATTTTTTGAACTGTTACAGTCCCTGTATACATTTTGTAGCGCATCAACACACCGCTGGAATACAGTTTTTCATAACAGCGAACATTACATTAGATACACTCTAAAATCCCTCAGCAGCACTCGATGGAGTTGCAGAGCAGACTCCACAAACGCTCTCAATGAAAATTACAGGGCAATCAGAGATACATTAGCCAAATTAGCTTCAGACTGTGATGAGAAAACACAAACCAAACTCGAAGCTGCTGCATTAGTCACAAAACTTGATAAACTTGAAACAGTAATAATGACTATGTTGTGGGACCGGGTACTGCATAGATTTAAGGCAACAAGTGACCAACTCCAAAGGAGCGACATGGATTTAGCTACTGCTCTTGGCCTTTTGCGGTCACTGCATTCATATGTTGGCTCTTTACGAGAACAGTTTGCTGAGCTCGAAGAATCCGCGCGCACTATTAGTGCCACACAAAACTACAAATTTGACACTCGACGTGTGAGAAAAGAAAAAAATTTGCAGACGAGTCTGGTGATGACAGTGAAGTAGCTTTTACTGATAGTAGTCAGAGATTTAAGGTTGAAACATATCATGTCATCATTGACAGACTTTGTTCGTGCCTATCCAAGCGCATCGAAGCCTACACACATGTGTGTGACCTCTTTGGAGTTTTATTTGAGAGGGACTGCAATGATTGTGATGTGCGTGAAAGAGCTGCTAAACTGTGCTCCACTTATCCGACAGATTTAGATGGTTCCTTGTCAGACGAACTTATTCAGTTCAAGCACTTTGTGCAGAATGAGACTTCACCTGTACAGCTGCTGCAAGCTCTTGAGAGACATGGACTTAAGACAACATTTCCAAATGTTTATGTTGCACTAAGACTGTTTTTAACCTTGCCTGTGTCTAACTGTGAGGGTGAGAGGTCGTTTTCTGTTTTGAAACATTCAAAGTCCAGAAAAATGCCAGTGTAAGAAGTTTGCCAAATTAAATCAAGCATTTCAAATTTAAACATGCACTTCCCCATTATTTAAGATTAAATTTGTTTTGTCAGAAATTGACAGATTTCCAAATGTTATTTTGCATTAAAATGTTTAACCCTTGCCAGTCTTGTTGAGTTGTGATGTGACAAGTTAAAATTATACAGATGATACTGCAGATACTGCATTTTATTTATTTTTTCCTTGTGGTGGCTCCATGGAAATGCTGTAAATAGTTTATTGTTGTTGAGAGAAAACAGGCAGATTTAAAACTGTTTATATTGCACTATAACTAGATTGTTCTTGTCTTGTCTGTGGACTTCCTCTGTGATGGCTTTATCAGTTCAATACATCTGTGTTGGGAATATGTGTTGTTAAATAAATATTGGATGCTTTGAAAGTGATTGCTTATTTATTTTTTTGTGAAAATGGAGGACACTGCCTTCCCTCTATGTAGTGGGTCAATTTTGCCAGATTATACTGATGCTGATGTGTTTTGTTTTCATAACATCATATGTGAGTGAGTGACCTTGATAAGAGGACGTAGTTCTGTATTTTCTCAGATTATGGTGATCCTGGGGTCGTGATTATGGGGCCCTTGAATATTGTTGCCCAGGGTACAGCAAAGTGTTAATCTGGCCCTGGGTATGCCGGGCGATTAGTGCTGGCGTAGACCAATTAAATGTGCCAGCTGTGAACGAGGCGAGGGTATGGAATGTTAACCTATCAAAGCCACTTACAGCTCTGTATGCAGAGCGATTACTATCCGCGCAGATCAATGACACACATGCCAACCAGCCATCTGTACATTTTCGCGCGCCCTCTCTAAAAATAGATAAACCAGGGAAGCAATTGTACACGCCCCAGCTACTGCGGAAATTATGTGATCAGGATTCCAAAAATATTCTCACAAACCACGAATCAAACTGGCTTCTGAATAACAAATTATTAGGTATTAATAATTATTGTCCAACGAATGTGGTGTTTCAGATCAGTCACCCTTTCAATGATAATGCATGCTTATCTTATAAATCACCATTTTAATTCTCACAAACCGCGCGAATCTAACGGGCTTCTAAATAATTACAGCATTATTGTCCAATGAATGTGGCAATGCGGATGATTATTTCCACAATTTTATGAATTTATAAATCACCATTTATTCTAAACGACCTGTACTCCTGAATAGTATCAAACCTGACAGGGGGACAGGGAAAAAGGTAAAGGAAAGAGAAAGAAAGACAAACGAGACAGACATAGAAATATAAATAAATAATAGGAGAAGACAATGAAAAACAAGAAAAACCCAGAAAACTAGCTGCTACATCTGTAGAAACCAAACACAAATCCATCCTCTGTTGGGAAACCAGGTGAAAAACCATTAGGAGCACCTGCAGGTAGACAAACAGAGAAAAAAAAAACACAAGCAGCAACAACACTGGTGGCAAGTACATAGAACACAACTGTGGATACGGATGGTTTGAAACTGTTAGACCCAATTCTTTATATTGGAAGCCCAAGAACCAGTTGGAGCAGTCTTAAGTTAAACAGAGTATTTATTGGAGGTCACAGGTCAAGTATCAGCGCTGGACTTGGAGAGACAGAGTTCTCGCATGAAATCCGTCCGACCAAGTCCCGAGATCTGGAAACATTTCATATTTACGTTCACCTTTATCTCAGAGGTTGTACCTACATTTGACGACGCATCATTGAATATTTACTCATGCTGTGAGCAGGCCATCCACCGTCTTCGTCATGTTCTTTGGATGTGATAAGCGATGTGTGTGTGTGAGTGTTGTTTCAGGCGTGCATCTACTGCACCAGACCTATCTGTCCTAAGAGCCGCTTTATCTGACCCAGTTATTTTATCCCGCTATGTCATCTTAAAGTGTTGGACATACATTTGCGTTGTATGAGCAGAGTGTAACGTACAAACTAGGAACATAGATTATCTAGAGAACTACAGAATATGAATACATAAAGTCTAAGAATAAAGCCAATTTATAACATTCCCCCTCTTGGCATGATTTCATCATGTCAACCTTAAAATGAGGTCGGAGTGTCATATTCTGTATTGTGTCACCCATAGGCGCCGTCTGCGTGGGTGCTTCGGAGCCCGGGCACCCACGGGGATTAATGAGCACCCACGGAAAAATCCGAGCATTGAAGTGACACAATCAACCATTATACAGTAGGCCTATAGCTCGTCAGGTGTCTGGAAGCTGCGCGCCGGCGCAATTGCGTTTTCCAACCGGCGGGGAATTTTTCTTGGTCGGGGCAAAACCGGGCTTTCCAAAGCCATGTCATCTGCTGCTGCTGTAGTGTTTTCCCAAAATTCACCGAATCCTTCCCGAATAGCCTTCAGATCGCCTCTCAGTGTGTCAATCATTTCTCTTGCGCTCTGTGTGTGTAGCTGGCGCTTTTGGAGAGCGGCGTTGACCGCCTCCACGCGAGAGAAGAAAGTGAGCATGAGCCGCAAAGAAAAAAAAGTTCCAAACTTCTGCAAGTGCACGAGCAGTCCACTGGCTTTCCCCCCTGCATCACCTTTTTCTTTTGCGCTCAAGTCCTGTAGAAAGTCCATCAAAGCACTGTAGTTTGCAGCAGTGGATTGTAAAGAGGCCTTCACAGTCCAGCGAGTGGGGCAGAGAGGTCTCAGCGATGCTGCGTCTGTACCCTGAAACTCCTTGAACCAAGCGAGTCGTTTTGGTGAATTTCTGATCAGTGTGATCAACTCGCGGATGAGGGACATGAAGTTTCTACATGCAGGGATGCTTTGGGCGACGTCATGTACCATTGAATTCAGCAAATGTGCGGTGCAATGCACATACTGCGCCCGGGGCTCCTGCTCCAGCACGCGTGCATTTTAAGAAGACGTACTATGTATGACCAATAAAGAAGTATAAGAATCTGAGTGGATGCGGTCTCCGAGTCGTGAGTATAAGTTTCAGTACTAGTTTCAGTTTGTATAAATATATTTTCAGTTCAATTCAGTGCATGTTGTGATTATGTCATCGGTTTTTAAAGGAACAGTTCACTATTTAAGACCTTGAGTCCCAGTTCCAGCTTGTTTATCAAGAATAAGAAATGAGGAGACCATTTTCACAACAATAGCTCATTTCTATCCATTTTGGCTGTTTTTGCTGGTCCATCCTGCTGCTACAGACAGGGTTCCATTGGGCACTCTGTTCAATGTCCTTAAAACAATACTAATGTTAATTTTAAAGAAAAGGTCAACTCACCGGGTGGTTCGTGGATGTTCCTGTGTGTCCCAAAAAAAATTGCGTTGCGAAATAAAAGTTATTTCTTGCTTTATTTAGCATTTTGTAATCCAATTGTATTCCGTTTGGAAGACTTTTCACTTTCACTGTCAGATCACTGCGCCAGGGTGAAACTCCCATCTGGTGGCCGGGAGTGGGCTAGAGCCTCAGACTCAAATATAGAGCGGATGTTTACGTGCGTCGTGATTTAGCATTAAAAATAGTTCCTGAACAGCAAAGAACACGGATTACACGGATGGAAAACCATAAAATGCGCCGACATTTTTTTTTTTAATACCACGAACCACCCGGTGAGTTGACCTTTTCTTTAAAATGAACATTAGTATTGTTTTAAGGACATTGAACAGAGTGCCCAATGGAACCCTGTCTGTAGCAGCAGGATGGACCAGCGAAAACAGCCAAAATGGATAGAAATGAGCTATTGTTGTGAAAATGGTCTCCTCATTTCTTATTCTTGATAAACAAGCTGGAACTGGGACTCAAGGTCTTAAATAGTGAACTGTTCCTTTAAAGGGATAGTTCGCCTTTTTTGACATGAAGCTGTATGACATCCCATATAGCAATATCATTTATGAACATTGACTTACCCCCCGCTGCGTCCTGTGAGCCGAATCCCAGCTGAGTTTTGCGTTCCACGAAGGTAGTCCGGCTAGTTGGCTAGGGTCAAAAAAATAAAGCGTTTTGCTTCTCAAAAAAATATCCGTTCAAAAGAGTAATACATTTGCATCACAAAATGTTGTCCAGGAAAAAGTCAGACCTCGCTTCGCTTGGCGCTATTTTTGCCTCCCTTGATATCAATGCGTCCAATGTAAAACTGTGCAGACCGAAGAGCAGACCGAGCACTCCCTAGCCACCTAGCGATAGCCGCACCTGTTACGGTGTTTACTGCTCGGAAGCAGGGGACTGCTGGGTCTGCTCTTCGGTCTGCACAGTTTTACATTGGACGCATTGATATCAAGGGAGGCAAAAATAGCGCCAAGCGAAGCGAGGTCTGACTTTTTCCTGGACAACATTTTGTGATGCAAATGTATTACTCTTTTGAACGGATATTTTTTTGAGAAGCAAAACGCTTTATTTTTTTGACCCCAGCCAACTAGCCGGACTACCTTCGTGGAACGCAAAACTCAGCTGGGATTCGGCTCACAGGACGCAGCGGGGGGTAAGTCAATGTTCATTAATGATATTGCTATATGGGATGTCATACAGTTTCATGTCAAAAGAGGCGAACTATCCCTTTAAGTCGCTTTGTAGAAAAGCGTTTGCCAACTGTAACATAGGCCTAATTCCATTATCAATTTCAATTCAAATATAGGCTATTTTATTGTTAAATATTGATGTGACATCCGCAGGGAAAATAAATAGGATACATTTATTACACATACAAATAAAGTGACCAACTCATGAAACGGTTATATTATTGGAAGGCAAGGTTTTATGCAAACGGGTCTTTCTGTGGGTCGCGACCCCCAGTTGGGAACCACGAGCACCCACCGGCATAAACATAAGTCGGCGCCCCTGGTGTCACCCCTGTTAGCGGCAGCCAACCTAGCAGGGCCCCAAACTGCAAGTTCGCGGCCACTTTAAGGTGCAGCACAACCAGAGGAGATTTTTTGTCATCATTATGTAAGCATCAATGTGTAAGCTGTTTCTTCATTGCGTTATCAGCAGCAAGCAAGTCTTCATTGCACAGGCATGTGGAAAATATAATAAACAATTCTAATGCGTTAGCAAAAAACTTTTCTATCAGGAGTATTCCATCATTTTGCTCGGAACAGAACCTCTTTCCGAGAGGGTTAAGACCTTCATAACTCACTGATTATAACTCTGCAAATGAGCACATTTCTTAAAAACTATAAGTGTCACGCCTCTACGTGTATGCACGGACTACATGTATAAATATTTATATTATTCTGTGTGTATATGGCCCCGACCCCATCTTCCGTGTGGAAAACTATATGTGGTTTGAACAGTGTCAAGGCCCTGCTCACCCATAAGTACCATTAACATTACCAGCAGGCTTGTCAACCCTTTGCAGCGAATAGGAGCGAAAACCCGATGGCTGAATCGGGAAAAATTCCCCTATGGCCCCATTTCCACTTGGCGACCGACCACCTCATTACCTTTCAAAGTCTAAGGTCCCGCTCCAAACAGCCGAGTCACCCCACTGGCAATGGTTATACTAATGATTGGTTGATTTATACCCAAAAAATTATTAATCACATTAATGATTACATGAAATACAACAGATGAACAAATACAATTTTTTATGATGTCCACGTGACGAGTCGTGTAGTCTCTTCTGGTCCAATCCTGTCACTGCTTGGTGCTCGGTTCTCCTCATGGCTGAACATCAGTTCAGCATTCTGATCCGGACCTAACCTTGGAAGGAGAGGTCACCAGTACGTCACTTCCTGAGGGATCTTCAGCATCCGTTTTCCCTAACTAATCTTGTTTTTAGGACAATTTCAAGAGAGAATTTCCGCTGTGTTCTGTTGACAGTGCTTGAAGATTGTGTGCTTGTTCAACCATCATCTTGGCATGATGGGCACGGCCTTCCAGAATTTCAGATGGACTCCTTGTCCGTTGCTTGGCTGTGAGTCCTGTAGTGGTTCTGAATCTGTGGATTAATAATTAGTCGGAGAACAAATCATGCAGCACACCAGAGCAATTTTCATTTGCCCTGTATCTTATACTCAGGACATGTCTTTCTTGTCCTCACTAGTGGGCACAGGTTCAGTCCTAGTGCCCAATTCATCATTTTTCTTATGTCCCCCAAACCAAAACAAAAACAACCAAATAAAATAAAAATAAAATAAAATAACCCAAAACAAAACAACTGGCCAGTTGATATAACCCTTGTGTGCTCATATGACTCAATGCTGGGCAGCATTACTGCAGAATTCAGTACCATCAATTTCCTTTTGCTGTGGAAAAACTTCAAATCATTTAGAGAACACATCACCACAGAGACACAACACAAAACAACACAAAACAAAGACAAAAGAAGACAAAAAACACACACAGAATTTTGTTGGGAAAACTTGAGAAGCAATTAATTGCCGAACATCTCCACTGCAGTTTCTGCTCCTGTGTTGCTCTTTGTCAGTAGGTGAGGTTCCTCAGTCAGTGTTCTTTCGGTGGGATCTGGAGCATGAGTACAGCGAGTCTTGTGGCTCCAGTTACTCAGTCTGTCTCCTATCAACCACACCTTTACACAATCCGATGTAGCTTCTGCTACCTTGTTTGGTCCCGTCGACAGAGGAGAGGACCAGTCACGTTTGTTGACTTTCTTTAGGACCCAGTTTCCTACTTCAACAGGTGAAGTATGGCGGTCCTGTTCCTTAGTGAGCATTTCTGTAACCTGTTGAGATATACTCATCACCGTGTTATTCAGTTGTTTCACTTATTCACACAAGTTTTCATACTGTCGTAGAACAGGGGGCGAGCCTGTTGGTGCAGTAGTAAATGGACAGAGTCTTTTCTCCCTGTCCAGGCCTCATGTGGGACAACCTGACAACATTCATGGTGGCATCTGGAGTAAATCTCAGGTTAATTAACATCATAGAGAGAGCTTCAGCCCAAGTTAACTTTGTGTCTGCACAGAGTTTGTTGGGCCTTTTTGATGGTTCTTATTTGCTCTTTCCACTCGTCCTTGTGAAGCTGGGTGATAGACTTCACCGAGCTTATGTCCAGTTCCAAACATCTGTTACATTTCTCTTAGTTCTTCATAAGAGAAGTGAGCACCATTGTCTGATCTTATCACTTCTGGTACCCCAAATATTGGAATAATTTCTCTTGTAATCCATTTAATGACTTATTTTTCTTTTTCATTGTCTTGCCTTCCAGTTGGAGCAGCTGCTTCTTGAGTTGATGTAGGTGTTTAACAGGGCGCCGGCTGAGGTAACAAAAACTTTTCTTATAAACTGATTAATCTACCTTTTCCAATCAGAGCGGCTCAGACCTCTAATTATTTTAAATGTTCTAAAATTCTCAGTTTGTTACTATGGTTGAGTGGCATCTCTTTAACTGCAAACAGAATTTTATTTCTATTTCATCCATTCTGTCCAATGCTATACTGTTTAATTCAATTATCATTTATCTGCAGGGTTAGAAACTGCTAATCGTGTTGATATATTGTTTCTCTTGTATGGCTCTCTGGTCACTGTGGCTGTTTTTGAATGCGTCATAAAAACAAAACTTATCTTGTCTTGTTATGAATCAGTCTCACTGCAGCTGTCTTTAAATGTCTTTCAGAGTTTTCCTCTTTAAGAAAGCTATTGGTGATATCTGAGCATTTTAATTGTTTCATAGATCTGCTGCAGTTAAATAGTTAAATGATTTAGTTAAATAGTTAAATGGTATATGGATATTGATCACTATTAACTCAGAATTGGTGAAGAGAGGCAGAGGAGGCCTATTTAGATCAGCTAAATTTTTGGAGTTATGTTAATATGATCTCTAAAATAATAATGGCTAACCTTTACTGCTTTAAGATGATAACCGGCTGTTTGACATCTGACTGTCTGGCCTTGCTGTTAAATCCTGATTGTTCAAGCTATGTCACATGGTCTGACTGTCTGATCTCAGTCCTGCTTAAGGTGGAAATCATAAAGTCTCACTTTGTAGAACATTTGTTTTTGTTCCAACCGCTTTTCAATCAAAGAAGGAAATATTCTGAACGCTCTGCTTGTGTAAATCTTATTTCAGCAACAACTTGTATGAATGTCTTGTTTTCCTGGATTTATTTTGGACATTTTATTGCTTCTTATCTCTTCACTGTGATTCTTGCATTGAAAAGCTGTTTTTAGTTTATCTAAGTACTTTGGTATCTCTCCTATGTAGTTCTTGTACTCTTAAAGTACCGGCCAATGATCACTTAGAGTCTGTAGATAAACGTATTGTTTGGACTGTCCTCGCTCTCAGGCTGAATGAGAGAAGAAGAAGCAGGATTGACATGAGGCACTCTTAGGGTGATAGTATTTTATGACAAAGAGAACAACTAATAACATTATGGAGCAGCTTGGAGGTTATCAGTTATCTGAAAAAATGTTTCGAGCTTTTAATCTGTGTGATTCATTATTTAGCCAATCTTTAGTTAGAAACTTTGCTCTCAGGCCAAGTTTCCAACTCTGTTGATCTTTTTTCCTTATAGGTCTCTTATTAGTGTGTTGATGCTGAAAAAAAATTATTAACTTCTGTCAATGAACCTTTGGGAAAAAAAATAAATAAAAGATGTTACTTTGATGCTAGGTTAATTTGGCTTGTTGCTCTTGTGATTGTTAGTTTGGAGTTAGATTGATATTAGTTTTATTGCTAATGCCATAAATGCTATTTTATTGTTAATTTAGAGCTAGGTTAATGCTCAACCTGTTTTGATGTGACTCAAGCTAAAGGTGTTGCCCCAACTTTTGCCCTAACCAGATGCTTCCAATCGGATCTATTCATAGACAACAATGCACATCACAGCTCTGTAAATTCTAACCAATGAAGTATTAACACACCTCTAAGCACAAGATTTTATTAAGTCCTGGGACGCCCTATTGTAGCATTCGATGGGAGCCAGAGGCCTGATGCCAAGAATTCTGGTTTGGGTAGGGGTGGGGAGGGGCTTGACGAGGATCCTGTTTTGGAGGAGGGTAAGTATTGTAATCATACTGAGGAATCCCCCGTACTTGGCGTGCGTACTGTTGGGCCCGACCTTGTTTGGCCCCATGGCCGTAGCCCCTGCATTGATAGCATCGATCATTACTTCTTTGGGTGAGTTTGACCCTGTTGTGGTGGTTTCCTCTTCCCCTATTTCTGAATGGAGGTGGGTATGGGTATGGCCCATAAGAAGCAGGTGGATGGTGTGATTGCATAGCAGGAGGAGGGGCCTCCTGAGATATTTGTTTAACATAAGCCTTGTTATGATTTACCTTTTCTCTTATTTCTTTCAATTGTGATTTTGCCACTTGTACCTGCAAGGAAATTTATTCCTTTTTCTCTTGTTCCCGTTCTTCGATTTCATTATCAATGTATTGAGTGACATGGGCAGCCCATAATGCATATGTCAAGTTTGTTAATCCAACCACTTGTTTCAGCGTAGATTGCATAGAGGGAGACAGTGATCCTTCCACAGCTCCTCTAAATAGCATCTCAATGGTTTCACTTACGGCTGGATCTTCACCAGTTCTATCCTACCATAGCCCTCTTACCCGGAGTAAATAGGCTGCCCCTCTCTCATCTCCATTCGGTGGTAGTCGACACAGTTCAGCTGACCTCATGTGTACAGGGAACTTTTCTCGTATTAGTGGCCATAACAAGTACACAAGCTGATGTAGGGGCGTACTGTCTAGGGCCGTATCAGTTTGGCAGCGTTGCTCAATTTCTTTCAACATGCCCAATGACGTGCATGAGGCAAATACTCGTCTGAAATCACCTAGGGCTGGAACTATTCCAGCACATGCTTCTAGAAATGCCTTAATCCATGGTGTGCCCCCTTTATTTATGTCTGGTAACTGGGATTTAATCATTACAGTGTCCTGCAAGGAAAATGGATTATACGTGGTAGTAGTGCGACCATCACCTGTAGATGCCATTACCAATGGCATCTGATTATGACTGCGGCGGATGTCTGTGCGAGAGTGAACATTACCACTATCTGGTTTCTGAGCAGGGACATGTTCAGTACGATTTGTCCACTCACTCGGTCTGTTTTGCTCAAACACAGAAGTCAGGCTATTTACTGAGGGACCACCATTTGCAGCCCCTGATCTATTCATGTAGATAGGTTCAGATGGTGCTTCCCCTGATTGGGTTTCTTTTGACCGTGATTCAAATGTGTCAGTTATGTTGGACGGAGGCATCTTATCTTCTTGTGTAGTAGGATGTGTCTCTGGAGAAGATAACGTCTTGACTGGCATTTGATGTGGTAGTTGTGCAGAGGACTGTCTCTGAATAGAGAATTTATTTATACTTTACATGTGTTTATACTTTACATATCAGCATTCAATGTGACCATCAGACAGTAAATTTATACTTTGATTTTTACTGATCAGGGGACATCTTAATTCAGACAACTTAATTTAGCTTGTCCAATGTGCAGAAATTTCACATATATTCATATATAAGAGGTTTTTCTGCTCACCTTTTTTCTCGGGCGCCTCGAATTGTCTGAACAAAGTGACCACCTCAATCAGCTCCGGCAGTCCTCCCTCGGAGTCAGTCCAATTCACGGGGTCGCGGCACCAGCTGTTAGACCCGATTCTTTATATTGGAAGCCCAAGAACCAGTTGGAGCAGTCTTAAGTTAAACAGAGTATTTATTGGAGGTCACAGGTCAAGTATCAGCGCTGGACTTGGAGAGACAGAGTTCTCGCATGAAATCCGTCCGACCAAGTCCCGAGATCTGGAAACATTTCATATTTATGTTCACCTTTATCTCAGAGGTTGTACCTACATTTGACGACGCATCATTGAATATTTACTCATGCTGTGAGCAGGCCATCCACCGTCTTCGTCATGTTCTTTGGATGTGATAAGCGATGTGTGTGTGTGAGTGTTGTTGCCTGCGTGCATCTACTGCACCAGACCTATTTGCGTTGTATGAGCAGAGTGTAACGTACAAACTAGGAACATAGATTATCTAGAGAACTACAGAATATGAATACATAAAGTCTAAGAATAAAGCCAATTTATAACAAAACCACGGGACGACACAGCAACTGTATGACAATCATGTTACTGAGTGAGTGAGTGAGTGAGTGAGTGAGTGAGTGAGTGAGTGAGTGAGTGAGTGAGTGAGTGAGTGAGTGAGTGAGTGAGTGAGTGAGTGAGTGAGTGAGTGAGTGATTGAGTGAGTGAGTGAATGTGTCTGTGTGCATGAACATGCAAAATATATGGTACAGGTTTTACATGAACTGTGTTCAGTTGCTCTGTAACTGTAAATATGCAGACGCAAGGTACTAGTTTTAGGGACTAGTTTCCATCAAAGAGCTTTGTTATTATATGCTCTTACATATTTGCATGTTCCCTCCTCAAACAGAAGTTCGAGAGTCTGCCCACTCCTCCTAAACAAACTGGGGAATTCTGGTGTGAATTCCACAATTCCGCACCAGCACTGCTGAAATAAAAAAGAGCAGTCATCAGCATGTTTTATTAGTTTAATTTAATTCCTTTTCTTGTTTTGCTATTGTTGGACAATATACTGGTGTTGTGGGGTATTGTGCCAGACATATCATGTGCAAATATTGAAACATTAGATTTTATTTCACAGGTACTTTAATGACGTCTTGGGGGCACTAAGACAAGTTTACCAAACTTTGAATATTCTCATATCAATACTTTTATGCTTTTATAAACAGAGAAATATGGAAAGCTAGTGCTTAAAATTCAGGACAGAGCTGTTTGATTTCATGAACCATTAACGCTTGAGAATATTTGATGTGAGAGTAATTTTAATAATTTTGTGTAACAGCTTTCACTCACAATTTCATAAATTCAAAGGAAACTTTATATTTTGGCCTATTGAGACCCAAAGTGCAGTATAAAGTCTTTTGGAAAAAATATTGTGGATACTGGGTATGAGATTGAAATAGTTCTCTGAATCATTAGAAATCCCTCAACTGTAAAGATCTAAATAAGATCTAAGACCCACCAGTCATTACATACTCAAGTGGAAAAGTACACTGACCATAGGAGGATACAGATGCCACTGATAATGTCCTCACAATGCAAAGTCCAGCATCATAACTCGATGAGCAGCAGATAGAAAAAGGCTAAGAGACGGGGAGGCATAAGAAGTGGTGGACATAGTGCACAGAAACATCTGAACCAAATATGATTTAGAAGTCCCAAAGGGACCCACTGTCAGATCCTGTGGGACAGATAAGCATCTGCTGGTTATGTGTTGGTGTAAAAACATTTCAGAACTCAACAGAAAAAAAAAATAAACCAAAAACACCAACAGATGAAAAAAATCTGCTTGATAATGTGTGAATCTATTCGCCATTTCACTGCCCTGCACCAAACCAATACTTCAAAATTCAAAATTCAATGTCCTAGAATGCACCGCTGAGGGTGGCAGCACATTGGAGTAGCTCTGTACCTCACATTGAGATTTTCTTGTTTTTTCTAAATTTCATTCCTGTTTTTTCTTGGAAGAAATTGCATTTTTTGGACAACTGTTCCTTCCTGCCTTGGATGCTGTGCAGCTGGATTGATTTTTCCCAATACTTTTGTATATTTTGCTCTTTTGTTATGATGCATAACCATAGCAACAGGGTGGTTTACAACAGGGAGCAGCTGATTAACATTGGAAAAGCAGAAATAATTCGACAACTGAAGCCAGAAATCCCACTGGAATTGAAAAGGAGGCGTCGTGGATGCAGAGCAGGAGCAAAGAGGAGAGAAAGAAAGAAGAAGTTCAAACCATCTCTGCCATCCGTCATCATGGGCAATGTAAGATCGTTAGCTAACAAGTTGGATGAACTTCTAGTCTTGACAAGGACTCAGCAAGAATATCGGGAATGTAGCATTATGTGTTTTACTGAGACATGGCTGCAGGATCATATCCCCGACTCCAGCGTCTCTCTGCCGGGCTTCCTGACTGTACGAGCAGATCGAGATTTAAAGAGTTGCAGGAAAAGGAAAGGGGGTGGATTGGCAGTGCTTGTCAACAACAGATGGTGTCATCCAGGACATGTTAATGTGAAGAGTCGTCTCTGCAGTCCTGACATTGAACTATTGGCAGTAAGTTTTCGTCCATATTATTTGCCAAGAGAGTTCACCAGTGTTGTTTTGGTGGCTGTTTACATTCCACCCTCAGCTGTTGCCAACACTGCATGTGATGTCATCAGTTCCGTTGTTGCTAAGATACAGACACAACACCCCAATTCTTTTGTGGCAATATCTGGTGATTTTAATCATGCCTCACTCTCTGCTACACTGCCAACTTTTCAACAGTTTGTCAGCTGCTCCACCAGAGAAAACAAGACATTGGATTTGTTTTACACAAATGTCAAGGATTCATACATTTCCAAATCAAGACCTCCCCTGGGTAAATCAGATCACAACCTTGTTTTTCTCTGTTCAGCATATAAACCCCTTGTCCAGAGACTACCTGTCACAAAAAGGACTGTTAGAAAGTGGTCACAGGAAGCTGAAGAAGCCTTACAGGGTTGTTTTGATGCAACCGATTGGATTTCTCTTTGTAAGCCACATGGAGAGGACATTAATGCCATGACTGAGTGTGTGACTGACTATATAAATTTCTGTGTGGACAACACCATCCCCACCAGAACAGTGAGATGCTTCCCTAATAACAAACCCTGGATCACCAGTGAGCTAAAGGAACTATTGAACAATTATTCCGCTTTGTGACATGGTGTGGGAACAATCATCTATTTTTGAATGTTAACAAAACAAAGGAGATGATTGTAGATTTCAGGAGAAACAGGGTCAGATCAAACCCTGTTTCCATCATGGGAGAAGAAGTGGAGGTGGTTGAGGAATATAAATACCTTGGTGTTCATCTGGACAACAGACTGGACTGGAGACACAACAGTGAAGCCATCTACAAGAAAGGACAGAGCAGACTGTACTTCTTGAGGAAGCTAAGGTCCTTCAAGGTTTGCAACAAGATGTTGCAGATCTTCTACAAGTCTGTTGTTGAGAGCGTCATTTCCTCTTGCGTCATCTGTTGGGGCAGCAGCATCAGAACCAGGGACCTAAAAAGACTCAACAACCTGATAAGGAAGGCTGGTTCTGTTCTGGGGACGACTGTGGAAGCTCTGGAGACAATAATGCAAAGAAGGATTTTGCATAAAATCAAGAGAATTATGGACAACCCTGAACATCCTCTCCATGAGACTGTTATCGGAAAACAGAGTCTCTTCAGTCAAAGGCTTCTTCAGTTTGGATGCAAACGGACCGCTACAGGAAATCTTTCCTGCCCACAGCCATCCATCCATCCATTATCTTCCGCTGGTCTGGGGTTCGGGTCGCGGGGGCAGCAGCTTGAGCAAAGAGACCCAGACGTCCCTGTCCCCGGCCACTTCCTCCAGCTCTTCTGGGGGGACCCCGAGGCGTTCCCAGGCCAGCCGAGAAACATAGTCTCTCCAACGTGTCCTGGGGCCTCTTCCCAGTGGGACGGGCCCTGAACACCTCACCGGGGAGGCGTCCAGGAGGCATCCTAACCAGATGCCCGAGCCACCTCATCTGACTCCTCTCGATGTGGAGGAGCAGCGGTTCTACTCCGAGCCCCTCCCGGATGACCGAGCTTCTCACCCTATCTCTAAGGGAGAGCCCAGACAACCTGCGGAGGAAACTCATTTCGGCCGCTTGTATTCGCAATCTCGTTCTTTTGGTCACTACCCACAGCTCGTGACCATAGGTGAGGGTAGGAACATAGATTGACCGGTAAATCGAGAGCTTCGCCTTCTGGCTCAGCTCCTTCTTCACCACAACGGGCCGGTGCAGAGCCCGCATCACTGCAGACGCCGCACCAATCCGCCTGTCAATCTCCTGCTCCATTCGTCCCTCACTCGTGAACAAGACCCCGAGATACTTGAACTCCTCCACTTGGGGAAGAATCTCATTCCCGACCCGGAGAGAGCCTTCCACCCTTTTCCGGCCGAAGACCATGGTCTCGGATTTGGAGGTGCTGATTCTGCCCACAGCCATCAGCATCTATAATAACTCCTTGATTTAATGAGTTACATCAACATTTAATTTCCCTCTGGGATAAAGAAAGTATTTTTGATTACAAATGTTTAGCTCGACATCCAAAAAAAACATGGATTCTGGTCCTAAGGGTGAATTAATGTACAACCTAAAAGGAGGGCTATTTACAGAGTACTCTATTTCTTTTTACAACTGTGATTGACATCAGTCAATCATAAAGCTATTTCGCTGTGAAATAAAAGCATAAAACACAATTTGTTCATAGCATGGGATTTTATATATATTATCCCTGATGTGTATGCATACACACCTTGTTTTCTATCCCACTGTGGCAGAAACAAACAAGCCATTACTCCCGCTGCTTTCCTTTCCTGTACCAAGGGTTTAGACAAAATAGATGGAAAGTTAGACTTTATGTAGGAATTGTTTACTCATACATATGTAGTGATATTCTCAAATGGTCTGAGTTCTCAGATTTTTGTGGATGGTGTGTACTGTGCAATTTAGAGTGTTTCTGAAAGCACAGAGGCAGCATAGCATGCCGTAATTAGAGTGAGTGTCAGCAGTGTATTTGAAAGATTAAGAGTTCAGCCGTCCATGAGCCATCCTCTAGCTTGCAAAGATATCGTTGGTCAACTGATTTATTGTTGTAGCGTCAGTTTTCTAACAGTCAGGGGAGAAAACTAGCTTCTGCCTGAGATAATCTGTTTTGTGACTTTGTCATGAAATGAGGCTGTATCAGGATGAATGCTGTATAATTGTTTGCTCAGAGTTTTAGGATTTAAATGTTTTTTTTCAATGAAAACTCAATCTACTTTTATTTCATGCAAGATTAGACAATAGATCTTATTGATAAAATGTCACATGTTGTGTGAGTGATGCTGGGTTTTGAAAGAGGAATCAAGGTGATTAACATGATGCACATGTAGGAGATCTTTTGTAGATCTTTCCTGTGGCCTCTTGATGAAATGTTTTCTATGGCAATCCAGGTTTTTTGTGGGTAACCATGGAAACTTGTAGATATTTAGACCTGTGCCAGAAGACAGAGAAAATGTGACAGAGAAAAGTTCAAATGAGAATATACATCGAGGAAAGACACTTGGCCCGGAAATAGCATAAATTACATGTAAAAATATACAGGAAGCTTTACATTTTTTTCACTAAATAATGACAACTGTAACAGATTTTCAAAAACATTCTAAAAGATAAGCAGAGGTTATCTAGTACTAGCACTAGTTATCATGTTTGGTTACAGGCATCCTTCCCCTTCGAATTTTGAATAGTCTCTGACTCATCATAGGGTGTGTGTAAATCAAAATCACTGATTTTCTGCCAACTTCAGAGGTTGTGCTCTGCAGCTGTCAAAGAGATCTCACCGTCCTTTTAAGTTAAATAGATTTTTTTAGGTACCTCCGAAACAGCTCTTTTACAACAATTTAGAACATAGCGACAAATTGAAACTAGAATGCTGCAACAAAAAATGAATGAGTCAAAACAAGCTTCGTGGACCACTGAAAATAACAAATACCAGCCAATTTGAGATCAAATTCACAAAGAGAAAGACCTTCTTCAGTCATACTGGGCCAGCAGTTTAATTACACTGTTTCTAGTGCTTATTCAAAAATATGAAGGGATTGAGGTTTTGTACTTAGTTTAAAGGTGACACAGTATGCCCTTTTCTAACAATCTGACAACAACTTTCGAGGGTCCTTTTGAGATGTATGACAGGCTTTGGTCAAAATATCTGTTGGTTTAGGCACAGTTCTCTCTGTTTTAACACCTCTCTGAGATCAATCTCTTCGGAAGGGTGGAGAGTGAGCAAGTGCTCAGCCCCACCGCCTTTCTGGTGTGGTCAGAAGCTACATACATCCCCCGCCCCAACTGAGCGAGCCTGGGTAGTGACAAGGACCAATGAATGGGAGGACTCAGATGCAGAGGGTAGCGTAAATCAGACAAGTTTTATTAATAAATAAACAAAAGGGGCTATGAAAGCTACTCTCGAACAAAAAGGAAAACAAAACTGACTATGAAAAGCTAAACTGAAAATCTCTCCTTAAAAACTGGAAGCTATTTTCTATGGCTGAGGCTAGTGATGTGGCGTTTGAAGCGAGGCCTCGGAGCATGTGTCGAGCAAAAAGGGGCGAGCCAGATGAAGCGTTGGTTCGAGGCTTGTATCGTTTCCATAAAAATCACGTGACTGATGACAAACGAAGCCTCGGATTCAGTGTACACGTCACTGATTCATTTTGAGCGTCACTATCGCATAAAAAGGGTTTGAACCTTGCGGCACTTCGAGGGTTTTGAGTTGGCGTTTGGTATTGGTGAGAGGTAGAGTGTGCGTTGGTTGTATCAGAGTTAGTGGTTAAGTTCAGTTATTATATCAGTCATATCATCTATTATTATTATTGTACTGCATTAGAATATATCGTAATTAGGTTAGAATAGTGTTAGAATAGTTATATAGGATATGAACCCTCGTTTTTCGCGGGGGTTACGTTCCAAAAAGAACCCGTGATAGGCGAAATCCGTGAAGTAGTAACCTTTATTATTTTTTTTACAAATAACTACTGTAGGCCTACTGTAAAATAATAATTTGAATCAATACGAACTGAAGGCTTCAAATTGCGAAGATCAGCACCGCGAACCGAGTCATTGGATTAGAACGGGAGAAAATGAAAAAAGATTATGAAAAAAAAATACTAAGTAGGCTACAGTAGGACAAATAGTGACTCGCGTGTATTTCATTGCTCTTCTGACTGAGCCGCTGCATCCTGACTCCGCTCTGTAGCAGTTTTTTTCTTCTAAAGCCCGCGGTGCAGGTGTGTTTTTTCGGGAGAAGAACATAGTTATCGGTAGTTGTTGTCGCTCTTTTTTCTTCTGGGCATATTAAACCGCAACGTTATTGACACACATTTTTTAAAATAAAAACCAATAACTTATATTTGTCTTGTTGCCCATACTGCTCTGTTACAGTTTATTCCTGACTCCCGGTCCCATAAGCACTTTCATACTCCCAGTTCCATAAGCACTGTAGTCAGTGTACATCATTGATATATTTCATTTGAGTGATCAACACCATAGCACTCAATAATACTTCCATATATGCAGTTTTCACACATTTATTTTCATTGAGACACAGTGACAACAATTGTTTATTTTATATTGCAGGATGCTCTAACTCAGGGTTAATTTAGTCTGTCATATATTCCTTTTGCACAGCAGGTGTCACTAGAGAGACCGTTTCAATGAGGCTTCGGGTAATGAACCTTTTGGCGAACCTTTGGGCTGGAAAGCCTCATTGGTTCACAAAGCCTCATTTTGCCATCACTAGCTGAGGCACTATGAACAAAAAACACTCCTAAAAAGGCTGGAGGCTATAACAATGAACTTCTAATAGTAGGTTTCTTTGGCTGTGAGCTATGAAGAAAAGGCCTGGCATGAACGAAAAGATCGAAACACACTGGCAACAAGAAAAAGGGAGACGCAGACTATAAGACACATGAGGGTAATGGGAAACAGGTGGACACAATCAGGAATCAGGGAAGACACTCCAACATGTGACACATGAGGAAGGGCAAGTGACCTGAAACGAGAGGAGTTATTCTTCAAAATAAAACAGGAAATCACAAGACAAAAAACAACCCCAAAATAAAACCACCTCACCGCGGTGTGACAGGTAGGACTATATATATTGTTTTGGTAACTATCATCACTTTGAAGTGGAGTCTAACCCTGAACAAAAAGGAGCTTCCAGAGACGTTGGCCTCTTGTACATTCCCTTGTAGTCATACATGCCAACTAACAAGTTCTTTTATGTATCATCAGATCTGTAAGCCTGGATTGAGGCCTCTTGTACAGCCTTCCACAGCAGCTAACTCTGCTGCTCCTGTAGCCCACACCTTTAAACCTGAGCTAATACCATAACTGGAACTTTGCTGCTGTTTTGTCTTTCCGTCGTTTTGTTTTTGATTTGTTTTGCTCACTTTTATGTTGATGAATTTTGTGGCAGGCTTGCATAGCCTGCTACTGTGACTGGCTTATAAGTGCCTATCTTATGCGTTGAGGTGGGAGTCCTCTGTGCCATTTTAAGGTGTGCATGTGTGAGTGAGAGATTCATATTAATTGAGTAGAGTGTGTCTTTAGCAAGCACAACAGCTGGCTGTGGCTGAAATGAGTTTATATAATCCGATTTGTTTATGTATATTAGCTGTCCTCAAAATCTGGGCATCCGTTGTGTAATTTCCTGCAATAAGGACAAACATAATGAAGCTATTACTCCAGTTGTACCAATCTCTATCGATCTACATGTAGATCTATCTAGAAAGATATAGATATGATAGATATGTATATGTATATATTGTTGTCACTAAATAATTGTACTTGGAGACCCACGACTTTATTAGAAACATGACAATGATGTAATGTTTACAAACCTACAGCGGTACACCGGGGTTCAATGTAGCAAAGAGAGTGAGGGGGACCATTGTTGTGCTGAAAACACACCTTATCCACACAGCTGCTGGTAGTCTCAATTATAGAGCATTTCCATTCAATTAGAAAGCTTCAGCTACGAAAGTAATGTTGTAACGATGATGTTAATCTTTCAAAAATGAACAGCAGTGAAGTAGGTGTACATCATCTTCATTGCCTAAACTGTAATGACGCACGAAAATAACAAATAAAGAAATCCTTACAAATTATTTCTCGGATACTTACATTTCCCTCGTCTGAAGTTCAGAGACTGAAAGTTGGAGCTGATCCCTCTATGTGGCTCAGTTTCTTCTCAAGTCCAGCGTTGAACTGGACCAAGTTGTTAACAGTCCGGTGAAAAATGCTTGCCGATATACGCAGTCTTTGGCTAACTCTTGCTTGATAATTTTAAACAAAGAGGTACGAAAAAAAAATGGCCACAGTTTCGTTTTGGAGGAGTTTTCTACTTGCTACTTCAGACACCCAAATATGTGCTCTCAAGAACAGAGAAAAGTGATTTTTCCAAAATATATCCCCTTTACTCAACTATCATGACTTTTGCTACACCATATTACCTATACAGTACATACATGTATCAGTCCTAATCGGGATGCATTTTGAAAAAGTAGTAGTAGTATTTATTTATTTCTTCTTTCTGTTTCTTGTTCTATTTTCTTTAAAACAAACCTTCTCATTTTTCTGGTGCAGAAGTGCTATCTGACTCTGGTATTGGTTAAAGTTTCCCTCAGGGGAATTATTGGCATGTCTTCATAAATACTTTGTAGACATTATTTTCGGTTAGGGCCCAGAGAGCAACACCGTGTATTTCTTTAAAGATGCCGACAGCTTTCTCCTCTGTTCTGTTATTTTAATTCTATATCACCGCTAGTATTCCATCAAATATTTGACATTTTGATATAGTAATCACATTTACATTCGTAAAGGATGAGAGCTGAATTCAAGGGGAAAAATTCAATTTAGTTTTCACTGATCACAAATCACCGCAACTGCATTTGTAGTTTTTCTGTGGTACTTCAGGAGATTATGAAACATGTTGTATTATAACAGTATATGTACTCAGATTTGTTGGTATTACATTCATTTAAGTCTCAAATCAGTGATGGGCGTGTAATTTACATCCGGGCCTTCAGTGCTGCCTCCTGTAGTTAAATTGGTCTTTGACCACAGGGCTACATGCTATTGTTATTTAAAGTGTACATATATGTGAGCCCCCTTGAGCTGTCACCTTACCGTGGTGGGGGGTTTGCGTGCCCCAATGAGTCTGGGAGCTATGTTGTCTGGGGCTTTAAGCCCCTGGTAGGGTCACCCATGGCAAACAGATCCTAGATGAGGGACCAGACAAAGAACAGCTCACAAAACCCCTATGATGAATAATATTTTTGGACACCGTGTTCCCTTGCCCGGACGCGGGTCACTGGGGCCTCCCCCTGGAGCCAGGCCCAGGGGTGGGGCCCGCCGGCGAGCGCCTGGTGGCCGGGTCTGTGCCCGTGGGGCTCGGTCGGGCACAGCCCGAAGAAACGACACGGGTCCCTCTTCCGACAGGCTCACCACCCGTGGGAGGGGCCATGGGGGTCGGGTGCAGTGTGAGCTGGGCGGCGGCCGAAGGCAGGGACCTTGGCGGTCTGATCCTCGGCTACTGAAGCTGGCTCTTGGGACGTGAAACGTCACCTCTCTGCTGGGTAAGGAGCCTGAGCTGGTGCGCGAGGCTGAGCGGTTCCGGCTAGATATAGTCGGACTCACCTTGACGCATGGCTTGGGCTCCGGAACCAGCCTCCTCAAGAGGGGTTGGACTCTCTTCCACTCTGGAGTTGCCCGCGGTGAGAGGCGTAGAGCAGGTGTGGGCATACTTATTGCCCCCCGGCTGTGCGCCTGTACATTGGGGTTCACCCCGGTAGATGAGAGGGTAGCCTCCCTCCGCCTTAGGGTGGGGGGACGGGTCCTGACTGTTGTTTGTGCTTATGCACCGAACGGCAGTTCAGAGTACCCACCCTTTTTGGAGGCACTGGAGAGTGCTCCTCCGGGAGACTCCCTCGTCCTGCTGGGGGACTTCAATGCTCACGTGGGCAATGACAGTGAGACCTGGAGGGGCGTGATTGGGAGGAACGGCCCCCCCCGATCTGAATCAGAGTGGTGTTTTGTTGTTGGACTTCTGTGCCCGTCACGGACTGTCCATAACGAACACCATGTTCAGGCATAAGGGTGTCCATATGTGCACTTGGCACCAGGACACCCTAGGCCGCAGCTCGATGATCGACTTTGTGGTTGTATCGTCGGACTTGCGGCCGTATGCCTGTCGTGGCGGCAATCCCCGCACCCGCTGATGGACCCCAGTGGTGAGGGAAGCCGTCAAGCTGAAGAAGGAGTCCTATCTTGGCCAGTGGGACTCTGGAAGCAGCTGATGGGTACCGACAGGCCAAGCGGAACGCAGCCTCGGCGGTTGCTGAGGAAAAAACTCGGGCTTGGGAGGAGTTCGGGGACGCCATGGAGAACGACTTCCGGACGGCCTCGAGGAGATTCTGGTCCACCATCCGGCGGCTCAGGGGGGGGAAGCGGTGCACCATCAATACCGTGTATGGTGAGGGCGGGGCTCTGCTGACTTCAACTAGGGACGTCGTGAGTCGGGGGGGAATACTTCGAGGGCCTCCTCAATCCTACCGACACGCCTTCCGATGAGGAAGCAGAGTTGGGGAGCTCGGACTTGGGGCCTCCCATTTCTGGGGCTGAGGTTGCCGAGGTGGTCAAAAAACTCCTCGGTGGCAAGGCCCCGGGGGTGGATGAGGTCCGTCCTGAGTTCCTCAAGGCTCTGGATGTTGTGGGGCTGTCTTGGTTGACACGCCTCTGCAGCATCGCGTGGACATCGGGGGCAGTGCCTCTGGACTGGCAGATTGGGGTGGTGGTCCCCCTCATTAAAAAGGGGGACCGGAGGGTGTGTTCCAACTATAGGGGGATCACACTCCTCAGCCTCCCTGGTAAGGTCTTTTCGGGGGTACTGGAGAGGAGGATCCGCCGGATAGTCGAATCTCGGATTCAGGAGGTGCAGTGTGGTTTTCGTCCTGGTCGTGGAACAGTGGACCAGCTCTATACCCTCCGCAGGATCCTGGAGGGAGCATGGGAGTTCGCCCAACCGGTCTACATGTGTTTTGTGGACTTGGAGAAGGCGTTCGACAGTGTCCCTCGGGGACTCTTGTGGGGGGTGCTCCAGGAGTATGGAGTGCCGGACTCCTTGATATAGGCTGTTCGGTCTCTGTATGACCGGTGTCAGAGTTTGGTCCGCATTGCCGGCAGTAAGTCGGACATGTTTCCTGTGAGGGTTGGACTCCGTCAGGGCTGCCCTTTGTCACCGATTCTGTTCATAATTTTTATGGACAGAATTTCTAGGCGCAACCAGGGCGTTGAGGGGGTCCGGTTTGGCGACCTCAGAATCGGGTCTCTGCTTTTTGCGGACGATGTGGTTCTGTTGGCGTCGTCAGGCCGTGACCTTCAGCTCTCACTGGAGTGGTTCGCAGCCGAGTGTGAAGCGGCTGGGATGAGAATCAGCACCTCCAAATCCGAGACCATGTTCTTCGGCCGGAAAAGGGTGGAGTGCTCTCTCCGGGTCGGGAATGAGATCCTTCCCCAAGTGGAGGAGTTCAAGTATCTCGGGGTCTTGTTTACGAGTGAGGGACAAATGGAGCAGGAGATTGACAGGTGGATCGGTGCGGCGTCTGCAGTGATGCGGGCTCTGCACCGGCCCGTCGTGGTGAAGAAGGAGCTGAGCCAGAAGGCGAAGCTCTCGATTTACCGGTCAATCTATGTTCCTACCCTCACCTATGGTCACGAGCTGTGGGTAGTGACCAAAAGAACGAGATTGCGAATATAAGCGGCCGAAATGAGTTTCCTCCGCAGGGTGTCCGGGCTCTCCCTTAGAGATAGGGTGAGAAGCTCGGTCATCCGGGAGGGGCTCAGAGTAGAACCGCTGCTCCTCCGCATCGAGAGGAGTCAGATGAGGTGGCTCGGGCATCTGGTGAGAATGCCTCCTGGACGCCTCCCCGGTGAGGTGTTCCGGGCCCGTCCCACTGGGAGGAGGCCCCGGGGAAGACCCAGGACACATTGGAGAGACTATGTTTCTCGGCTGGCCTGGGAACGCCTCGGGGTCCCCCCAGAAGAGCTGGAGGAAGTGGCCGGGGACAGGGACGTCTGGGTCTCTTTGCTCAAGCTGCTGCCCCCGCGACCCGATCCCCGGAGCAGCGGAAGATAATGGATGGATGGATGGATGGATATATGTGAGTGCAGATATATATGTAGAAACCTTGTCTTTCAAAAAAATCATTCAAAAGTAACATGTAATTGATGTAACATAGTTCTCACTGAACTCAGGGATTTAATATAAAGCATTTTCAGAACTATTCTACAAAACAATTTTGGTTTGTACTAGAATTTCAGAACTTTGTATTGTGTGGTTGTTGACCTTCACCTCATACTTTCAAACACCCACACAGGCAGCTCAGCTGGTACTGCAGAATTTCCTTTTAAACTGTCACTCATGAATAATGGATCTCTGCAGAAACCTATTCTGATCTTTCAGGCTATTTTTAAGCCATCTGGGGAAAAAAAGGGAGATTTGCTAATTGCTAAAAGTACATGACTTCTAAACTAACAAGCAAGACCGCATTTGGCTGTTGTATGAATCACTAAATCTTTGTGTGGAAGTTCACAATTTGACTCCAGGGTGAGACCAATATATATTTTCATGTAGTTTTGCCATGGACACTGAAGTTAATGTCATAGGTTTCAATTCAGAACCCGAAAGCAGACTCAAAAGGCAGGTCAATGGTTTTGATTAATTAAAAGCAAAAAGGAAGTAGGCAGGTGATTATGGCTAGAAAGAGTCCAGGTTCTCAGAGAGTTTGATAGCATTTGACAGAGTAGTCCAGGAAAGAGACGTTTGAGTGTCTTAATTCTCAGGGGCAACTAACTTGGAGCACGAATCCCAGAGCTCTATGGTCTTGGTGAGGTTTCTACCAGGCTTGACTGAATCCAAGAATTTCTCTGGAAGCAGAAGCAGGTTGAGGAGAAGTCTGAGGCTGAAGGTCTACACACAAGGAGAAGTTTGTAAGTCAAAGACCAGGTAGCAGACTAACAGCAATTCAACAATCTGGCATCAAATGAGTGCAGCAACCAGGTAATTATGGAAGACATGACCAATGAGCAACAGGAGAGAGGAAAAAAAGATGCAGTGCAAAGGCATGCGTTTTTTTCTTCTTTTTTAGTTTGGTTCAGGAAACAAAAACGATTCGGCTTTAGAAACTGAATATGGAAAACTGTTTGGTGTGCAATACAACCTTTTCAAGAGGTGTCTTTAAGTGAAACCAAAGCACCCTCAGAACAATCACTTGTAACAGAAAAGCCAAGCATCTTTGCAGTCACCAGTTTTACAGAGGTATGTTTGATAATGAGGGTTCATGGGAGAAAGTATAGAACTATTCGTGTTGCAATACCACAAGTAACCACTGAGACAAATGAGAGTTCTTTTTGATCGCCAATGTTAAGCAGCCAGTGATATAAACATGCTTCCCAACTTGATTGGCAAATATAAATCTAGCTTGCTACAGATGACCGTGAGCATGTTTTCATGACACTGAAATAAAAAAAACATTGTGTTAGTCCAACTAAAATTAGACTTTTGAAATACATGTAAGAATGTTGAGAATCAAAGCTTGTTTTGGTAAATTTTTTTGGTAAAGGTAGTTAAATACTTAAAATAAAGCTTATTTAATTCAGTTTTGATCTACATTCCAGCCTCACCTACGGGCATGAGTTGCGGCCAAAATAGAACGAGATCATGAATACAAGCAATAAGAAGCTTCCTCCGAGGGGTGGCTGGGCTCACCCTTAGGGACAGGGTGATAAGTTTACCCTCATCTCAAAGCCTCAAAGGTCTCCAAGGAGCCAGTTGAGGTGGTTCGGGGATCTGTTAAGGAGGCTTTCCAGACATCTCCCATGGGGTTTGGAATATGTCCTACTGGGAGGAGGCCTCGAAGGAAACCCAGGACTCGCTGGAGAGATTATATCTCTCGGATCTGCTTAAGACTGCTGCCCCACAACCTGGTCCCAGATGAGCAGTAAGGCTTGAATTGACTGATGGATGGATGCATAAACCACTGGAAAATCCTTAATGAAGGTAGGAGCTGTATCCAAATTATGTATTTGGTGGATTATTTGGTGGAAAAATTGAAGTATCTTCTATTCTTTGTGTTATGTTTGCATCTTCACTTATCTCTTCGCTTCCTTAGAATAGTTGCTGTTTTACTCAAAAGTTCTGTTAAGAAGTATCCAGAAACCAGGAGCTCACACAGTCTGGAACAGTTGTCTGTACGGGTGACAGCTGTGCAAAAAATAAAGTTTAATTGGTCGACTCAACACAAGCAGTAAACTCTATACCTGACCCTTTCTGCTGTAGGGAACACAAGCATAAAATTAGACCCGCATGTCATGGCTGTGACATTCGGGGGAAATGCTGTTATTACCCCGTGTGTTTCACCTTTCTTCGAGGATGAGAAGACGTGGAAGGACAAGCTCAAACCTCACCAGCTGGCTGTCAACCCATAAATACACCTTTTGACGTCTGCCCCATCAAGACCTGCCCACAGGAGAGTCTGAGACTGTCACAGCAAGCTGCATCCCAGAAAGTGTTTTAGCATTTGAATTTTACCGAATGTCTGTGATGTGAGGGGAGATGAAACATTAATGACCCCTGCGGGAAAATCGGATAAAACCAACAATCTCTGCGCAGTCATGGAATCAAAACCTCAAGATCCCTCATAAGGCCAACAGAATTTACCAGCACAAAGCGATAAAACGCTGGGCAATTTTATTCATGCTTTTGCCTTTATCTTATCAAGTCAGACAACCCCAGTGTTTTTTAGAGTTCAAGCCATAAAGTTATGCAAATATGAATGATCATTGCATCAACTCATATTATCAATACTTTCAATGATGCCCGACCATGTAATCCTGCGTCCTCTGACTCTCTTCTACAGAGAGACCTGTACAGATACACTGTTACTCTGTTGATTCACAGGCAGAAAATCAAAGGAAAACAAGTGTGCCCCACACAGGAAAAAACATACAATAAATCCACACCAGCACACGCACACTAGAACATGAGGTTAGAGAAGATGCATGCACACACAGGCTGAACATAAATGTAAATAGATTACTGTACACGTTGGAGCCCGCTGTACAATCTGTTCAGTCGAAGGAAATGAGAGTCATCAATATTAGATATTGGGCTTTTCCATTTAATGTGTGTGTGAGTGTGTTTGTGTGTGCGTACATCTAGTCTCATATTGATTCAGACTGCAGGCAACAAACCAGTCAGCTAGCATGCTTGTGAATAAAATAAATCTGGCCTTAGAGGCAGAAGCTCCTGACACAGAGCTGTCATATCTACTCTCTCTCCGTCTCACACACTGACACACGCATACGCACAGGCGTGTAACACTGAATGATTAATCGCACCTGAGATGTGCTTTGGGCTGTCTAAGTGGTGTTTAGCTTCCCTTTTTCCATGGCTTGTTTGATGGGCAACATTTGGGCAGGCTGTGTGTCCTTATACTTGGTGTCATATCTGAGGCTCTGCAGCCAAGATATTTTTGTTGTTAGAAAAAAAAATACTGTCGATATTGCCTAACCTGGCAATTTGGACATAGTGATCTTTGTGCCCGGCCCTCCTGCATTTGTACTTTCTTGAGTCACACACTGACAATATGGGCAATAGGTGCTGATATGAATCCATACAATGACTAACAGGTTTTCATTGTGTATTTTGCTGAGAACTGCTTCCATGACCCATGTGTGAAAAATAGGCGCCAATTCTAAATGCAGCTAAATTAAAATGGTCACGTTCCGAACTCACCATAGTGTCATATTCTGCAAAGGTCTTTTGAAGTTAGAGTGTACTACAGAATGCTACATTGAAAGACAGTCTGCTGTACAACAGTGCTGCTGTATCATTTCCGCCAACATTATTCTATGCTGCAGTAGCCACACACGTGGGATTTTGGTCGTGCCAACTATCATTAGGGTGCAGTAGTATTTTGTGGTGTCAACCAGGTAGTAACTGGTGCTGGATTATCATTTGCCTCTTTTTAACATGCATATCAAGTCATAGGCAAATTTCCCCATGTGGACATTAAGGTGTCTGTCAGTCAGGCATCTTTTTTTTAAAATCATGGTTATGATAAAAATTGGTTCAATTAAAAAAAAACCTTCCATCCAGTAGTTTCGTACTCTACTTTGAAATATCACTTTTTTTTTAAAATAAAATAAAAAAATTTTTGATTATTTTTAAAGGTGATTCGTTGTGAGATACAGTGTGGCTCAGGACAGACACTTAATTTTTAAAGATTACAAATCTCCTTTTTTCTTACTGGGTGACATGTCCTGTACTCCTAAAACAGTGACTGTACCACACAAAACAGGGTGATGACACGAAGAACACCTTGCACTGAAATTAATTTCTTTTAAATATATATAAAGAAAATCTGAAATTGTGTCTCTCAGCTCAAATACTGTGACTTTCCCTGAGACTGGGTTGTTCTACTATCGGATAGGACCCCGACTCTGCCTCTGAGCAAGCAGATTTTTCCAAGGCATGGATTTAAAGGATTGATAAAAACATTTGTTGAGTTGGAAATTCTGCTCCCTGTTGATACGACGGCCTCATGATGTGCAGAGTTCAGGCTCCGTCTCACACAATCACGCTGACCAAACAAATATCCCACCAAGGATGGTCCAAAGTCTTTTTTTTTTAGATTCTAAAAACATGCCTTTTTCTGCAGACATCAGGCTCTTTCCATACCTCAGTGCTCATATTAGACCCAGTTTGCACATCTTTAGCTGCAGGAGGTTTTCACACACTCCTCTCTGCTCTACACTATAAATAAAGGGCTCTTTAATCATGTTTCCTAGTGATAATGAATGCAACAAAGCTTCTGACCATTTTATTTGTCACTTGTAGGACTCCTTCCTCTGAGAAATTTGATATATTAAACTGATGCATTTACACCACGTGGCACAATGGTGTTACGTTCAGTCACTTTCACATATCTCTCCAGCTGTGCCCCAGTAGAGCTTCGTATGAAGCCACGTCCCTGCCCGAGAAGGCGAAGTATTTTCACATGACACAATTCCTGAAGTTAAAATCAATTTGTCTGTGGCAATTCATTTGTTAGTTTTGCCTTAAAAATTTAAATATTAGGCATTTCAATTACGATGTGTCCAATTTTTCAAATTTCAACAGATGCCCTGCCATCAGACAGTAAAGAGAACCAAGACAGAGGAATGACTGCATTTTAGTTATTGAGTTGTAGTGATTTGGGGGGGGGGGGCAGATATACAGTATAAATGGAGAGCAAGGAGATAAACTATGCATTTAAGTTATTCTGCACACAGACTGGTACTAATAGAGGAACAATGTGCGCACTCCTCACACATACTTCAGACTGTGCATACACACAATCATTTAGAACAAGTCGAGCCTACTGTGGTGAGGTGGAGATGAAAAATAAGGAGCAGTAAATATTAACATAAAACCCAACAGCCAGTTTTGTTTTAGAGCCTGTATATCTTATCACCATAATTTCACACACACAAACACGCCTATATTAATAGATACAATTTACCATTCACAAACTGGCTTGAATATAAATGAATGTGTGCTCTGGGCTCTTTGTTTGTTCATGTAAGAGCTATGAACAGCTGCAGCTGTGTGTAAATGGGCTTCATTTATAAAAGCCCTTTCTATTCTAGTTGACCACTTTGGAGACACTTAATTAGGACTTTTACAGCCACTTTCTGCCAACACATACACAGAGCATTTCTCTGTTTCTACACATGCAAATGAGCAAAACTGTCCTCTTCCCCAAATATGGCGTTTGTTCATGCAGGGGCCCTATAGTTACTTTAAACCAAAACAGGACCTCTAGTGGTTGTGAGAGCAACTGCATGTGAAGGGTAATAAATAGTTTCACTATAAATGTGTTTTAGCCCCATCATTGTTTTCTAATCCAACCCAGCTATTTTGATTTCTTACCAAGTTATGTTGTTTTCAAACGCCAGCCAGAAAGTGACAATGTTTCATCGTAACGAGCTGGGTTTACATGTAAAGAAGCCAACCAGCAAAATGGTGTCCATGACGGTGATGGTCGAGTGGCAAAAAAAAATGTTATGTTTTAATAAACTTAACCAGGATGTGACAAAAGTGTTTTAATAAAGTGTTGTTGTGTTATTGACGAAGTGTGTGTTGGTTTCTGTGTTAAATTGCACAAAGGCCTGTGGCTGAAAACTCAGCTTCTCCACCAACGTTCTTCCTCCTAAAGAGGATTTTGGATCTTCATAAACAAAAAACTTGAGAATGACATCTGTGCTGATGTGGAAAGAATGATGTGCATCTAATTTTTCTTCTGCTGCTTGTAGGGGAGGTACTTTACAGGATGTCATTAAGAACCGCACTGAGGAGAACGAACAAATGACTTACTCAGTGGGTCTACATGATGAGATTAATTCAATTATAGCTATAGTTGGGTTATGCTCCTTATTTGAGCAAGGGTAATTATCCTTGGATATACGGTATATGGCGGTGAATGAATCGAATCATAGGCACAAAGCATGTCATACCCCGATACGATAGGTGGCGCTGTACCCATTTCAACTATTGCTAATAGAGCCACTTCCAGTTGACCTCTTCACCACCAACAACAACAACAAACTCAGCCATTCGAGAAAATGGCGAACGAAGAGCAAGATGAAGCTACGTCCCTCTACATTTTGTTTTAATGAGCATGCTTATTGCACAAACGCGATGCACAACAGCGCATTCTCCATCTCGTTGTTCATTTCTTTCCGATGGCGGTGACAACAACAGTAATATCGTCTCTTTTGAATTCCGGGTCAAGATCCCGGGAAAAAATCTCGAGCATGCGCAAAAAGCAAAGTCCAATTCACCACATGCTTCACCGTCTACAAGCACATTTAGTGTGACTTTCAACCGAGTTATATCGGGGTCTGTTACGGTCCCTGACCTCCAGTGGGGGGAGCTCTCTTCATAAGACACCTTTTCTTACCCTTTCCTGTGTTTCAGGTCTACCTTGCTGCCACAGGTGTTTGGTGTTACAGCTCGTCAGCTGCTCCATAAAGAGCTTCACCTCAGATGTGCCAAGCCCCTTCCTTTTTCCTCTGGGGCCTTGATCTGGTGTGATCTTGTTTGTGCATTGTGCATTGTGCTTTGAAAAGCTGTACAGTATTTTGGTGTTTGCAATTTGCTATTAGGTCATTGACAAGTAACCTAATAGCAATGCTTGGTGGCACTGTAACACCATTCAAAGGAAGTCTGTTGGAATAGGGAAACACGAGTTAATGACCACAATAATGTCACATATACATAAAGAGAGTAAAGTGAGGAAAGGTGTGACAGATGAGGCCCCCCAGCAGTCTAGGCCTATAGCAGCTTAACTATGGGATGTTTCAGGATCACCTGAGCCAACCCTAACTATAAGCTTTATCAAAAAGGAAAGTTTTAAGCCTGGTCTTAAAAGTGGAAAGGGTGTCTGCTTCCCGGACATTTACTGGCAGCTTATTCCACAAGAGAGGGGCCTAAATTTCCATTGCTATGCTGATGATACTCAGCTGTACTTATCTATAAAACCAGATGAACCCAATAGGTTGGTCAGACTACAAGCATGTCTTAAAGACATAAAGACCTGGATGACTCAGAACTGTCTGCTTCTAAATTCAGACAAAACTGAAGTCGTTATCTTTGTACCTGAGCGTTTCAGGGAGAAATTGTCTAGCTATATAGTTACTCTAGATGGTATTTCCTTGGCTTCTAGTTCTACAGTGAGGAACCTTGGAGTTATTTTTGACCAGAACTTATCATTTGACTCGCATATAAAACAGGTTTCTAGGACTGCCTTCTTTCATCTTCGTAATATTGTTAAAATCAGGAACATCTTGTCTCAGAGTGATGCAGAAAAACTAGTCCATGCATTTGTTTCTTCAAGATTGGACTCCTGTAATTCTTTATTATTGGGCTGTCCCACATATTCTCTGAAAAGCCTTCAGTTGATCCAAAATGCTGCAGCCAGAGTTTTGATGAGAACTAACAGGAGAGATCATATTTCTCCAGTTTTAGCTTCTCCCTGTTAAAGGTAGGGTAGGAGATCCTGGATTTTGAGTCCAGCGAAGCTGCATTTTGAAAATACACCGGTAAAAAGTCCCAACCCTTTTCTTCACTTTCCCCCCGAAGGCACGCCTCTAGAGTACATGAACGAGCACGAAGGTTCACGAGCGCTGTTCTGACAGCAAGCATCGATCGTTGCCGTATTTAGTATTTAGTTTCTGCTAACTATACGTTTAATAATGCTAGGTGCTAGCCAAGCTGGCTCTAGTTTAGCTTCCTGCCAAGCTTCTGGACGCGTAATTGTTCACGGAGCAGGGTACGCGCACGGGGGGGGGGGGGATTGCAGATTGCAGTTTGATAGACGGCATCAGAATCCAATCATTGTGAACGGTACGTTTTTCCTAGATTGTACGTTCTAGAGGCCACTAAAACTTTTCATATTTGTGTCAAAACTTTTAATTAATTGGTTGCAATGGGGGTGTGA
The DNA here is from genome assembly GCF_027942865.1 of Odontesthes bonariensis. NCBI lineage: Eukaryota > Metazoa > Chordata > Actinopteri > Atheriniformes > Atherinopsidae > Odontesthes > Odontesthes bonariensis. The sequence continues at coordinate 8,915,649 of NC_134518.1, read as the reverse complement.
AGAGTATTTCAAGCAATATGTAAAAATATGTTCCAGAAAAGATCCCCTACCCCGCCTTTAAATTCAGAATAGAATTTAAGATTCTTCTCCTTACATATAAAGCTCTTAATGACCGAGCTCCATCATATCTTAAAGATCTCATTGTAAGATATTTTCCTAACAGAGCACTTCGTTCCCAAACTGCAGGTTTACTTGAGGTTCCCAGAGTTTCTGAAAGTAGAATGGGAGGCAGAGCCTTCAGTTATCAGGCCCCTCTATTGTGGAATAAGCTGCCAGTAAATGTCCGGGAAGCAAACACCCTTTCCACTTTTAAGACCAGGCGTAAAACTTTCCTTTTTTATAAAGCTTATAGTTAGGTCTTTTAAATTACACACCGATGCAACATTAATTTTAGTGACCTCCGATTGGCGTAACCGGGTGTCATAAACGCCGACGTGAATAACTATGTTACCGTATTTACGTTTATCCTTAGCCAGCAGTTTTAAATAGGATTCTACGTCGCCCGCTCTGGCCCCTGGAATGCATTTGACTATGGCCGCTGGTGTCTCTAATGCCACGTTTCTGACTATGGAGCTGCCAATTACCAGGGTTTTGTCCTCAGTGGGTGTGTCACTGAGTGGGGAAAATCTGTTTGAAGCGTGGACAGGTCGATGGTGAACAACGGGCTTGACTTTAGAGCTATGCCTCTTCCTGACAGTCACCCAGCCACATTGTAATCCTGGCTGCTCAGGTTCTGCTAGGGGGAGGCTAATTGAGCTAGCTACGCTAGGTGGCTCTGCACTGGCTAAAGGGACCTGGCTCGCTATCGGTTGATTTTCAACAGTGCAGAGCCGAGCTTCCAATTCAGATAACCTCGCCTCCAAAACTACAAAAAGACTACATTTGTTACATGTATCATTATCGCTAAAGGAGGCAGAGGAGTAACTAAACATCTGACACACGGAGCAGGTGAAAGCAGGAGATGGAGGGAGAGAACTGGTAGCCATGCTACGCTAGAGAACCAGACACACCGCTAAAAAGTGAAATAAAGTTTAAAGATCTGTAGGAGTGTGTTAGAACAGAACAGTAAGCTATAGAGTTAACTATGCAAAATTGTGTAAGTTATAGATAGAAATAAAGTGATTATCAGTAGTCCAAGCGGAGCAAGAAATTCCACAGTACACAAGCAAGGTAACAGGAAGTGATGCAATACGTCTTACCGCAAAGCAAAGCGACTGAATTTAATAACTCAGTCTTATTGTAATTTAGCCCTTAATCCCATTTTTACAGTGCCATGTAACCCCATTGACTGTTTCAGTGTGAAAACCGGTGGTAATGAGCACACTGGAGGTGATGCGGGGGTTAGTATCTTGTGAAGACTTTGACATGTGAACTGGGGAAGCCAGGTATCAAACGACAGACCCTGAGTGGTGGATGACCCACTTTACCCCCTGAGTCATAGCTGCCAGTAATGGTTTTCCATTGATTACTATCATTATTTTAGGGTTCTTTGCACTCACTTTGAAATAATATTGAAATTCCAGAACTGAGGCCACCAAATCACATATTTCCTTTTTTCTTCACGTCTCTGACGAATGGTGGTGTTTACATAACTTCATGTTTAAAAATGGGGGTGGAATCAGACTCATGCATTTGTGAACATTTTTATGACGTTATTCAAGAAAGCTTTATAAATCTAGTAAAAAGAATGCGTATGCATATTTCTGCCTTTGTGCCAACACGCAGTTTTAGTCATTAATCTACCCCAGAGCTTTATGCATCTGGGCCCTAATGTATTCTTGAACCGTATGTTATTGTATGTTTATGCACAAGGTAAATTCTTTAATTCATACTCAAGGAGCAAGACCTGCGGTTGTAATGAACCTGTGTGGATATTGAAGATGACACATTCCCTTTTAAATTAACTTTTGCTTGGGTCAGCAGCAGTCTCAGTGTGCTTCGTTCAGCTTGTTTGCATCTGCTTTGTGATTCAGTCTTAATGTAGTTTACAGCACTTGAAACATTCATTCATTCATATGAAAAATAAATTCAGAGGAATCTTGGAAGAGCGCACAGCAGAAATATGAGGACAGCTCCTGATGCTGCACAGGCAGCCTTGTTCAATTTTAAGGTTTTCATAACAAGATACCAACATGTCATAAACCAGTCAAAGGATGCAACTGAAATAGGAAGTGTTGATTAAAAAGCACAAAAGAAGTATAGCCTCCGTGGATGCAGAGCTGGAGCGAAACTAAAGCCAAAGAGGTACAACAGGAGGTGGAGGTACAAACCTTTTCTGCCCTCGGTGATCATGGGAAACGCTAACTCGCTAAGTGTGATGAGTTAGAGGCGCTTGTGCGGAACCAACGGCTGTATAAAGAAATCAGTTTGATCTGTTTGTCTGAGTCCTGGCTGAACGACAACACACCGGACTCATGTGTGGACATGAGTCTGGGCCATACGAGCGGATCGAGACCTGAGTACGAGCGGCGGTAAGCGGAAAGGCGGGGGTGTTATACTGTTCTTTAATCAGAGATGGGTAAACCCCCGCAATGTGACCGTTAAAGCTATGGTAGGTAATCCTAGAGAGCTAGCAAGAGAGCTAGCAAGATTCGAAAGTGTCCCCTCCTCTAAGCTCCACCCCCCCCCTCCCCATTCCGTCAGTGCTTCATCCAAAGCCGGTAGAACCGCGTGTGCACACGGAGCAGGGAGCCGACAGAGGGGGGCATAGGCAGAAAGCAGAGGCATCTGATTGGTTTTTTGTAGGCGCTCCGGATTGGTCAGCTTTTTCTCAGTCCTGCAGCTGCCACAGAGGTCTGATTATTTTCATCCCTTTTTCTAAATACATCTTGTATAGATTTCTCTCAGGATACACGGACCATTTCACCCAGTATTACAAAATGTGTTTCTGAACAGGATTACCAACCATGTCTTTAAGGAGAGGGTTTGTTGTCCAGACATCGAACTGCTGTCAGTTGGTTTCCGTGCATTTTATGTGCCCAGAGAATTCCCATACACAGTCGTTATCGTTGTTTACATTCCAACAAGGGCGGCACCTGTAACGGCGTGTGACGTCATCCATGACGCCGTTGCTAGGATACAGACCCAGCATCCTGAGGCATTCATTGCAATCACAGGGGATTGCAACCACGTCTCTCTATCCTCCTGCCTGACTGGCTTTGTACAGTATGTGGACTGTCCAACACGTGGAGAAAAGACATTAGATCTGTTCTATGCTAATGTGAAGGAGGCTTACAGGGCAGTGTCTCTTCCACCACTGGGTAGATCTGATCACAGCATGGTCTATCTACAACCCACATACAGACCGTGTGTACAAAGACTTTCTGTTACTACCAGATCTTTCAGGAAGTGGTCACCAGAGGCGAGTGATGCATTGAGAGACTGCTTTGATGTCACAGACTAGGCTGTACTGCTGGAGGAAGAAGAAATGGACATTGACATGGACAGGAGGGTCAGCACCATCACAGACTACATTAACTTCTGTAGGGACACTGTGATTCCAGTCAGGACTGTAAGGTGCTATCCAAATAACAAACCATGGATCACCAGTGACATCAAAGACCTACTGAACCAGAAAAAGAGGGCGTTCCAGAATGGGGATAGAGAAAGGCGGAGGAGTGTACAACAGGAGCTTAAAAAGACATTGCGTCGAGCTAAGGTAGAGTACAAGAAAAAGGTGGAGAGACAGCTGGAGAACAATAACACCAAGGAGGTGTGGAGGGGCATGAGGACCATCACTGGATACAGACTGAAGAACTCTCAGTCTGTAGAAGGTGATGTGGACAGAGCCAACACTTTCAACCATTATTACAACAGGTTTGACAGTGTGGCTTTTCCCTCCTCTGCTGCTGCTCCCTCCACCCCCACCACTACAGCTGCTTCCTCTATACTGCTTCCACTGCCCTGCTGTACTTCCACCTCAATGGCAACCTGCATCGCCAAGCCTCCTCCTCCACCTGACTGCACCTCTACCTCTGCTGTCACCAACAAGCTTCTTCTGTCCAGTTGTACCTCCACCTCTGCAGCAACTTCCACCGCCTGGTCTCCTGAGCCAAGCTACACCTCCACCTGTGTGACAGCTTCCACCACCAGGCATCCTGAGCCCAGCTGCACCTCCACCTCTATGGCAGCTTCAAATGCCAGGCCTTCTGAACCCAGCCACACCTCCATCTGTGCGGTAGCTCCCACCGCCTGGCCTCATCAGCCCAGCTGCACCTCCACCTCTGCGGCAGCTTCCACCACCAGGCATCCAGAGCCCAGCTGCACATCCACCTCTGCGGCAGCTTCCACTGCCAGGCCTTCTGAACCCAACCACACCTCCACCTCTGCGGCAGCTTCCACCACCAGGCATCCAGAGCCCAGCTGCATCTCCACATCTGTGGCTGCTCCCACCGCCTGGCCTCCTCGGTCCAGCTGCTCCTCCACCTCTGCAGCAACTCCCACCACTAGCCCTCCTCTGTCCAGCTGCACCCCCACCCCCATCTCTATGGTTGATGGCAACATCACTCCTGTCGCCATCCCTCCGCTACAACCTCTGTGTCTAACTATAGAGGAGGTTGGAGCTGAGCTCAGGAGACTTAAGCCAGGGAGGGCTTCAGGCCCAGATGGAGTCTGTCCAAGGCTTCTGAGGGACTGTACTGGTCAACTAGCAGTCTCTCTTCAGAGGCTCTTCAATATGAGCATTCAGATGGAAAAAGTCCCGGTACTGTGGAAAACTTCTTGTCTTCTTGTCAGCCCAAATTAGGGCAACCGGTGGAGCTGAATGACTACAGACCGGTGGCTCTGACATCTCATATCATGAAGACCTTGGAGAGACTCCTTGTTCGTCACATGAGATTGCAGGTTGCTGAGGCTCTTGACCCCCTCCAGTTTGCCTACCAGAAACACATAGGAGTGGAAGACGCGATTCTGTACATGTTGCATCGGGCATATGCTTATCTGGATGTGCCTGGTTCTTATGTGAGAGTCATGTTCTTTGACTTCTCCAGTGCCTTCAACACCATACGGCCTCCCATACTGAAAGACAAGCTGCTCGGTATGGGTGTGGCCCCCTCCCTGACATCATGGAATATAGACTATTTGTCTGCCAGACCACAGTATGTCAGGATGGGGAAATGTGTTTCTGGAACACTGGAATGCAGTACTGGGGCTCCGCAGGGTACTGTTTTGGCTCCTTTTCTTTTCACCCTGTACACATCAGACTTCAGGTACAACTCAGAGTCCTGCCACATTCAGAAGTATTCTGATGATACGGCTGTTGTGGCATGTGTGCGCGGTGGACAGGAGAAGGAGAACAGGGACCTTGTGGAGGCCTTTACTGACTGGAGCAAAAAGAACTGTTTGCTCCTGAACACCACCAAAACCAAAGAGCTGGTGGTGGACTTCAGGAGATCTAAAACCCCATACCAGTCAGTCTGCATTGATGGAGGGGAGATAGAGACTGTTCAGACCTGCAAATACCTGGGGGTGGTGCTGGATAATAAACTGGAGTGGTCTGCCAACATAGACGCAGTGTACAGGAGGGGCCAGAGCCGTCTCTTTTTCCTGAGACGGCTCAGGTCCTTCAATGTCTGCAGTGATATGATGTGCATGTTTTATCACACTATCATTGAGAGTGCTGCTGTCTGCTGGGGGAGTTGCACTACAGACAGAAACTGTAGGCGCCTGGACAAACTTGTGAAAAAGGCTGGTTCTGTTGTAGGCAGAAGGCTGGACCCTCTCGGTGCTGTGGTGGATAAACGGATGAGGAGGAAGTTAGATTCTGTGATGGAGAATAATAAACATCTTCTCCACAGCATCCTGACAGGACAGAGGAGCAGCTGCAGTGAGAGGCTCATCTCTCTGCCCTGCAGGACTGAGAGGTTCAGAAGGTCCTTTGTTTCCTACAGCCGTAAGGCTTTATAACAGTGACTGCTGAGTTCTTCTCAAATTGATTTGATTTTTATTTATGTGTTTATTTTGCCATTTAGTCATTTATTATTATTTAGTTAGTAGTAGTATTATTATTGTTGTTAATTCAATCATTGTAAATATTTAAAAAAATGTTGAGCTACTTGACGAATTTGAATTTCCCCCATTGGGAGATAAATAAAGTATTTTTCTATTCTATTCTATTGCTCTGGAGGCCTTTTGTCCCATTCCTCTTTATAGTGCTGCTTCGTTTGATAAAGGCTTGAGGGCGTTTATCCTGATGACCCATTTTCAGCCAAGCTTTAGCAGTCACACGGATGGCCTCACATTTGTCTATAGAATACTTTGGTTTACAGAGGAGTTTATGGTGGACTCAATGGCTGCAAGGTGTCCAGGTCCTGTGGCCGCAGAACAAGCCCAAATTATCAGCTCTCCCCCACCGTTCTTGACAGTTGGTTTGAGGTGTTTGTGCTGATATGCTGTGTTTGGTTTTCTCCAAACATGCTGCTGTGAATCATGACTAAACATCTCCACTTTGGTCTGGTCTTTGCAGAGGACATTGTTCCAGAAGTCTTGTGGTTTGTTCAGATGAAACTTTACAAACCTAAGCTGTGCTGCCATGTTCTGTTTAGATAGAAGAGGCTTTCTCCTGCAACCCTTCCAAACAAGCCATACTTGTTCAGTCCTTTTCTAATTGTACTGTCATGAACTTTAACATTTAACATGCTAACTGAGGCCTGTAGAGTCTCAGATGAAGCTCTTGGTTGTTTTTTTTCGCAGTTTCTCAGATCATTGCGTGGTCTGACCTTGGGGTGAACTTGCTGGGACGTCTACTTCTGCAAAGATTGACAGCTGTCTTGAATGTTTTATTTCTTGTCAGTAATTTTTCAAATAGTTTTTAAATTACCTTGTATCCCTCCTTAGATACCCAAGATGTAAGGCTGATGTCTTTTTTCCTTGACATTGTGTTAAGTAGAATGCTCCAGACAAACAAACTGACAAAACTTCTGCTTTTATAGAGGTGCTCACAGGTGCTGATGATCAATTTATCAAGTGCATTTGATTGTAAGCAACTGGCTGCTAGTAACCCACTTAATTCCTGTAAATAGTAAATGTGTACTTCATCTAATTTTAAGACCAAGTTACAAACAAAATTATCCTTCTTGATATTCTGATTAATAAAGCCTCAGGAAGAAAGCATACTTTGTCCTTTTCTTTTGACTGTACACACTCATGCATGTATGCAAATGCCCACTCCTAATGGCATTTGAGACAATTTAGAAATGAATTAACAAATTTTCTTCCTGTATCCACCCTACAAGTATGAGCAATTCTATTCTGTCTAATGGCTATGGCTGTACTGAATAATTATTCAGTTTAACTGGCCAATGAATTTTCATATTCCTAGGAACTATGTTAGATTTTCAAAAAGCGCTCTGCTGTTTTACATGTAAATTCCTTCCGCATAGTAAGTACTAATCACATTATATATCTGCCCAGAAAGAACTCTATTCCAATTCAAATTCAACTACAAATAACCTTAAAAAGGTCCTATCCTGTTAAAGTGACTCTCTCTCTACCTACCTCGTTACCAGGCAATGTTTGTTTGAGGATAATTAATGTCACGGAAACTAGAATGTTGGCCCAGGCACATGTTGAATAGTTGAGTCTTGCCTCTATGACTGCTGCTGCTGCCCCTTTTGAACTTTTGTGTCATACTACTGTTTGTTATTCCTCACTGTGCTCTGCTGCCACCTGTATCATTGACGTGTTTTGCCTTTGTTCTGTAAGTCTTTCTAGCTTCCTCTGTTTGTTGACTGGCTTTCTCAGTTATGTTAACATCATTCACTTCTACTGCATCCATTAACCGTCTGCCGTCCCTCTGTCACTGCAGTTCTGATGTGATATCTCTAAAGTGTGAAATGATATCGATGTACTTCCTCATTGTGTGCAACTTGACATTTTGCAGCACAGTGTCTTATCATAGATCGTAAACTCGAGCTTTAGCAGCCAATAATTTCAGCTAGCTAAATACTAGCTAAGTACTACCCTGTGTTAACGAATATTAGTTAACACAAGGTACATTGATATCTAGCAATGCATATCTTTATAGATAGCTGTTATGTCAACTACTCGTGTTTTCAGTTAAAGCTGCAGTCGGCAGGTTTTCAAAATTACGAGTCTAAAGTCGGAAAATTCGAACTGATACAACTTTCAGGTCCCTCCCCCAACCTCTAACAAGCTCCGAATCGCCCCCCAAACCCCTCCCCCTCTGTGGACGAGGTTGTGCACGTGAGTTCACACCAGTGTGAGCGCACACAAGCTGGGGTAGACTCACGCTCAGCAGCGTGTGCACAAGCTGTGATTGACAGGTAGGATTCCTCCACGCTAACTTGATTGGTTAAAAACAGCCGGGAGCACTCGGTTTTTGCAAGCATGATTACAGGCTTCAGAGGGAGCTACAGATTTCGTTATTTTTCCTAAACAGCCTATTTAATATTCTACTTCCAGAATCCCATGACAGTTCAAGCTAATATGACTAAAAAAAAGTTGCCGACCGCAGCTTTAAGCAGAGTAGTTGCATGAAACATGGACTGTTAAAGGAGAAGTTTGTTTTTTTTAAACCTGGACCTTATTTCTGGCATAAAATACCTTCATCTACTCACCGATAACAGTTTGGTGAAAGACGGCATCCTTTGGACGCTATTTAGATCCGCGTATATCCATATTACGGGAGTGAACGGGGGCATCGGCCGATGCCGATATATATGGATACACGCGGATGTAAATATTGTCCGAAGGACGCCGACTTTCACCAAACTGTTATCGGTGATTAGATGAACGTATTTAATGCCAGAAATAAGGTCCAGGTTTAAAAAAAAAAACTTCTTCTTTAAGTTTTAATTGAATATCTTGACTATGGTCTCCCTATGATCCTATTTGGTGGCATCACTGATGACAGCAACAGGCTCTTTAGTCGGGCTGTCGTGATATCAGCTTTCACCACATGATTTCCATGGCCAAAAGCTTTAACAAAAATATTATCCCAATCTCTATATAGATTGCTACATATATACATTTTACAAAGTGTGCCAACTTTTTTGGAATTAATGTTGTAGACAGATCAATTTTTTGCCACCTTGGACTGATAACCCTCTATTCGCAGATAGTGACACATCTTGACTATTTTAGAAAAGTGCAATATTTCAATTGACTTTTCTTTCTGTATTTCTATTTTTGACTTGTGCTCAGCCATTTTAATAATGTGAGAAATTTCTAAACATTATCTCATTTCACGCTTGATGCCAGGGTGAAATGCACATCTGTTCCTCAGGAAAATATACAAAAAGATCAAATTATAGTGTAAAGACAAGTGTAACAGTGTGGCTATCTGTGCTCTGTACAAAAAAATATCATGTAGCATACAGTGAACACCACTTATTGTGATGTGTCATAATATTTGCATTAATTACCTCGGTGTACATGGCATGCAAAAATGGGGCTAGTTGCCTGTAGCAGCAAATAACAAGCGCTGATTTTTTTTTAAATTCCCTATGATAAAACACTCATGCAGAGGCGTTGCATAAGCTGCTAAATAGAATTAATTGAAGCATTCCCTTGTTTAAGCTATTCCAGTAAATGCTTTTTGAAGGTATTACGTGTCTCATGAATAACACGCTTAAACCCCACACAAAGAGACAGCTTCAGGATTAGTAATTCAGAAATAGGAAGAGCAACTGTGTGTGACACTTGAAGAGGACTCACAATATCCTCTTACAAGAGATTATTTGTAGTATTTCAAGGTCCTGAGTCAATGCACCTCTCAGTAACAATTCACTTAAAAGTTGTGTGACAAATGATAACAGCACTGTTTCTTTATCAGCAACAAGCACGGGAGATGGAGTCAAATGGCTGGCGTTTGAGGTTGGCAATGACAAAGCTCCTGTTTAATATGTATGACTAACATATCACTTTATTTTAATTGACATTAGTTAACTGTTTTAGCCACCTAACGCTTTGATGTCAAGTACTCAACCCATTGTGTCTGCTGCCAGGTGCTGGGCAACTTGTGGATAGTGCATTTAGAAAGGTTGTTGTGTTTGTAATGGCTGCTGTTATGGTGAGAAATTGGCCAGAGGGAGGTGTATTTTCATATCATCTGTGCCATGGCTTATATTTTCTAAGACTTAAGACTGAAAAAGTTCAAGCATTACATGGGCTTCCAGGAGAGGGTCATGAAACACTTGAAGAAACAACTCTGCTTCATATTTGTTGTCTAACATTAAAACTAGAGATTAGAGCTTTCTCTGGAATGTCAGAGTTCTTGTAAGCTTCTGTTTCTCCAACGATGCACCTCTGTCTTACCCTAAAACGTGATTGTTCAGGTTTGGAGCTACACCAAAGGGGCAGTTGTGTGACTCGTGCTCAAATCACTCAGGTCTGCCATTAGAGCAACACAATATGGTCGATTGTCATTCACCACCACAACCTGCTTTACAAAAAAACTTAAAGCATCAACTAGAAAATTTCTGAAGAAATTTAGAAGGGGCCTGCCAAAGTGTGCGTATCGCTCAACCAATCACGGCTGCTCAGGAATGGTTCGCAAGGCCTAAAGAAGAAGCATTCAAGCCTAAACGGCATCAAAGCTGTTTAAATATAAAAATTTAAAGCGAAGAACTGTCCCTTTAAAGAGGCGAACTGTCCCTTTAAAGCAGCGAACTGTCCCTTTAAAGAGGCGAACTGTCCCTTTAAAGCGGTGAACTGCCCCTTTAAAGCGGTTAATTGTGCTGTTGAAACTTCAAAGGACTGGCTGGGCCACTAATAGCCTTGTTTCTATGGTAATTAATCTCCCTCATTTAACTGACAGTTAAGCTGCCCCAGCTGCTGCTACATTAATTATATGAGACTCAGGCTTCTCAGAGCCAAAAAACCTCTACGAACAGATGCTTCCCATTTGGAAACCGTAAGAGCTACGGAAAAAATTCTCGCAGAATGAGCGAGGGACGCCTTTGGACTTCAATATTCCCGCGTTTCAGATCTTTAGCACATTCACAGTGAAAGCACGGATGAGAGAAAGAAGGGCTGCAGGAGCTGCTGAGATTCTGAGAATTGGATTAATTAAAATGGGGATTTGAGGTCTTTGAGCCCCGACATCACTTTGCTCTGAGGGGCTCTGAGAGCAAACGGTCAGCCCTAGATGAAATATGAAAACATTTTATGAATCCCAACATCCGTGTATATTATGACAGTACATAATGGCATTGGAGCGATATTTGTAGGCGTGAGGGCGATTCGAAAATGAATCTGAGGTCAGAACTCTTGCTCTTCCCACACTCTAATGAAATGGCAGTTGTGCTCTAAAAATTCAAATTTTGCAGATTTTGGCCAAAACTTTGGGTTGCTTGGGGAAATCCGTAGCAGGTATCGTAGCACGGACGTATCTATAAACTGACATTTGAATGGCATTTCTAGGTTAATGCATAATGACACAGTAACTGCTCAAAATTTTGGGTTTTTTATGATTTTTCCAGGTCATCCCCTTGTTTATTCCTAGGGGGGCTTTGGGGGGCTGTTTTTTGCTTATTACGTCGCCATGGTAACTCCAATCTTCAATGAAAGTAATAGCCCGCGAAAACTCATCGAGCCGGTCGTTTTGATATATATATTGTTGGGATGTGCGGGCCCATAATGTGGACGGAAGAATAAATATAGCCTACCTATAAATAAATAAATAAATAAATAAAGAGACACGTTTTCAATGTTAAATCCCATAGACTTTTGCCAACGGAATAGGCATGGAGGCACTGCATAGCATTGATTTGCAATGCTATGCAGTGCTCTCCTATGCAATGCTATGGCAGGCCCCAATAAATAAATAAATAAAGAGACACGTTTTCAATGTTAAATCCCATAGTCTATAGAGTCTATAGAGTATAAACAAAGACAAAAACACATAACTGACCAAATCCTTTTCTCTAAGGATGTTGCCATCAGTGTAATTTCTTTTCTATCCGCTTCTTCAGTATGGGGGAATATCACAGATGTCCCAGTGCCCTGCCTATGACCCAGAAGCTTCACTGACGTCAGAGAGGTTTCCTCAAGTGTTTCTGTACAGTAGAGAGAAAAACATTGAGAGGTTACATGAATATAAGGCTGGAGGGCTGAAATGTTCACTAGAGAGGAGCAAATCCAGGAGACTACTACTAATGTTTTCCATGTTGAAAGGAGCATGTTAATGCAAGATATAGGTAAAAGCAACAAATCCTCCAACTGAAACACACATGTAGATTGCTTGTTCATACCCTTACCGCCCCTACAAACAGCAAACACTCATACGAGTGATTCTACATCAAAGCAAACATCAACAAGTGTTTTGTTTGAGAAGTTTCAAAGTTAATTCAATTCAGTTTCAATTCAATTGAGTTTATTCATATAGCACCAAATCACAACAAATGTCATCTCAAGGCACTTCAATGATATAGTCCAATTAAATCTAATTAGTTGTAATCATAATCTAATTAAATCCAATGAATTCAATTCAAAATTAGCCCAATTCATACATACCAATTTAAAAAACAATTACCTTACTAAGGAAACCAACAGATTGAACTGAATCTTCTATTCGGTCCAATCTCCCGTCCTGAGCGTGTTATGGTCCCCTTGCCCTCTTAGGTGCTGGCCCTCCTACCTTATGTCTTTCCTACTCTCTCTCCTCCCTCTGTTTTGTGTGTCTGTTGGCGTGAGCACCAACTCTGTGTACCCTCCCATAAGCAGGCGTGGCTGCCCAAGTTTCTCCTGCACACCTGACCATCATCATTCAAGATTTCAAGATTTCTAGATAGTTTTATTTGTCACATACACAATCATACACAGTACAATGTGCAGTGAAATTCTTCCTTGTCCCGCTACCAATAAAAAGATAATTAAAATTAAATATGAATAAAAATTAATAAAAAATGTAAAAGAAAAATAAAAGAAAATGTATAAGGTATCTGAAATATACAGTATTAACAGTATTAACAGATAGAAGTGAAGTCCAGTTTAACCCCCCATTTTCCTAATAAATCCCACAACTGCTTCTGTGAACTCGTTGATGTCACCCCGCCCGAACTGCGCTGGAACATCTCCCAGTCCGCTGAATCCAGTGCACCCCTCAGAGCGACTTCTGACTGATCAGTCCACAGTGAAGACCGCACTGTGGTCCGAAAGACCAAATGGAGGCAGAGACTTGGCCTTGTAACCATCCTTGAAAGGAGAGTAACAGTGGTCCAGAGTCCTCTTTCTCTGGTGGGACAGTCGATGTGTTGTTTAAACTCCGGTATCACCTTCCTCAGGTTGGCACTGTTAAAGTCCCCGGCCACAATGAGGGCTGCACCAGGCTGTTTAGCCTGATAGGTCGAGATAGCCTCATGTAGCTCGGTGAGGGCAGTGTCCGTGTTCGCCTGAGGTGGGATGTGAAAGGCGCTGATGATGACCGAGGTAAACTCACGGGGCAGGTAGAAAGGACGGCACTGGATGGTCAGGAGCTCCAGGTCAGGGGAACAGTAGTTTCTGAGAGACTGAACGTTCCTGTTGTCACACCAGTTGTTGTTCACCATTAAACACACACCACCTCCTCTTAATTTACCAGACTCACTCGTTCTGTCCCTGCGGTGAACTGTGAAGAACTCCGCTGGTTGAAAGGCATGGTCCGGGATCAGGGTGGTCAGCCATGTCTCGGTGAGGCAGATGACGTTACAGTCCCGTATATCCCTCTGTAACTTTATTCTGGCCCTGAGTTCATCGAGCTTCTTTTCCAGTGACAACTGCTTTTTCACCTTTAGTTCAAAATTATACATTTTCCAACACCTCGTACTTTCAGGTTGGGATTAGCCAAGAACTGTATTCAGGTCCGGTTAGAAACTGTCAGTGTGGCAATTGAAAGAAGGGGGGTGGGACAGGAAAGGTGGCAGTGTATCTATTCTATTTCCAAAAACATATTAGTTTACTCCTTTTTTCCTTTTTTGAAGTTGACTGGACACCTGTAACCCTCACAACACCTATTTTTAGCTAACAGTATAGTGCAAAGGCTAGGAATAATGTACAATGTAACTGATAAACGTTGCCACTTATTGTACTTAATGTTATGTTAAAGTTGGCGTGGGCAAGCTGATTTTGCCAATGCGAAGCTAACCCCTTAGGTCTAGGTTAAACTGCAAAAATAAAAACCTGCCTTGAACTCAATTCAAATAAAACTTTGGATGCTACACAAAAGATGGATAACTAGGTGGTACTTTGATACCACTAGCTTTCTATACTGGTGTCCCTCAGTAATGCGGAGGGCATAATCATTAGCTGTGTTCGAATTGTCTATTTCTTCACAGTACAGTCCATTTTAGTCACTAGTGTGCCATTTAAAACTTCAACCATATTGTTTTCACCTAACCTGTTAAGCGGTACACCAAAAGTAGTGTACAGAAGCTGTATTAGTATCAGTCAGAGTAGCTTATACTGCATTGTGGAATGGTATCAGAAGCTCTGGAGCTGACCGAGCATGCTAATGCTCATGTTCTCCACTCGTTATTGGGATTTTCTCACCTGTTGAGACTTCTTGAGCTCAATAACTTCTCAGACATCTCACAGTGAAGTGGCTTGTCTCCTCCTCTTTCTGAATCACACGGACTTAGAAAGTTGTTCTTAAAGTATGTATCAGAACAATGTTTAAAAGCAGAGTTGGTGAGAGATACTGCTGCATCGTATCTTAGTTTTGAAATATTTGCACACAAGCTACAACAACGGGACCATATTATATTGAAGATTATTATATAGATACAGCTGCAGTCCATGAGTCCATGTGCACAAAGAATTGGGTCTTGTAGTCAAGTCAAGTACTATATTAGTCTTGCAGAGAGAAATGTCACTGGGGACTTCTTCTAAAACAAAATCCGCAAACCTACGCTTCTCATCCTCTCAGATTTGTACTTACGTCCCCTTTGTACCTCAGATTTGTTGGAAGTGTTTGATAATGTAATACATAAATGTGCATATCCGCCACATAATTATGAAGCCCTGCTGTATTCAAGTAGTGTCTAAAGTACATTAACAGCTGTCTGCTCCTACCCACTTGTGAGTCCTCCACATGATGAAGACTACAATGAGCAACTGAGTGAGTAAATAAGTGGACATTCCAAACATAGCGGTGGTTTAGTATAGAAGCTGATGCCTGATCAGTTTTAGTTGTCATGGTCAGTTAGTCAATAAGTACACAATAACTAAAAAGCAGATTATTATAACAGTTTTTTTAAATATTCCATATGAAACATGGCAGAACATGCAGACCTGGATCTTTGCCTTTAAAATTATGAGACTGAATTTTGACCTTCAAGGAGGACCGTACTCTGGAGTTTTTCTTTTTTTTTTTGTCTCTCCTGCTTTCATTTGGACCATCTATATAAAATCATGACACTTTTTTTTTCCCTGACCAAATATGAGTCAGAGATTGTGTTAAGATAACGAATGGCACAGTAGAGGAAAAAAAAATGGTAGAATATAAACTGACAGCTGTATTGCACCTCAGGGGTAGGGCTGTCTCTCATCGCGAAGGAATATCCGCAGGCTCAACAGTGTGTTGTGTGGCAATACTGCTTTTCATTTGTTTTTCATTCTTTTTCTTCACAAATTAGATTTTTTTTTTAATCAAGGATTTTTAGATGAAGGGTATTTTTGCTTTTTATATGACAAAGATTGCGCATTTCTTAAACACGTTTCTTCTGCTTTTTCCTGAATACAAAGAAAATAAACACGTTCACTTTCTGTGGGTTTCAGGAGGAATCTAAGCTGCTGGTGCTCTGGCAGTTATTTCTGTCCTTCTTTCCCACTTTTTTTTTGCCTGCCTGGTAAGACTTCTTCAGGATAATCCTCTCATTCAGAAATCACATGAAGTTGTCATTTGCATGCTTATTTCTAATTTTTGAATATTTATTTCCAAATTTTCCATGGTCATTGTTTTTTTTTTGTATATTTTCATAGTTCCCTTTTCATACTTATTAAGTATATTATTTATTGGTGTAATTATTACTTCCAGTTTTCTTATTGTATTTGCTCTGTCCTTCTGCTGCAGCAACTATGCAAATTTCCTTACTGAGCGACTAATTAATGATTTTTCTTCTGCACGTGTTGTTGAAGACTTTTTTTAAATCATTTATTTGCTTTTGATTTTACCTCATCAATATGGGCTGTTTTGTGTAGGTCTATCAAATAAAATCACAAAACTCTTCTATTTAATTAACAGGTTGTCCTGGGAATTTTTTTTTAAAAATGCCCCCAAAAAATTAGATAAAGCACAATAACTTCAAAATACAATGCTGTACACATCACTTCCACACGTGCATGTTCATATGGAAGTCAGAGATCATTTATTCCTCGAATAGTTGGCATAATCTACCATGAATTTGCCTCTGCTACGTTGAAATATTCAAACTTTTGCAGTGAATTTTGGCGAGACGCTTTACGGTCTGCATGAAATAAATGAGCAAACAAGCCGATAGACTGCTAGCTTTACAGTCAAACTCTTTGCTGCGATTGAACAAAGTTAAGTGAAAACTTCAGTCAGGGCTGCAGCAGTGTGGCTCTTGCTTGCTCCTCTGTCCATTTAAAACTGAGTTGTGCTTTCAGATCCTTTGTAAGTGGAGCTTCGGGTGGCGTGCACAGGCATTAAGCCGCTCTGTTCCTTTGCCTTGTAGCAGGCTGTTAGTTGGCTGTTTCATTTGGGCTGGAGTGTTTCTGTTCAGCTACACCTTCTGAGGTATGTATCTTATTAATTTGCTTGCATTAGCTACTAGTCTGTCTTGCCACTTATTGTAGCTTATTGGCTCTTCAGTGGTAGGGACATGGCTCACCTTCCTCCCCTGTGTGGGGAAGCTGTGCCTCAGCTCCCAGGTATGTATGTGCCCATATAGGGTTTGGTATTTGTATCGTGGGCATGTGTAACATGTGGTTTGCTTGTATTCTCTGGGCGCATTGAGGCGCCGGTGGTCCCAGCTGCTGTTGTCTCGTCTCTGCGCATCTTTCCTTCTTGTTTTGGAGTGTCTCCACCTGTAATTGTTGCGGGTCTCGACCTGCACTGTATCTGTGGATTATGGAGTGGGTTTAGGAGATTTAGGAGTTGTAGTCTAACACAGTGGTTCCCAAACTTTTTGTGCCCAAGGCACACCAAAGGACGAGTAAAAATCTCAAGGCACACCTATTGTGCCAAATAGCCCTTATAACACGTGTTGTCACTCACATCATGTAAAATATCTCTAAATGAGCATAATTATTTACTAATGCCAAATAAAATGTGACAAAGACATATTACTCATGAAATATTTATTAACAAATTATTTAAAAAAAATTTATTTGAAACGTTATCAAATTAGGCTTCATCAAAGCAACAACACATTTGCTGAAATTTTTGAGCATTTTTTCTGAGGTGTGTGGAATATCAACAGTCAAATGTCAAGATGTATTCAATTAAATATGGTTTTATTCAGATAACATCGAGTTATCATGTAATCAGTAGCAATTAGTGAGAAACATTGTTTACCACACTAATCACTATGCAAACTGGGTTATCACAAAGTATAAAAGCAACAAACAAACCTAGGATACATGTGCCTTTTGTTTTGTTTTTTAAGAAGCGGAAACAAACTTTTTTCATATATATATGATGTGTAATATCTTTATCTACTGATTTTGGAGCATAACAGATTGTGTAACTGAAGGATACTGGACCACCTCTTTCACTCCGGTGGAACAAACTTTCCACTGAGCAGAGTTTCTGATGTCATGTCCTTTAAACACAAGGACAACAGAGGTCAAGACTACTGGACCCTTCATTTTTTTTGTTACCTGTAGTTTTGTGATGTTGAATGAATTTTGTGATTCAACATCTTATCTAAATATATTTAAATATCTAAAATGCATCTACCCCGTAGTCTTCCTCTGATCTGCCCTTTTCTCACCTCTCCCCATCCTCTCAGCTGTTTTTGGTACCTTGTCCTTATCTTTCCATTCACTCCCGATGATTAATTATTGCTTCTCAGTGTCGCTCTCTTTTTTTCTGATATTACCATTATCGTTCCCCCATCTAATCACTGTCTTCCCCTAACCTTTTACCCTCCCTTCCCTTTCCTCTTCCCATGTAATTTCCAACTTTTTCTTTCCTCTCATTTCCCCTCCCATTTTGCCTTCCTACTTTCTCACTCTACATCTTCCTCTCTCTCCCTCCATTCAAGGTGATTAATTATTTCTGCCCTATGTCCTGCCCCCCTCTCTGTTCTTTAAAAACCATTCAACAATCTTTTATTAACACCATTTGGGCTTATCTATGCTAAACCATTAACGGTGTGGCTTTTTTCACTGGCAAAATTAGGGCAATTGCTCTCTCGGCTACAGCTGAGGACCTCTTAACTCAAATTTAAAAGTTAAAGTTGAATTTATATTTCTTATGACCGTTTAATCCCAAACGATAAAGCTGTACATTATATACAGATTAAAACACCTTTACAAAGGGAAATAAGGAACAATGGAACAATACTTTCCTTTTCAAAAATAAATGGAATAGTTAACTATCTTGACAACTCACTTTGTTTGTACCGTGTCTTCTTTTTATGTCCCTGTGAACAACTCTTCAAAGAGGTGAGATGGTTTCTAATAGAAAACCAGAACGTGGAAGTCATGCATGAAGGATAAGTCGGGTATCAGTGATTACATTATGAGGAAAGCTGCAAAAATTACTCATGGCTACAAAGTTACATTGACTGACACTCCCATTACCTTGACACTCTGTGCCGTAGCTGACCCTGAGGGGGGCTGCATTGTGGAGAACATCATGTTTATTGCTTCCGTGTTCCCATCACTCCTAATTTCACAAATTTCCAATGTCTGGAAGCTCAGCCTGTTCAAAATACACCCCAGCCTGTTTTTTCATTTTTAGTCCTGAGGTTTTCAACATGTTCTCACATTTTGACGTGTTTAATATTCATCTTCAACTGGGCTCTGTTTTTCATCAATCTATATCCCTCCATAAGTAATGCTTCACAGTGTCAAAGTAAAAGCATTTTCTAGTTTGTTTTTTCTAGAGTTTCTAGTGTTTTTGCTCAGTTATTTAGAAAGCTGAAGACTAAAATATCACATTTTCATAAATGTTAAGACTAAATGTGCCTAACTGAATTCATCAGACATATAAGAAGGCGCACATCATTGACGCATATCGAACTTGTCTGGACTTTCAGCAGAGATGAATGGGGGAGGGGATTCTAAAAGAAAGGTGTGCCAAGTCCCAAGAGAAAAGGAAAAATGTGGAAAAGTTAAGGGGGTCCTAATCTTCCTCTACATAGTGTGCATGTAGACATATTGATGATATTGGGTAATTTTCTAAGAAAATAACCTAACATAAAAAAAATCATTCTGCTTAGTTTTGGTGAGACAGTGTAACATGTCAGATGTTGATGTATTTACCTAATTATCAGACCTGATTAGGACCAGTTGATTTTCTGTACGATGTCCTTATACGTAAAGATTTTGAGCTGAAAGAAGGTGTACTTTTCTTTTCAAAACAGAAAATGTAACCAAGTACATCTTTTTACTCAAGACTGCCTTTTTCAGAAAACATATAAACTGTTAAAAGTAGGACATTTTTGCTGGTTCATTTAAAGGGTGGAATGCCCTCTCCAGGTCGGGAATGAGATCCTTCCCGAAGTGGAGGAGTTCAAGTATCTCGGGGTCTTATTCACGAGTGAGGGACGAATGGAGCAGGAGATTGACAGGCGGATTGGTAGGGCGTCCGCAGTGATGCGGACTCTGCACCAGCCCGTCATAGTGAAGAAGGAGCTAAGCCAGAAAGCGAAGCTCTCGATTTACCGGTCAGTCTATGTTCCTACCCTCACCTATGGTCACGAGCTGTGGGTAGTGACAGAAAGAACGAGATCGCGAATACAAGCGGCCGAAATGAGTTTCCTCCACAGGGTGTCTGGGCTCTCCCTTAGAGATAGGGTGAGAAGCTCTGTCATCCGGGAGGGGCTCGGAGTAGAACCGCTGCTCCTCCGCATCGAGAGGAGTCAGATGAGGTGGCTCGGGCATCTGGTTAGGATGCCTCCTGGACGCCTCCCTGGTGAGGTGTTCCGGGCCCGTCCCACTGGGAGGAGGCCCCAGGGAAGACCCAGGACACGTTGGAGAGACTATAGCCCCTTTCACACTGCCGAATAACCCGCGTTTAATCCGCGAATTTAGCGTGTCCGCTGTTGTGTTCATACTGCCGAACCGGGCTGCCGCGTCAACTCGACTCGCCTTTCGACCCGCGTCGGACCCTAGTCTTTTTGCCGAGCCGAGTTTGGTGTGAACGCAATCGACGCGGGTCGGACGTGGGCGTGGCGTGACGTGAGGAGTTTAAAAGACAGAATGGACAGCTGATTCAGAACAACAGCGACAGGTGAGGACAAGTTTTACTCTGTTTTAGCCTACATCAAGTTTGAGACATTTTTTAATATGGCCAACTGGGGAGACAAGGAGGTCCGCAAGCTCCTCAGCCTCCGAGCAGAGGACATTATTTAGCGCCACATTTCGGGGACTATAATGCTCTTGTATTCTCCGCATATGTTCTTCGGCGGCATCCCACGTTGTAACCATCCACACCCCGTAAAATAACATCTCCATGAACTGCATATACAATTGCAAAAACGAGTCCTCAAGGTGTATTTAACCCTACCTCCGACGTATGGCTTGTGCCTACGTCATTGTACACGCCCAGCATTTTATGTGTTTCGTGTGACGCTCTGCCACTGGGCAACGCCCCCTGAACTCAGCTTCAGGCGACACGGGTCACCAACACGCCAAGCGTTCACATTGCTCGACGCGGGTTGAAGGTGCAATTTGGACCCGCTAAGGTAGCGGGTCGCAGTGTGAAAGGGGCTTATGTTTCTCGGCTGGCCTGGGAACGCCTCGGGGTCCCCCCAGAAGAGCTGGAGGAAGTGGCCGGGGACAGGGACGTCAGGGTTTCTCTGCTAAAGCTGCTGCCCCCGCGACCCGACCCCCGGACAAGCGGAAGATAATGGATGGATGGATGGATTTAAAATATTTGGCTTATTTTGAATTTGGTTGCTGGGGCACCAGCAGACTAGAAAAGTAAGTGGTACTACAAAGAAACAGCTGAAAAAACAAAAGATGGATGAAGTCATGGATGCTGCGTCTTCTGGACTAAAAAAAGAGTTATGTTATCATCGCTCAGTTCAAAAGCTCCTATCTTTGGACGCATGGTGGTGCCTATGGAAACCTGCACATCTGGAAAGACACCATCGATACTGAAAGTTATATACAGGTTTTAAACGTTTAACCTCTTTTCTACTTTCTATTGTAAATAAAATGTTGTTTTTTAAAATTGGGAAGTCATTGCATTCCCAACTTCTGGGGAAATTGGGTTCTATTTTCTGACCTGTTAGTACAAATAAGTAATGTCAGTTCTAAAAACTGACATGATTGAAACTAATCATTTTGTTGCATCATCTGGCAGTGTTGTATGATAAAAAAATATTCATACCTACTTTCAATGGAAAAACTTGCCAATATAAATCTGTGGGTGAGGATAGCTTTGATGTGCAGACCCTGTGCCTGTGCCTTTACTTTAGACAGAATCGCCTCAGTGAGGAAAACTACTCAGAAGCTTCAAATTGTGACACTCTTGACCTGAGCAGTTATCGATCTACAATATATCAAGATATTTCTGTCTGTCCAACATCCTCTCGTCAATTTAAACTCATAACTACGTTGTCGCCTGAAAAAACTGATGTCCTTCAGCCACAGGCATCATTCCATCAGCTTTTAGAACAATGGCTGCTCCCTTGGCAAGTTTATCTCAGGCTTTTGATATTGCTGATCTCATTGATTTAAATAAGCTACTTTGTGATGGTTCTGTTTCTGTTTACAACTTGTTCCAATTTCATTCCTTGATTGTGGGTAAGTGTGTCCCCTAGGCTAAGTGTTTGGCCCACTGTGATTTACCCACAACGTATTGTTAAAATTTCCATTTCTAACTAAGCTTTGTAAGACAGATTGTCATGCTGATTGTGGGCATCAACTAGGCCTTCTCCAGATTAAAGTATGCTTTCAATGACATGCAGACCTCTGTGCTTGATTTACAACTTGTTTCAAACTTCCATGCCAGAGTGCATGCCAAAGATGTTCCCTGCACAATTCCATGTTTTAAACTGAGATGTGACTGAAACAGTCCATAATTTCATCCATTTGGCCCCTCTGAAAGACTCAAGGAAACAACAAAGAACAAAAACATGTTCACTCCAGGTCTCGATCTGAACATTCACAGATGCCCCACAACACAACCCACATGAGCCAAAGGGTTTCTTTTTTCTGTGTTAAGCAGGTGGTTTCACAGTAACCTTGCATCTGATCATTGTACTTATGGTTTATTTTATTTAGCAGTGATGTGATCCCTCTCGTGAACTCATGATGATGTACAGATAGTTGAACGTTTCCAATTCTTTACCAGGAATGAAAGGCAAGCCCATAGACATAAAAAGTGTATGCTGTGTGTGCTCTAACCACTATACTGTATCTGTGTAGATCGTGTTGACATTTTCAATTACTGCAGACTTCTCAAGAAAAAGTGAATTTCACAAAAGCACCTCAAGCACACCAACTCACAGATTCTCTCTTTCTGTGTATCTGAGCTTGTCCTGAGTGACCTCCGTGCGGGAGTTCCTCCAGTGTCCGCAGCATAATTACATGGTGCTTAGGCCATCTGCAATACATCCATCACTGACATACACATACCTCTGCACCTGCAACGATGGCAAAGCAAGACAGAGGCCACAGTCAAGCTCTAATCAAGTTAACTCAGACATATTCAGGTTAAAGGAAACTAATGTTTCCCGGAGGCTTTTGTTTTTTCACAGATTCTAACACAGCAACTCTCACTTGCCTGGGTTGTCTTAAATGTCAAGACAATCAGTCAATCTATAATGTCCACATTGCACTGACATAATGAAAATATGTTAGTGCAAAATGTTTTTCTTTTCTTTCCTTTTCTTTGTTTTGAATTGTTACAGTATGCAGGACAACATATAAATACTGTCAGGGGTCGAGCATCCTTTCCCTCGGAGTTCTGGTAGGAAAATACACCACAGGAGCCCCAATTTGATGAATAATGCTTGTATATTTTTATTTTGTGTTGCAAGCACTTCATCGAGGATATTGGAGGAAATTACTGTTATGAATCAATAGAACTGACCTCTCCTCTGATACACTGTAAGAAGACGAGCCTTGTTATACCTAGCTTCCCCACCAAACAATGTCTCCGACCTCATTCTCCTTCTCCCACATCCAATCCACCTATCCATCCATCTATTAAATCCATCCATCTATCCTCTCTTATCCATCTATTCTCCATCATCCCTTCTGTCCCTAATCAATACATCCATCCACCTCTTCCTCATCTATTATCCACCTGTCCATCCATCCATCCATCCTCTTTCTCCATTCATCCTCTCCCTTCCCTCATCCTTTTACCTCTTTTCTTCTTTTATCCATTTATTCACTCTCCCCTCCTTCTGCTCATCTCTTTGTCAGGCACCAGGTGGGGGGTCCATTGTGGGCTCAGTCAGTCAGTGAGTTCCATTTTTAATCTCCTTCTCCCAAGCTACCATCTTCATCCAAACTGTCACTGCCAATATTCACTCATGCTATCTAAAGCCCTTTCTCACTGGTGGGAAAAAAAGGAAGACAAAACAAACTGCCACCAACACCTCCTAACATCTAGGTTTTGAATGCACTGGGAAAATTGTGAGTATGTATTGGCTTTGGCTCAGTAATGATGGGAACACAATACATTGGTGACAAGTTAATTTTCACCAAATGAATTGGGGCAACAAGAGTAGACATAGCTCGGCGGTGACGTCATCAATTGATCCGCAAAAAGTCCGACCCCCCCCGAAGCCCGGTGGATAATTCGAACACTGCTCCACATGTCTTTTACAGTCATTAAGTCCGCCGTGGGCAATACTGAAGTCACTATTGCATACAGTGCACCTCGCCACGGTGTCATCATTCTTCACCTTCACTAGACATAGATATACTTTAGTATATTCTGCTGTAAAATGAGTCATGAGTTATATTTTCGTTTTTTACTCGAGGACTAAACCCATCAGCGCGCCCTCTGACAAGCGCTCGTTGAACAGAGCATCGCTTTGGACAGATACGCACAGGTTTCACAAGCAACCTCTCCCCACACCCCTCTCTCTCGTGCCTGCGCAGTCGAAACGCGCATGGTGTCAACTCAGCAATACAGTATTGCCAAGTTGAATCAGCCCCGCACACAACCATTCATATTAAAATCGCGGGCCACACTAACATTAAACTTTCATATTAAGGCGAGGGCCACAAACTATCCTCCCGCGGGCCGCGAGTGTGAGACCTCTGGCCTAGAGTGTGCAGCGCTTCCGCTGTTTCACAGTACATTGTTTGGGGGCGGGGCGTGTCGCTGCCCAACTCCGAATGCAGCTGAAGCCGAGGTTTGAAAAGAGCATGTACAATGTGCGGGTCCACCTAGAGTAAGCAGCGGGTCCACTGAACACTGTGTGGAGGCGGGGTGAGCGTTTGATCAGGACGGCGGACCTGCCCGGCTTGAGGGCGGATCCGCCCCGGAGTCCACTGCTATTTAGGTATCATTTGAGAAATTAAACAGGGAAAAAAGAGAGTAAAGTGAGGAAAGGTGTGACAGATGAGGCCCCCCAGCAGTCTAAGCCTATAGCAGCTTAACTATGTGATGTTTCAGGATCACCTGAGCCATCCCTAACTTTATCATAAAGGAAAGTTTTAAGCCTGGTCTTAAAAGTGGATCTGGTTACTGGCAGCTTATTCCACAAGAGAGGGGCCTGATAACTGAAGGCTCTGCCTCCCATTCTACTTTTAGAAACTCTGGGAACCTCAAGTAAACCTGCAGTTTGGGAACGAAGTGCTCTGTTAGGAAGATATCTTATAATGAGATCTTTAAGATATGATGGAGCTCGGTCATTAAGAGTGAGGAGATATGGAGGAGGTCATATATGTGAGGAGAAGAATCTTAAATTCTATTCTGAATTTAACAGGGAGCCAATGAAGAGAAGCTAAAACTGGAGAAATATGATCTCTCCTGTTAGATCTCATCGGAAATAAATTATTAAATAAATAAATTAACTCCAAGGTTCCTCACTGTAGAACTAGAAGCCAAGGAAATACCATCTAGAGTAACTATATAGCTAGGCAATTTCTCCCTAGGGCGCTCAGGTCCAAAGATAACGACTTCAGTTTTGTCTGAATTTAGAAGCAGACAGTTCTGAGTCATCCAGGTCTTTATGTCTTTAAGACATGCTTGTAGTGTGACCAACCTATTGGGTTCATCTGGTTTTATAGATAAGTACAGCTGAGTATCATCAGCATAGCAATGGAAATTTCTGCCATGCTGTCTAATAATGTTACCTAATGGAAGCATGTATAAAGTGAAAAGAATCGGTCCAAGCACAGAACCCTGAGGAACTCCATGACTTACTCTGGTGTGTGAGGAAGATTCTTCATTTACAAGAACAAACTGAAATCTATCAGATAAATATGACTTAAACCAGCCCAACGCAGTTCCTTTAATCCCAATAACATGTTCAAGTCTCTTTAATAAGATACTGTGATCGACCGTATCAAATGCAGCACTGAGATCAAACAGGAAAAGCACAGACACAAGTCCGCTATCAGAGGCTAAGGCCCAATCCCAATTCACCCCTTGGCCCTACCCCTTACCCCTTCCCCTCCGTTTTGCGCGTTCACATGAAGGGGTAGTGTTGTCCCAATACTCTTCCAAAGCCCTTCCCCTTAACCCTACCCCTCCGTTGTAGCCCTTGAAACGGAGGGCTTCGGCCAGGCAGACTCCGTTTGAAGGGGTATGATATATTTCCCAGAGTACAACGCGACTACCGGGAGATCGTGAGTCTTTTTAAAAATGGCAGAAGCAAGAGCACCACACAAATGTAAGTTCTTCTATCTTTTTGCCATAATTTAACTGTTTTAATCGTTTTAGGTTGTGATAACTGGTGTATTGTGTGAGTTTAACATGGTGGCAATGTGTAGTTATTTTCTGTTATAAACGCACATGGGAAAAGTCGCTATTTTACATGGAGTAATCGGTCAATGCATGTGAAGGTGCTGCGAAAGAGTTGTTTTTTTAAATTGTAACGCGAGTATTTACAAGCAATGTAGTTGGTTAACCATAGAGAAGTTCCTTTTGAGTGACATGAGCGTCATTTCGCTACCTATTATCACAAGTATTCATATACGTGACTGATTCACAGGGACTCAAGCACAAAGAGCCTGATCAGGTTTAGCGCCGAAAACGAAGATCTGTTTCTAAAGTCATCCCCATCCCCAAAAAGAAGTTCAATTCAATTCAATTCATTTTTATTCATATAGCGCCAAATACAACAAATGTCATCTCAAGGCACTTAGATAGTAAGTCCAATTCAAGCCAATTGGAATTCAATTAATTAATAATAATCATAATTCATAAAATAATCCAATTTGTTCATATAGAGCCGATTCAAAAACAATTTCCTAGCTAAGAAAACCAACAGATTGCACTGAAAACTTTTTGTTTTTCGGTCCAATCTCCCGGCCTGAGCGGCGTGCCTGAGGCGACTGTGGAGAGAAACGACTCCCTTTTAACAGGAAGAAACCTCTGGCAGAACCAGACTCAGGAAGGGTGGCCATCCGCCTCGACCAGCTGGGGTTTGAGAAGACAGAAAGGGGGGGGGGCCACCGCGACGGCGGCACTGTAACACCATTCAGGATATCTGTTGGAACAGGGAAACACGAGTTAATGACCATAATAATATCACATATACATAAAGAGAGTAAAGTGAGGAAAGGTGTGTCAGATGAGGCCCCCCAGCAGTCTAGGCCTATAGCAGCTTAACTATGGGATGTTTCAGGATCACCTGAGCCATCCCTAACTATAAGCTTTATCAAAAAGGAAAGTTTTAAGCCTGGTCTTAAAAGTGGAAAGGGTGTCTGCTTCCCGGACATTTACTGGCAGCTTATTCCACAATAGAGGGGCCTGATAACTGAAGGCTCTGCCTCCCATTCTACTTTTAGAAACTCTGGGAACCTCAAGTAAACCTGCAGTTTGGGAACGAAGTGCTCTGTTAGGAACATATCTTATAATGAGATCTTTAAGATATGATGGAGCTCGGTCATTAAGAGTTTTATATGTAAGGAGAAGAATCTTAAATTCTATTCTGAATTTAACAGGGAGCCAATGAAGAGAAGCTAAAACTGGAGAAATATGATCTCTCCTGTTAGTTCTCGTCAAAACTCTGGCTGCAGCATTTTGGATCAACTGAAGGCTTTTCAGAGAATATGTGGGACAGCCCAATAATAAAGAATTACAGTAGTCCAATCTTGAAGTAACAAATGCATGAATTAGTTTTTCTGCATCACTCTGAGACAGGATGTTCCTGATTTTAACAATATTACGAAGGTGAAAGAAGGCAGTCCTAGAAACCTGTTTTATATACGAGTCAAATGATAAGTTCTGGTCAAAAATAACTCCAAGGTTCCTCACTGTAGAACTAGAAGCCAAGGAAATACCATCTAGAGTAACTATATAGCTAGACAATTTCTCCCTGAAACGCTCAGGTCCAAAGATAACGACTTCAGTTTTGTCTGAATTTAGCAGCAGACAGTTCTGAGTCATCCAGGTCTTTATGTCTTTAAGACATGCTTGTAGTCTGACCAACCTATTGGTTTCATCTGGTTTTATAGATAAGTACAGCTGAGTATCATCAGCATAGCAATGGAAATTTATGCCATGCTGTCTAATAATGTTACCTAATGGAAGCATGTATAAAGTGAAAAGATTCGGTCCAAGCACAGAACCCTGGGGAACTCCATGACTTACTCTGGTGTGTGAGGAAGATTCTTCATTTACAAGAACAAACTGAAATCTATCAGATAAATATGATTTAAACCAGCCTAATGCAGTTCCTTTAATCCCAATAACATGTTCAAGTCTGTGTAATAAGATACTGTGATCGACCGTATCAAATGCAGCACTGAGATCCAACAGGACAAGCACAGACACAAGTCCGCTATCAGAGGCTAAGAGGAGATCATTGGTAACTTTCAGCAGTGCAGTTTCTGTGCTATGATGCACTCTGAATCCTGACTGAAACTCTTCAAACAGATTATTTCTGTGTAAATGATCACAAAGCTGAGCTGCAACTATTTTTTCAAGAACTTTAGACATAAAAGGGAGATTGGATATAGGTCTATAATGAGCCAACACTTCTGAATCAAGAGTAGGTTTTTTAAGTAAAGGTTTAATTACAGCAACCTTAAAAGTCTGAGGTACATATCCTGTCAACAAAGACAGATTGATCAAATCCAATATGGAAGTGTCAATTAATGGGAAAACCTCCTTGAACAGTCTGGTTGGGATTGGGTCTAAAACACAAGTTGATGGTTTAGAAGAGACTATTGCTGTTGTTAGTTCAGAGAGATCAACTGGGCAGAAGCCGTCTAAATACAAATCAGGTTCTAAAGATACTTCTAAAGCTGCTGTACTTGATGATACATCACTAATAATAGTGGGAAGGACTCCATCAATCTTCTCTCTGATAGAAACAATTTTATTAATAAAGAAGCTCATGAAATCATCACTGCTGAGAGTTAAAGGAATAACTGGCTCAGCAGAGCTCGGACTCTTAGTCAGACTGGCTACAGTGCTGAAAAGAAACCTGGGATTATTCTTATTCTCTTCTATCAATGATGAATAATAAGCAGTTCTAGCTTTACGAAGGGCTTTCTTATACATTGTTAAACTATCTTTCCAGACTAACTGAGACTCTTCTAAATTAGAGGAACGCCACTGTCTCTCCAGCTTTCTTGCAGTCTGCTTTAAAGCACGCAGCTGTGAATTATACCAAGGAGCCAACCTCTTCTGACTGATTACCTTCCTTTTCAGAGGGGCAACATTGTCCAGTGCTGTACACATTGAAACTATAGTGCTGTCAACAAGAGAGTCAAGTGTTGCTGGAGTAAAGTTTATGTAGTCGTCCTCTGTCATATCTGCACATGGCAGTGAAGAAAAGGATGATGTAATTAATTCTTTAAATCTGGTTACAGCATCCTCTGATAGACACCTTCTATACATAAATTTCTTCTCAGAAACTGTATAGTCAAGTAATGTAAACTCAAAGGTTATGAGAAAATGGTCAGATAAGACAGGGTTATGAGGGAACACTGTTAACTGTTCACTCTCAATGCCATAAGTCAGAACAAGATCAAGGGTGTGATTAAGGCAGTGAGTCGGTCTGTGTACACTCTGAGAAAATCCAATAGAGTCCATTATAGAATTAAAGTTCATATTCAGGCTGTCATTTTCAACATCTACATGAATATTAAAGTCACCCACTACAATGACTTTATCTGTACTCAGCACTAACTGGGATAAAAACTCTGAGAATTCAGACAGAAACTCAGAATAAGGGCCAGGTGGACGATACACAACAACAAACACAAGAGGTTTCTGGGATTTCCACTTTGCGTGGGAAAAACTGAGAGTCAGATATTCAAAAGAGCTAAAACTAATCTTGGGTCTGGGACTGATGAGTAACCCTGATCTGAAAATAGCTGCCACTCCTCCTCCTCTGCCTGTGGTTCGAGGAACGTGAACATTTAAACAGTCACAGGGAGTTGCTTCATTAATGCTAACATGATCCTCCTGCTGCAGCCAGGTTTCTGTAAGACAAAATATATCAATATGATGATCACAAATCAACTCATTCACTAACAGAGACTTCGAAAGGAGAGATCTGATATTCAGCAAACCACATTTAATAGTTTGATGTTTTTGTTTAGTTAAAGTTTTTGTTTTAATAATTTCTTTTTGCACAAGAGGATTTGCTCCTTTTGTGTTAATTGATTGGGTGGGTAGCAGTAGGTGGGAAGCTGCAGAGAAGTGTGTAAGACTACAACTCTGCATCCTGGTCTGAACCCTGGGTTGTCATGTTTTAGGGTGGCAAATAAATTCATCCATATTTCTAGAAATGAGAGCTGCTCCTTCCAAAGTGGGATGGATGCCGTCTCTCCTCATCAGACCAGGTTTTCTCCAGAAAGATTGCCAATTATCTATGTAGCCCACGTTGTTTGCTGGACACCATCTAGACAACCAGCGATTGTAGGACGACATGCGGCTAAACATGTCATCACTGGTCAGATTTGGCAGGGGTCCAGAGAAAACTACGGAGTCCGACATTGTTTTGGCAAAATCACACACCGATGCAACATTAATTTTAGTGACCTCCGATTGGCGTAACCGGGTGTCATTAACGCCGACGTGAATAACTATTTTACCATATTTACGTTTATCCTTAGCCAGCAGTTTTAAATAGGATTCTACGTCGCCCGCTCTGGCCCCTGGAATGCATTTGACTATGGCCGCTGGTGCCTCTAATGCCACGTTTCTGACTATAGAGCTGCCAATTACCAGGGTTTTGTCCTCAGCGGGTGTGTCGCTGAGTGGGGAAAATCTGTTAGAAGCGTGGACAGGTCGATGGTGAACAACGGGCTTGACTTTAGAGCTATGCCTCTTCCTGACAGTCACCCAGCCACGATGTAATCCTGGCTGCTCAGGTTCTGCTAGGGGAAGGCTAATGGAGCTAGCTACGCTAGGTGGCTCCACACTGGCAAAAGGGGCCTGGCTCGCTATCGGTTGATTTTCAACAGTGCAGAGCCGAGCTTCCAATTCAGATAACCTCGCCTCCAAAACTACAAAAAGACTACATTTGTTACATGTACCATTGTCGCTAAAGGAGGCAGAGGAGTAACTAAACATCTGACACACGGAGCAGGTGAAAGCAGGAGAAGGAGGAAGAGAACCGGTAGCCATGCTACGCTAGAGAACCAGACACACCGCTAAAAAGTGAGAATAAAGATTAAAGATCTGTAGGAGTGTGTTAGAACAGAACGGTAAGCTATAGAGTTTAACTATGCAAAATTGTGTAAGTTATAGATCGAAATAAAGTGATTATCAGTACTCCAAGCGGAGCAAGAAATTCCACAGTGCACAAGCAAGGTAACAGGAAGTGATGCAACACGTCTTACCGCAAAGCGTCACCAAGTAGGAAGTCAAATCCCATAATGGATTACCTGATACAGGAGAGCCTGAAGGAGCAGAAGCGCCACGAGCAGAAAACGGAGCGCTTTTTAGCTCGGTTTGAGCGCATGATAGACAAACTTTACGGTGAGTTGATGCGCCATGCACCTATTGTACACACAGCCACCACTACCGCATTCTGAAACACCTTTTTTAAATTTTTTACAATGGATGAAAGTACATGCTATAATGTCATGTCGTGTCTTGTTCCCCCAGAACATCACTGAGCCCATGCAGCACCTCCGATGCGCCAAGCACCTTCGCTGTTCCTGCTCCGGTCATCTCGTTCTTGATGATTGCACTGTTGCCCGTTTATATTCATACTGTTTATTGTCCATATTTGCAGCAGACACTTTACAGCAGACACTTTAAGCTGTTATTTCTGAAAACAAGCTGCCTTACCAGTCTGTAATTTGAGCCTAATAAAAGAAATTAAGGACAAAAGGTTTGTGAGCATGATTATCACATCAACATCATATTAACGACTGGAACGGATATTGGTATGAAGAGATTTATTATACAAGGGATAACAAAAAAATTGGGGTACATGTTGTGGTCCAATGGGCAATAATTTGTAGGACGACCCGTCTGCTGGAAAGAAAAACATGGAAAGATCAGGCTTTCATCCTCCCAAACCAACACATTGATAGCACACACAATGCAGTGCATTTATTTAAGTCATCAAATCTGAACCTGGTACAAAGAAAACCGCTTCAAAAACGCATGAGCTGCATGTTTATTCCAAACGGAACGAGGCGAGTAACAAAGGCTAAACGTTAGCTTATGCTTTCAGCTAGGTTAGCCAGGTTAGGATACTACTCCAATCAATAAATCAGCAAATCCAACGAGACAAGCAAATTGTTTCTATATTACACGATATCACAAATGTACAGTTAGAAGCACTTTCAAACACACACACACACACACACATTATCATATTCACACGCCGGCTCTGGAAGCTACCAGCTGCTCACTCACACACGTTATTTGCATTAATTTCTCATTCTACATACCGTAACAAGATCCAGCAATGCTCCCACATGTCGAAGACGCCTTCGCCTGATGGCACTCCGTCGATTCGACGCAGATATTTCTAAAAATATCCGAATAGCCCAGGACAGCGCGAACACCACAGCACCGGTCATGTTTGTTTACTTCTGACTAAAGCTGTCGCTTTTGGTTACGTAACAACTGACGGCGCGGACTTATTACGTTTGTGAGTGTGAAGTGCTGTCCCAATTCGAAGGGGTGACATTCTTAGCCCTTCGCCTACCCCTACGTTTGAAGGGGCGAGGGGTAGGGGCGAGGGGTAGGCGAAGGGGTAGAAAATAGAATTGGGATTGGGCCTAAGAGGAGATCATTGGTAACTTTCACCAATGCTGTTTCTGTGCTATGATGCACTCTGAATCCTGACTGAAACTCTTCAAACAGATTATTTCTGTGTAAATGATCACAAAGCTGAGCTGCAACTATTTTTTCAAGAACTTTAGACATAAAAGGGAGATTGGATATAGGTCTATAATGAGCCAACACTTCTGAATCAAGAGTAGTTTTTTTAAGTAAAGGTTTAATTACAGCAACCTTAAAAGTCTGAGGTACATATCCTGTCAACAAAGACAGATTGATCAAATCCAATATGGAAGTGTCAATTAATGGGAAAACCTCCTTGAACAGTCTGGTTGGGATTGGGTCTAAAACACAAGTTGATGGTTTAGAAGAGACTATTGCTGTTGTTAGTTCAGAGAGATCAACTGGACAGAAGCCGTCTAAATACAAATCAGGTTCTAAAGATACTTCTAAAGCTGCTGTACTTGATGATACATCACTGATAAGGTCTCCATCAATCTTCTCTCTAATAGAAACAATTTTATTGATAAAGAAGCTCATGAAATCATCACTGCTGAGAGTTAAAGGAATACGTGGCTCAACAGAGCTTGGACTCTTTGTCAGACTGGCTACAGTGCTGAAAAGAAACTTGGGATTGTTCTTATTCTCTTCTATCAATGATGAATAATAAGCAGTTCTAGCTTTACGAAGGGCTTTCTTATACGTTATTAAACTATCTTTCCAGACTAATTGAGACTCTTCTAAATTAGAGGAACGCCACTGCCTCTCCAGCTTTCTTGCAGTCTGCTTTAAAGCACGCAGCTGTGAATTATACCAAGGAGCCAACCTCTTCTGACAGACTACCTTCCTTTTCAGAGGGGCAACATTGTCTAGTGCTGTACACATTGAAACTATAGTGCTGTCAACAAGAGAGTCAAGTGTTGCTGGAGTAATATTTAGGTAGTCGTCTTCTGTCATATCTGCACATGGCAGTGAAGAAAAGGATGATGAAATTAATTCTTTAAATCTGGTTACAGCATCCTCTGATAGACACCTTCTATATGTACATTTCTTCTCAGAAACTGTATAGCCAAGTAATGTAAACTCAAAGGTTATCAAAAAATGGTCAGATAAGACAGGGTTATGAGGGTTCTAAAGGCCTCGGTATGCTACTCGTCGCTATCCGTCAATCCGACTCCATGGTCACGCAGAGGCTATTAAACCTTTCGAAGTTCTCCGTCGGGATGTCGGATACGCATACGCAAGGCAGTTCACCTCCCGATCAGTAGGTGTCGCTATGACCTAATCTCGCAAAGTCTATCGTGAAAGTCGTTGATTGATGTGTTCACCTTCCGGCTTCTTTCCACTCCTCACAGTGTACGATGGCGATCGAGAGAGAAAGGTTGTTGTTGGAGTTGGAGCTTATTAGGCCCGAGCAGCTAAGCGCTGCGAAGGCCTATTGAAGGCCTATTGTATCTGCAGGATTTCACTATTCTTATTCTTATTCGCGAATGGGGATGCCTGAACGTATTCGAAAACTCACCAAACTTTACCCAAAATTGTCCCCCGCGTGAAACTGCATGATTTTAATGGAGTCGAAAGTGGGCGAAAGTTAACTCTGCACCAAACTTGGTATGAGTCATCCATGTTGGATGCATGTAAATCCTATGTGGTCATATGCTGATGTCATCTAAGCCCCGCCCCTCAGAACAGGAAGTCACTTTTTTTACTTGGAAAGCTCCATCTCTGGCCCCCTTCACCTAATCAACATGATCTTGTGTCAGAATACAGATAACAAGTTGGTCTCACTTGCTTTAATGCACCAACAGTTTTCAGTTGAAGGCGTGGCTTTGGCGGCTTGGGGAAGTCAGACATCACGCCGTTACCATACGTTTGGCTCTAAATTCTACAGTTTTGAGCCGAGATGCACCAAACTCACTGGGATCGATCCTAATCCGCCCCCCAACAGGTGTGCAGTCCAATATTTGATGGGCGTGGCCTAATGCCTCCACAGCGCCCCCTAGAACATGTAAAAACATCAGCCCCAAGCCCTGCTTTCACCGACAATCATGAAACTCAGCACACCTGTGCGTCTTGTCAGGACCTATAAAAAAGTGTGGGCGTGGCAGAATGGCAAATTCCAATCCCTCGTCGTTTGCATACGTTCGGCTCTAAATCTCACATGCATCATCCGATTTGCACCAAACTAGATATGAATGACCTTTGTTAACCTCTAAAGAGCCCAATAGGATTATATTGAAGTGTGACTCCAGTGCGCCCCCTATATCATTTAAACAGCTATATCTCCTTGAGACATCATCCGATCTGCACCATACTTTTTGTGCATCATTACGAAGCAGCGCTTGACACGTTGGCGTGGTACATTTCTGACGTCACTAAACCCCGCCCCCATAAAACAGGAAGTGACGGTAACTCCTGTCTGGAAGGTGAGATATCGCTCCAACTTTGAACACGTGCCACTGGTGTCGTACTGACGTGCACTGAAGGTGTTTTGGGAGATTCGTCACACGCTCCGCCTGGTGGACGGGCGCGGGAGACGCATGACAGCGTTGATGACCACGTCGGGGCGGCGGTGCCGGCGCTCAGGCAGTCGCAAGGCCGGAGCTGCGCTTGGCTGCGAGGGCCGATATCACTGCTCGCAGTTTTAATTGATATTGAAATGCAAATAATTTTGGCCAAATGTTGCACACAGTAAACTCTTACAAAAACAGCGGTGTTGTTGTTGTGAGAGGAAGGAGCTAAACCGGAAAAGTGATTCCAGAAATGATGTTGTTAGCCGACCAATCACAACCCTTGCGGTCTCCGCGAGTCTCCGTCTTCTCGACGGATAGATAGGAATTTTGGCCGACGCACGCAAGCAACGGAGAGTGTCTCCGGGAGGGTCTCCGACGACGGAGAGGGCTCTCCGTGGCTCTCCGTAGCCTTTCCCGGACGACTATAAATCAGGCTTAAGCTGTTATTTTTTCCCATTTGTTTTGAAATATTATAGTTCTGATTAAAAAAAGGAATAAATATACATATATAGATAGGCTACATATCCTATCCCTGATCGGATCGGATGTAACATCCGATTTCGATCAAGTCTGAAACCACGTGATCGGCCCCGATTTCCGATCACGTTATTGGATCGGGACATCCCTACAAAACACTTTTATGCTCATATATGATTTCCTTTTTGCATGGAAAATCTTTGAACAGTAAACCTTAAAACTGTGTTGCCAAAGCAAGCAAAATAATTAAAAAAATTTACATACACTTTATACTGAATGACCAAGTTTTTCCATCAGTTGTTTTTTGTCGTGACAAAATGGCAGGATTCATTGTGAATTGTGAAAGTGTGGTTCAGGACGCATGAGAAATCATTTTCACTCATGGATTGGCCACCAAAGAGTCCAGACTTTAGGACGTGCTGGAGAACATCAACCCAAGATTTTGGAGAAAAATTAATGCAAATCTGGACAGAAATAAAGGTGACATTGCAGAAGTTTTATAAAAATTATGCTACGGCAAATGCGCACTTTTATCAAAAATAAAGATGGTCCACTAATATTTCCATTGTCGGGGCGTGTAAACACTGTGTATAGACATCATTTGAATACACTGGCATTCTAATGTTTGGGGGATGTTTGGAGTCATTTAAAAGCAATCACAGAACAGGCAGTAGAAATTCACCAGAGTTAAAGTTTTGAAAGTGGATAGAAGAAGACTTCAAGAAAACTGGAAAGGGAGGGGCAGTCTACAAATTCTGAAAAATCTGATCTAGTATGGAAAGATATAAGAAAGCCCTTTACAAAGCTAGAAAGTGTTTTTTTCCTTTTTTCCTTTCACTGAGAAAAACACGAACAATACCAGCTTTATTTTCAGCACTGTAGCAAAAGGGTTTCAAAGAGTTGGGGTACGTCTTACTTTCCTCTCAGTCATGATGATTTAATCAAATCGTGTCTGTTACTCAGAAAAAATAATCACAAACTGCCCGCTACTGCCTTTGATATATTGTCAGGTGCCTTTAAATCGAATCCCCTTTTTTTCCCCAGGAAATACGGTCAATAAAAAATTAATTGGAATTGAATTGAATAGGCCTGAGTGGAAGCTAAAAGGCTCAAACTGGAGCAGAAGCAACAATGTGCCTGAGTGCAGACAAACAGTGTGGAGTTGGAGCAGTATCTGAATGCAAGCAGGGACCTTCTGAGTGTGACGACAGCATTTTGAGGGAAATCAGTACAATATATGAGCATGAAAATAAGAAATCCTACTCTCAATTAAAAAATCTACACTCTAGATTAAAGACAGTATACTGTTATACCAACCAGGCTCAGCGTATCTTTTTAGTCTACAGTACTAGTTTCTCAAATCTGTCAGTCACATATTAATTTCACAGATATACAAATATATTAAATATTCAGTGGATTTGACAGCTACAAATGAAGGAAAAGATGGGGAAAAAATGGAAGGACAAGATACAAAGCTACATTATTAAGTCAGAAAATAACTGAAAGACACAAAGCAGAGACACTCGGTAAACCAGGGACAGATTTAACCATGCGAGACAGACATGTCTTCATAGTGAGAGACAGTTGATCCTCTGTGAAGGACTTCACAGCCTTCACAGGCTTAAACATGATTTTCAACTGACAGAATGGCTGACACGACCAGACACATACACTTCACTGTAACTGCACAAACAATTTAATCACACACATGCATTCACAAGTTGTAACAGTAAGGCAAGTGGACACGTTTGTGTGCTGAAGGGGTGGATAAAGACTGGATAGTGACAGGTGTCAAAGGAAAGAGGAGAGCGCATAGGAGAGGGAAGGGGGCTGTGAATAGAGATGGAATGAACTGAACAACTGTGGCTATAAAAGAAAGGATCGATGAAAGAATTTAAAAAAAAATGCAAAATGACATGTGCCAAAGCAGTGAGGGAATCACACTTGATTTATATGTCATGACATATTTTCTTGTTAACATCTCAACAATCAGCGTGTATGTATGTGTGTCACTTTGTGTCTCTATCCTTGCGAGTGACTCTGACAACACAAAGAAGACAGTTTGCATTTCTAGACCTTGGACAAAGACAAATCTGCTAAAACTGAACCCTCATTCCTTCTTAAAGATCACCAGTTTGGAAAAAGTGGTTGGTTTACTCGCATAGATTGTTCAATTTCAGTTTCAATTCAGTTTTATTTATATAGTGCCAAATACAACAAATGTCATCTCAAGGCACTTAAATAGTATAGTCCAATTCAAGCCAATTGGAATTCAATTCATTGTAATCATAATTATTTACAAAATAATCCAATTCATTCATATAAAATAACTGAATAAAATAACTGCATTGTAATTCATATATCAGACTCATGAAGGGTGGCCATCCGCCTCAACCAGCTGAGGTTTGAGAAGACAGAAAAGGGGGAAAAACCGTAACACCATTCAAAGGATATCTGTTGGAACAGAGAAACACGAGTTAATGACCACAATAATGTCACATGTACATAATATCATTTGAGAAATTAAACCTTGGGAAAAAGAGAGTAAAGTGAGGAAAGGTGTAACAGATGAGGCCCCCCAGCAGCCTAAGCCTATAGCAGCTTAACTATGGGATGTTTCAGGATCACCTGAGCCATCCCTAACTTTATCAAAAAGGAAAGTTTTAAGCCTGGTCTTAAAAGTGGAAAGGGTGTCTGCTTCCCGGACATTTACTGGCAGCTTATTCCACAAGAGAGGGGCCTGATAACTGAAGGCTCTGCCTCTCATTCTACTTTTAGAAACTCTGGGAACCTTAAGTAAACCTGCAGTTTGGGAACGAAGTGCTCTGTTAGGAAAATATCTTATAATGAGATCTTTAAGATATGATGGAGCTCGGTCATTAAGAGCTTTATATGTGAGCAGAAGAATCTTAAATTCTATTCTGACAGGGAGCCAATGAAGAGAAGCTAAAACTGGAGAAATATGATCTCTCCTGTTGGTTCTCATCAGAACTCTGGCTGCAGCATTTTGGATCAGCTGAATGCTTTTCAGAGAATATGTGGGACAGCCCAATAATAAAGAATTACAGTAGTCCAATCTAGAGTAACTATATAGCTGGACAATTTCTCCCCAGAGCGCTCAGGTCCAAAGATAACAACTTCAGTTTTGTCTGAATTTAGAAGCAGACAGTTCTGAGTCATCCAGGTCTTTAAGACGTGCTTGTTGTCTGACCAACCTATTGGGTTCATCTGGTTTTATAGATAAGTACAGCTGAGAATCATTGTGCACTTAGATACCAGTTGACTCAGGTGTTACATAAAAAACAAAATATATAGATATAGTTGGCAGAAAGGTAGAACTCGAAGAACTAGAATTTAAATGTCCCGTCTCTTTTGTAGAACCAAAACTAATTGTCAGAACTGGATCGACATTGGGCCTCATTCAAGAACCACTCGTACGAACAGATTTGTTCTTAAGTGGTGCGGACGAGGGATTTAAAAGAATTTGCCGCATTCACCAATCTTCTCATATTTTGAGTTTTCTTTCAGATACGAACAGAATTTATGAGTGATCCAGACCTGTCACAGGAGTATGATATTTTGCTGTTATTCGAATCAAGTTTGCTTGACTAATGGATTGTATATTTAATTACTTTGAAGCAATCAGAAATAAATATATACATTATACCCCATAATTATGCTGACATTATTCTGTTTGACCTAAATTATGCACTAATTGAAGGTTGATTTCACTTTGTATATAACAATGGGAAGTGTAACCAGCAGCTGTCTTGCTACTTTTGGATGCCTTAGCGCATCAGGCTCTCGGAAGAGAGCGTGTGTTCCGAGACGTGTAGATATCCTTGCAGAGACAGACGGATGGCTGACATCGCGATTTAGATTGCCAATGAATGTGCTGCTGCAAATATGCAGCTTGCTAAAGCCACAACTCCAGAGAGAAACACGCCGATCAAACCCAATTCCACCACACCTCCAGGTCCTCACCACCCTTGGATGTTTGGCCACGGGAACCTTTCAGAGGGAGATTGGAGACAGATCGTGTGTGTGCCAGTCCTCTGTGAGTCATGCGCTCCCCTTGGTCATCAAAACTCTCATCAGTTTATCATCCATGGTACATCAAATTCCCATACACCCCTGTCGAATAAGTACAATTTAAGAGGGACTTTCATGCCATGGCTGGAATGCCTAACATATTTGGAGCAATAGACTGCACACATATACGCATCAAAGCACCTTCACCTGACGCGTTCCCTTTCCTCAACCGTAACCAGTACCACTCCATCAACGTCCAAATCACATCAGACTCCAAATACAACCTTTTAAATGTCGTTGCTCGGTGGCCAGGGGGGAGCATACGACTCCATTGTGTTGCAAAATAGCGCAGTTGGCACGTGTCTTGCGCAATGCGCGCATGGAGATGGTTGTCTTGTTGGTAAGTGACTTGTCTAATTGTTAATATTCACCATGCAAACTTCATCAGATTATATACATAAAAATCACTATATTCTCCAGGTGGTCGAGGCTATGCACCCTTAGTTGGCCCTGTAACCAATGTTCCCTCTACTTTTTCATGTGTCTGGGCATACACACAAGCTCCCTGAGCACACTGAGGACCACTGTGAGCAACATCAGATGTGCACGCTGTGGCCACACACCAGTATCACACCTGTTCAAAACCTTGGATCATAGCAAGTTATATTGCTCATTAAAATAATCAAATCACAACAGCAATTTTCATTAGTTTACTTTTAATATAAGCGATTTGGCCCACTTAAAATGAAAAAGACAAAAATCTTGTTCATGAGATGTGTAGTATGTTATATGTTATATGTGAGAGTCATGCTTGCAGCCTGCATGTTTTGCAGAGTAGATCTTTCTCACTCAAAAAAGAAAAATCTCACCCAGTTTCACCGCTTGTTCTTCTATTTGCACATACTCAGACAGCCATTCCATCCTAAAAGAACCGCATTTCTTTTTTACTTTGGCTTGGTGAGTGGATGTGTCGCTGGCGCTGCCCGTTCATTTCGCCATTATAAGGGGTAACTCCTAACTCCTAACTCCGCCGCACTGTTGTTAGCTAGCTAACCTGTACGGCGCGTATGGGCAGGGCACATATGCAAGCACTATCAATGCTATAATTGGTTGCATAGCGTAAGTAAACCGTATCGTATCATTGGCTGAACACCTGTCACTCACTGCGTTACATTGAAAAATGGTACAGAAAAACACATTATTGGTCTAATTAATTAGATTAGATTAGGTCTAGTATTAGATATTAATTAATAAGTTTATGGTGAATTTTATTTTATGCGCTGCATAGATTTTCTTGTGCGCTGAGAATGTGCGAGCAGTGCGCGATTGCGCAGGGGGAACATTGCCTGTAACGAGACAGGAACGCTTGTACAACAACCATCATATGTGCATCCGTGCCATTGTGGAGCGTACTGTTGGTGTGCTGAGGGCCAGGTGGATGTGTCTCGATACAGCAGGGGGCAAACTGCACTACAATATTGCCTTGAAAGAAGGTTTCCCACAACCTGAACCAGCCCAGGAAGACAAAATGCCAGAAGACCCCCCCCCCCTCATGGACCACCCCATCAAAGTGCCATCATGAGGCAACAACTGATTGCACGGCTTTAGTTGCAGTCATCGAGCGTGGCCATGGTGAGACCATTTCTTCTTTATTACCTCCTTTAAAATGACAGATTTTCCTTTATGGATCTCTGAAAGCATAACTTCAATCTCAGAGTCCGTAACACTTACTGGCACAGGAGATGGGAAGCGTGGCCTTATATGGTATTATTTTGGGCGTGGAGTATGCAAATTTACTATCCTCATGCACGTGCACTTAAATACGCACGGGTTGCATTCATCATTTACGCAGGTCGTTTACACACTTTTCCGAAGTTAAGAGCGTTTGTTGAATCTGACCTTCTTGCGAAGAAAGTGAGAGAAATTTTGAATAAGAATACGAAAATGTTCTTGCATGAGGCCCATTTTGTTTCAGTCCTCTCTTTTTTTCATGTGTAGAAAAACAATTAGTTTGGCTGCGTAAGCTCACAATGACACGTCAAAAGATGTAAACAATAAATTAGTTTACCTGCCACTTGTGTGCCATATCCATAAATGTCATGCAGATTCTCTATTAAATTTGGAGACAGCATTGATCTTGCTGCTGTGTTACACTTACGGCTGTTGAATGATGTTTGTTTGGCACAAAGAAGTATCTCAAAAGAGATTTCAAGAGTTGCATGTAGCTTAGTGATGCTGTAATACTGCGGTAAATGGGGCAGAATTCTGATAGCGATCAGGAGACAGAGCTGGGCCCTGGTATGCTCTGATTCTTTTTAATCCCTACATACACAAATAGAATTACTGTGCAAAATGCAAACGCTTATTTGCTAGTTTGTTGTGCACCTCATCTCTGTCACATTTCAGTTTGGCCGTCATACCTGTTGTGTCCTTTTTGGCCAAAAATGGGGCTGTACTTTTCTGCACCTTTCAGTTTCTCTGCCTTTTCTTTTTAGCGTCCCTGACTGTTGGTGACTCTGCATTTTGAACATACACGGTCTGTCCCATAGACGGGTAAGTTAGTGCTGCACATCTGACTGGCCAACCATACCAATTTTACAATAACCAGAATCATATGACAAGTATGTTCTCAGAGCAAATTTACAGTACAGATAAATACTTATGAAATATATATTTCCAGTGAAATATGTCAGTAAGTTTTTAATACTTGATTACTTCTAAATCAGTTTTAGACTTTTGCATGACCTTTGCATGTGTGCCCAGGGCTCATCTGTACCTTTTGACCTCCCTCTGACAATGGGTTGGCCAGAGAAACATTTGTTTCCGCCAGCCTGACAGGATTAATGAAGCACGCACATTGGAAAGCATCAAAAGTATTTCCACTCAACAGTTTTACACAGCCATGAATCAATATGTAAAAATATATTTTTGGGGGGGCTTTTATGCCTTTAATGGACAGGATAGTTGAA
Source organism: Odontesthes bonariensis (assembly GCF_027942865.1). Taxonomy (NCBI): domain Eukaryota; kingdom Metazoa; phylum Chordata; class Actinopteri; order Atheriniformes; family Atherinopsidae; genus Odontesthes; species Odontesthes bonariensis. The sequence goes on along the minus strand of NC_134518.1, from coordinate 8,873,194 downwards.
GAGAGACAGAAAGCAGGGTCAGAGAGAGGGAGAATGACATGCAGCAAAGGGCTGTCCAATGCAGGACTCGAACCGGGGCTAGCTGCAGCAAGGACTGTAGCCTCTGTACATGGGATGCCTGTTTAACCCACTACGCCACCGACTACTCCAATATGTAAACATATTAAACCCTGGGTAACCATAGAAACAATATGTTAAGATTTCAACTTCCATTTTTCTGTTCTTTTGATAAGTGCATTTAAATAAAAAAAATAAAAAATCGAATTTATTTGTATAGCACATTTCATGTACAAAACAATTCAAAGTGCTTCACATAAAATAAAAGCATTGCAGCAGGGAGTGTAAGAAGCATTAAAAATACATAAAACAATATAAAGAGATTCAAATAAGATAATTTAAATGAATTTAAAAACAAGCAACAGTCCAGATAAATTAAAAGATACCGTGCAGATTTCATGCATAGACACATGAGAAAAGAAATGTTTTTAACCTGGATATAAAAATGTCTACATTTGGTGAAAGTTTAATCTCCACTGGCAGTTTGTTCCACTTGTTCGCAGCATAACAGCTAAATGCTGCTTCTCCATGTTTAGTCTGGACTCTGGACTGGACCAGCTGACCTGAGTCCTTGCATCTAAGAGCTCTGCTAGGTTTATATTCTCTGAACATATCACAGATGTATTTTTGGCCTAAACCATTCTGGGATTTGTAAACCATCAGCAGGCTTTTAAAATCTATTCTGTGACTGACTGGAAGACAGTGTAAAGACTTTAAAACTGGTGTGATGTGTTCAGATCTCTTAGTCCTGGTTAAAACTCTAGCAGCAGCGTTCTGGATGAGCTGCAGATGTTTAGGCCTAATGCTCTTTTTGGGAAGTCCAGTTAAAAAAGCATTGCAGTAATCGAGTCTACTGGAGATGAATGCATGGATGAGTTTCTCCTGGGGTCCGTTTCACAAAGCAGGTTGAACCAACTCTGAGTCTATTCCTGATCTCTGAGTTGATCTACTCTGAGATAGAAAACCCTGAGTTTTCAGTTCCAGAAACGCTGATTTGAGTGAGTTTAATCAACTCTGAGTAGGTTCAACTTGAGTTTTGCGTGTGCGCCACAACTTTAAAAAGCCAGCATCAATGGAGCCCCGATTCGACGAGTCACCATGGCAACGGGGAAGAGTAGGGGCTACGTTTTTCACTAACCTCGAATTGGAAATCTTAATGCGCTCATACGGCGAGTTTCAATACGTTTTTAGAAATAAGTGCAACACCGTTGCAGCAGGAAAAGTGTAAGTTTAAATGTAGTCCTTTGGAATCACAATAATATTACAGGGGAAACTGCTTGAATGGTAACCCATTCATTTATTTAATTTAGGTGCAATCTCGCGGGGGAGAAGCGCACTTGGCAGCAGTTTAAAGCTGCAGTCGGCAAGTTTTCAAAATTACGAGTCTGAAGTCGGAAAATTCGAACTGACACAACTTTCAGGTCCCTACCCCAACCTCTACCAAGCTCCGATTTCGCCCCCCAAACCCCTCCCCCTCTGTGGACGAGGTTGTGCACGTGAGTTCACACCAGTGTGAGCGCACACAAGCTGGGGCAGACTCACGCTCAGCAGCGTGTGCGCAAGCTGTGATTGACAGGTAGGATTCCTCCACCCTAACTTGATTGGTTAAAAACAGCCGGGAGCACTCGGTTTTTGTAAGCATGATTACAGGCTTCAGAGGGAGCTACAGATTTCGTTATTTTTCCTAAACAGCCTATTTAATATTCTACTTCCAGAATCCCATGACAGTTCAAGCTAATATGACTAAAAAAAAGTTGCCGACTGCCGCTTTAAGATGAAATATAAAAACATTGTTCAAACAGGTGAGACCTCGGCATGGGGGTACCTCATTTTGATCATGTTTTACATTGTAAAATAAATATTAAGTGGCTATTTGACTGTGCAGTTGTTTTATTCCCAACATAATGCTGTTTTCAGACACATAAACTATGTCTTCTCATCTATATCATGTTCTGTTAAATAATTAAGCCTATTTACACTAACACAGACTTCTACTGAGCCAACAGAAAGAAGGCAGATGCCCGTAAAACGGGTGGTGCCCAGCACTGCCACCTCTTATGGAAGGCCAGTGGCTGAGGGAATCCCTGGAGGGAGTCTACCCCCAAGCCACGAGTGCCTTTATAAAATATAATAGGCCTATATGTGTCTTTTTTAAGCCTATTCATACAAATATTTATTTGTCTTTTATGTCTTTTTTTTCTTTTGTCCCAACGAAATTCTGTTGGTGTCGTTCAAAAAGATCATTGTCTGTAAATGCAAAAATCTATGATAACCATCTCCGACGAATATTTAATTCTCTGCGCAATAATGCTGCACCTTCATCCACGGGATCGTTGTCAAAAGGACATGTCATGTTCGTGAAAAAAGTAATCTCCTACTGTGCCAAATGGACTTCTAGAAGAAGAACTCACTCTGCTGACTGAATGAATGAGGAAATCAAATGTCGTGTGTCCCTGAAAGAGGGCGGAGACAGAAAGAAACTCGAGGTTTCTTGAGGAAAACCTGGTCCCGACCAGGTTAGGTTCAGAGAGTCTGTTCCTACGGTAACTGACCGAGAGGTTAAGTTACCTCTCTTTGTGAAACAGGCTAGAGTTACCTCTCTTTCTCGAGGTTGAGTTACCTCCCTTTGTGAAACGGAAAACTCAGGGTTTCCCTCATTTCAGGGTTAATCAACTCAGAGTTTTCACTACACCTGCTTCGTGAAACGGACCTCTGGTCTTTCTGGGAGAGAACACCTTTAATTCTGTTGATGTTCCTGAGATGGAAAAAAGCTGCCTTGATGACAGCTTTGATGTGGCTGCTGAAAGTCAGATCTGAGTCTATCAACACTCCGAGGTTACGAACTTGGTCAGTGATTGTAAGGGCCCGAGTCTCAAGATATTTAACAACGCTGACCCTCTTCTCTTTGCTACCAAACAGAATGATCTCAGTTTTGTCTTAATCTAATTATAGAAAATTCTCTCTCATCCAGGTGTTTATTTCCTCCAGACACTGACACAGCACGTCTGCTGGGCTGCAGTCGTCCGGTGACAGAGACACATAAAGTTGTGTATCGTCCACATAACTGTGATAATTGATGTTAAAGTTCTACAATATCTGACCCAAAGGGAGCATATACAAGTTAAACAGAAGAGGTCCAAGAATTGACCCCTGGGGGACTCCACAAGTCATGGCCACTCGCTCAGATTAATACCTGCCAATTAACAAAATAACAACAAAATAACAAAAGTTAACAAAATAACTCCGGCCTTCTAAGTAGGACCTGAACCAGTTAAGGACCGCTCCAGAAAGTCCAACCCAGTTTTCCAGCCTGTGCAACAGGATTCTATGATCTACAGTATCAAACGCAGCGCTGAGGTCCATCAGAACAAGAACTGAAACATTACCAGAATCAGTATTAAACCTGATGTCGTTTAACACTTTCTCTTTAAACAATTTTATTGAGGAAACAATCATGGAAATTAAGACATCCACAATACAAATTCGTCCTCTTTTTTCTAATTCAAACACACACAAAAAAAAAAAAAACAACCACAACAACAACAACAAAAAAACAAACGGCGACAACAACAACAAAAAAAAAACAATACAAAAACAAATTAACATAACATACATAAATATCCTGTCCCCCACCCATCTCCCCTCCCCTGGGGCTTATATAATCACTTCAAGGCTTGTGTTAATTCAGCTTCAAATTGAGTTATCAATATGTTGTAGAAGGGGTTGCCAAGTTTTATCGAATCGTTTCAGTTTGTTTGCTAATAAGATCCGTATTCTTTCCAAATGAGATAATTTTACCATTTCCTCCAGCCACAACTTGACAGATGGAACCTCTGTTTTTTCCAAAACCTCAAAATAAGTTTCTTCGCTATGATAAGTGCATAGAATAACAACTGTTGTTGATATTTATTAAACTGAGAGAGCTGATCGGAAACACCAAGTACAATCAAAAGTGGGTCTAGTTTCAGCTCCTTATGAAACATATCAGCTAAGGCTTCAAATATGCAAGACCAATAAGGGAATAATTTAGTACACAAACAATAGGAATGGAGAAGAGTACCTTCTTCAATATGGCATTTGCTACATAATGGTGATGTGTTAGGAAACATTTTATGTAACTTGGCTTTGCAGTAATGAAGCCTATGGATGATTTTAAATTGAATAAGACAATGTCTAGAATTCGCGGAACACTTGCTTACGCCTTCTAAGGCAGCTTTCCAGACTTCATTACCTATCTCTGTTCCCAGTTCCCGTTCCCAGTTTGTCTTTAAGCCTTGCATGGATGGTGAGGATTCGGATAGTAAGAAGTTATAAATCTGGGAAATTAAATTACCTTTCCCACCACCCAACTCAAGGATTTTTTCAAATTCACTTGGTATTATATTCACTAGTGTGTGCATATGTTTTTTGATGTATGCCCTGACCTGTAGATATCTGAAATGATTATGTTTGTGCAGACCAAATTTATCTTGTAATTGAGAAAAGGAGGCGAGATTACCATCTTGGTAAATCAAAGAGCATCTACCATCTACCAACAGATCTCCGATAGTTCTTATGCCCAACTCCTTCCATTGTCTATAACCTGAGTCTAAAGTAGAAGGAACGAATGAGGGATTATTTGCTATTGGCAATAGTGTAAATGTAGTTTCAATTCCAAATTGGGATTTCATCTGTTTCCAAGTACGTATAATACTGTGTATGATGACATTATTATTGTATGCCGATTTATCTATCTTTATAGGTGATAGAATAAGAGCACCAATTTCGTAAGGACCACAGTCTTCCTTTTCTAATTTAACCCACTTGGGCAAATTAAGGTTGTGGTCTAACCATATTGTGATAGTACGAAGTGCACAGGAGTAATAATAAAGGGAGAAGTGTGGAAGGGTCAATCCACCCTCCAGTTTTGCTTTACAAAGATGAGCTTTATTAATCCTATGTGTTTTATAGTCCCACAGAAATGGTGTAATCATAGAGTCAAGTTTCTTAAAAAATCTCTTTGGTATGAAAATAGGAATATTTTGAAACAGATAGAGAATTTGTGGGAGAAAAAACATTTTTATTGCATTGACTCTTCCCACTAGAGAAATGGGGAGGGATCTCCAAAACTGTATATTATTTTGCAATTTTGCCATAAGAGGGGGGAAGTTGGCTTCATAAAGTGACTCAAAATTCCTGGTAATCTCTATTCCTAAATAGGTGAGTTTATTGTTTGCTATTTTAAAAGGAGTGTTTCTCAATATCGAGGAGTCTTTGATTTTAATTGGCATCATTTCGCTCTTGGACCAATTAATCCTATAACCTGAAAATCTGCCAAACTGAGTGATTGTGTCTAAGATGGCAGGGATTGTACACTGTAAGTTGGTTAAGTACAGTAAAATATCGTCCGCGTACAGAGAAATTTTGTTTATAGTATCTTTAGTATTGTATCCCTGTATACAGGGGTTGGCTCGAATTGTCTGTGCGAGTGGCTCAAGAGCCAAGGCAAAAAGTAAGGGTGACAGTGAGCAGCCCTGTCTGGTACCCCTGTGTAATTGAAATGTGGGGGAGATTGTCTTGTTAGTAACAATTCTTGCACAGGGTTTATGATATAAAATCCTGAGCCATTTTTCAAAGTGTTCCCCGAGATTATATCTTCTCAGGGTAGCAAAGAGGTAGGGCCATTCTATCTGATCAAAGGCCTTCTCCGCATCGAGGGAAAGGACAGCTAGGTCCACCATATCTTCCCTTTGACGATAAATCACGTTACAAAGGCGTCGTAAATTATAGAAAGAGTGTCCGTTTGGTATAAAACCAGTCTGATCAGGATGAATTAATTTATCAATTCGTAAGCTCAACCTATTAGCTAAGATTTTGGCTAGTATCTTTTGATCGTATGTCAGTAGCGAAATTGGTCTATAGTTACCCACTTCTTCAGGATCTTTATCTTTTTTTGGTATTGATATTATATTAGCTTCCCTCATAGTGGGCGGTAAGATATTATCTGTATTTGCTTGGATATACATTTTTAGCAAGTATGGTGACAGGAGGTCATTGAATTCTTTATAAAATTCGCCAGGGTATCCATCCGGACCAGCTGCTCTCCCACTCTTTAATGATTTAATAGCCGTATGCATTTGATAATTTTGCATTAAGCGAGTTTTTATCCTCCTGAGTTAAAGTTGGGAGATTACAACCTTCTAAAAAATTCTTTACAATCAAATCATCTTTTACAGCTCTTGAGGAGTACAGAGACTCATAAAATTGTTTAAATCTGTTATTAATGTCTTCATGTGAGGTTAAGATTTCCCCGCTTTCGGATTTGATCTTGTTAATTGTACGTTCACTTTCAATTTTTCTTAATTGCCTTGCTAATAGTTTATTAGGTTTTTCTCCAAGTTCAAAATATTTCTGTTGTGTATAGATGAAGGTTCTAGTAATGTGTTCTGACAGTAATTGATTATATTTGTATCTCAGTGAGAGAATTTTCTTGTGATTTTCTGTGGAGGGTGTGTAGCATTATCCTTATCTAACTGATAAATTTGATGTTCCAAGGCTATCAGCTGAGCTCTATTTCTTTTCTTCCTTGCTGCTTGAAAAGATATAATACTTCCCCTTAAATAAGCTTTCAAAGTTTCCCATAGGATAGAAGATGATATTCCAGGGGTATCGTTCACTTCAAAGAAGAAGGAAATTTGCTCTCTAATAAACTTACAGAATTCTGGCTCTTTTAACAATTGCGGGTCTAGTTTCCATGTTTTCCCAGTTTTGTTAAAACTGTCTAAATATAAATATATTGAAACAGGAGCGTGGTCTGAAATTACTATATTGTGATATTTAACTTCATTAATATAAGGCAATAACTTCGCATCTGTCAATAAATAATCAATACGTGTGTACACATTATGAACATTTGAATGAAAAGAGTAGGCTCTCCCCTGCGGATTAAAAATTCTCCAGCTATCGACTAGATTGGTATTATTTAGATATTCCTTCAGGAAGATGCTGGCCTTTGAAGCCGGGGCTCTACGCACGGACGATCGGTCCAAATACGGATCTAATACAAGATTCAGGTACCCCCCGATGATTAGGTTAGTCTGCGAGATGTCAGGTATCTGGGCTAGGACATGTTTGTAAAAAAGAGGGGCGTCTATATTGGGGCCGTATATATTGACCAAGGTAATAGGAACAGAGTAGAGTTCTCCCACCAAAATTAAATATCTGCCCTCTCTATCGGATATAGTTGTTTTGTGGGTAAAAGGTGTACCTTTTTTTAAATATTATCGCCACCCCTCTGGCTCTAACTGCGCAGGTAGAGTGATAAGCTTACCCTATCCATCTGCATCTTAATTTAATATTATCATTCTTACTAAAGTGGGTTTCCTGAAGGAAAACTACGTCGCTGGAAAGCGTTTTCAAATATGCCAATATTTTTCCCCTTTTCACTGGATTATTCAGATCTTTAACATTCCATGTAACCACGGTAACTTGCTCGCCCTTCCTTGTTTGTGTCATGTCAGCCTGCATAACTCAGAATCGAGTAAGAAAGATGAAGAAAGCCCCATATGCATGGTAAAAGTGATTATGCAACGTATATAAGTCCCTTCCCACCCCTTTAAATAAAATACTTACTGTATTGCCTATACTAAGAGAGATCTGCAAAGTAAGGCACGACCCCTCCAAGGAAGTTATAAGAAAACAAAAAAAACTAACAAAAAAGCTGGGAAAAAAATAAAACTTACAAAACCAATATACATTAACCTATTCAACTAGCAACTTCCTTTACTAAGAGCTCCCACTTTCAGCTAAAAAGTGGCTCTACAAAAATATATAGTCCAAGCGCCAACCTAATATACAGGCTCTGGAGAAGAGACGGAGAAATATTCTGAAAAATATCAATCAGACTTTGTAACCATTTTGCAACTCTGTCTGTTAACGAACCTTAGAACAGTAAACTGTGTAACCATTAAAGACATTCTAGACAAAATATGAACTTACATATGAACTTATAATCAAGCAAATCAGGACATATGCAGTATTGATTGTTACCAGAGTCCAGTCATCCCGAACCCGCTTCAGGTCTCCGCTGCCGGATCGGATCCTCTGCTTCCACTTGTGCCAATTTGCTGCTCTGCATATTTCTGGGCTTCCTTCGCGTCTGTGAACACCCTTTCTGTCCCTCTGAAAGTTATTTTCAGCTTTGCAGGGTACAACAGCCCGTACCGAACTCCCGGCTTGTCCCGAAGAAGCGCTCTGACTCTGAGTCCGGGAAAATACGAATCCTCTCGTCGTCTGGACGTCTTCGCTAGAGATGCTTAACTCGAATCTTTTGGGCAATCCGGGCTGATCGGATCATTTCAAGGAGGGGATTCGAGTTATACGGATCACTTGAATCACTTGAGTCACAAAAAAAACCTTTCTGCCGTTTAGTGGCTATGCGCCTCGCCTTTTTTTTTTGTTGTCCCATTTATCAATTCATTTTGATAAATCAAAGAGCAGCCTAAGGCTACAAGTTCATTCATTTATTTTTGTCAAGTAATAATTCAATGCCATTTTATCTGAAAGCCAGACACAACAGTTAGTGTGTGCATTTACACAGCGACAAATGTGGTAGCATTACGGTGCATTCACACCAAACGCGATGCGAATATTTGCACCGCCTTCATCGCGCGATCGTTGCCGCAGGTGTAAATTAAATTCCATCGCCTCAAACGCCTCTTTCGCGCGAGTAAAAAACGAGTGAATACCTCAAGGGGCGAGAGGCGTCTGGCTGCAGACCTGCACTGTCAGGACTAGGGTTGCCAACTCCCCGAAAAATAAATAAGGGACACCTCATTAGAAGGGTCGGCCGAAACCGATTGCCTTCACCCTTCCTGGCCTGGAAACAATTTTTTAACTATTTGACTCGAACCTGAATTGAATTAGATGCATATTTTTGAGTGACATGAACACATGGAAAACAAATTATTATCCAGCAATTCACTTTAATATAAAATAACAAATTAACTGAATAAAATAAGTATCTTTCTTAAAGGAGAAGTTATTTGTTTTTTTTTTACCTGTGTCTTTATTTCACCAATACTTTAAGACAATTGAATGAAAAAATGTTTTTCCCCCTGTTTGAGTAAAGTACTATTGCACTGTTAGCTCATAGTTGCCGTGTTGTTGTTATTTTGTAGCAGAGTGGTGCAAAAAGTCTACATGTCTGTTCATCATTAAGTGGTTTCAGAGTTACATGGTTCTGTAAAAGCATTCAGAAAACAATACAGCAATGTACTGATATTAGAAAATGTAGTTTGTACTTTTAAAAGTAAGTTCTTCAGTACTTTAACTTGAGTAAAATTTTTAGCGACTTTTACTTGTAGTTGAGTAAGATTTGACCATGAGTATCAATACTTTGACTCAATTATTGGAGTTGAGTACTTTGTCTCCCACTGCTTAAAGTAGTGTTGGCGTCTGCGTAACTGCCATATATGCTGCTTTGTTGTCTTCCGCTATCTTCTCAGTAACTCCTCGACCAATGGGATGAGCGTATTCTCGTGTGTGAATATGCTGTCAGCTCATTGGTCACAGAGCAGGACAGGGCCTGGGAAAAATTTACCGTATATTTTCATATAAAGCCCCGTTATTCATTTCCATTGGCATGATACTGCCTATTTTTGGATTCTCACAGTAATACGGGACAAAGTGCGTCCCTTTTCAGTTCAATACGGGACGGATGCTTTTGTTTCTAAATACGGGACGATTCCGTTTTTCAAGGGACGGTTGGCAACCCTAGTCAGGACCCATGACCTGCACTGTCAGGACCCTTAGTTGCAGACATGCACTGTGACGTCACCTGCACTGTGAGGACCCGAAGCGACAAGCGAGGAGCACGTATTTTTCGTTCCCCATTTGAACTGTGGAGACGACGAGGTGAGTAAAAGTCGAGTGAAAACAACTTTCTTTCATACGAAGAAACAGAAACAGTCTTTATTCACTGGAACGTTACGTTGCACACTATATACTCTAAAGTTATATTAATTTTAAAGAATCAGGGGTTTTTTTAAACTTTTGGCTAGTCTTCAGCGTTGTTATCGTATCGATAGTGCTCACTTGTATAATTTTGTTTGACTTATTACGACATTATTTGTCTCTTACAGATGCATATTTCAATAACTATATACTGTAAAGTTATATTAATTTTAAAGAATCAGGTTTTTTTTACTTTTGGCTAGTCTTTAGCGTTGTTATCGTATCGATAGTGCTCACTTATATTTATATATATATATATATATTTCAATAACTATATACTGTAAAGTTATATTAATTTTAAAGAATCAGGTTTTTTATATATATATATATATATATATATATATATATATATAAATATAATTTAGTTTTACTTATTACGACATTATTTGTCTCTTACAGATGCATATTTCAATAACAACCGCCGGCACTACGCCCAAAATCGAACGCTGCACGTCATGTTGCAAACTGTTTCACTGCCCTCTGTGCCTACGATTTAAACCAGCAAAATTGTCCAAGCTGCAGAGCCACTTAGAGGCACATACAAAAGGTGGCATTTTATTTAAAGGTAAGCATAATGTATTTGTCTGTTTGTTTGTACTCATAAGTATTAGCCAACGCTACTAACTTCTGGCAGGTTGTGGTTTGGTTTGTAAAAGGGTAAAAGGAAAATGAAGGGAATGTAGGTTGCAGTGAAGAACATCTGACACCTCACTTTCTGTCTTTTAGAAACCTATCCCAGTCACTAAATCCTGGCAACTGGACAGAGAAAACTGGACTACAAATTCAGGTAAGAGTATAAAGTATGTATAACGCATGTATTCATATTAATAGTTGAGTACTCAGGAAGAAGAGCAGCAGGCAGAGGTCTCCAAGAGAGCCAGACTTGCTGATGTGGACACACCAGTGGAAGGCGTGAGCTTTAGCACAGTATCTATTGGTCAGATACTGTTGGTGTGGCAGCTATAGTACAGACATCTTTCTTTCTGTCTTTTCCATAGGACTCGGTTGAAGATCGCATTCTTAAAAATTGCAGACATGCAGCAGAGTGGGCTGAGGCCAACAAACCACTGTTGTCTGCCAGAGTGGACCTGCCTGACTTTCTGGGCATGGGGGAAGAGGAACAGGCAGAGGCTGCTCTACAATATGGGAGGTTGTGGAACGAAGAACTGGACGAGGATGAAAGAGAAGCGATCCTGGAGCCTTTCAAAATGATATTTCACAATATTAACGACATGTTGATATTTTGTGAACAGGTAGTCGACAAAAACAAAGATTTTTTGTCATATTGTGAATGTTTGACTGAATAAACACTACAGAACATTTGATCATGTTGTGACTTGGTGTGTTTTTATGTTTTCTCATTGATCCCTTAATAATTTGACTAAGATTATACTGTAGATATCAAGAGTTAGGGTACTATTTAGTGGTACTAAGGTGTTCCAGCAGCACAAAAACATAATTGGCATAGACATAGAACCAAACATGAAATTTATGGTGGTTAAGGATAAAAATACAGAATAATACAACAGAAAAACTAATTGAAAGAAATATATATATATAAAGAGCAGTGCGATAAAGTCAAAATGAAATGATAATGAAATACCAGTGACTTACTCTATAGTACACAATAAAATGTACAGTATAGGCCTATGGCATCTTGTGAGATGTTGGCTTATGAATATGAGCCTAAGAGAAAATGTGTGCAGTGACCAAACAAAAGTTTACAATACAGATAAAAACAATAGACCGGGAATTGATAGATTTTGTCGTACTGTTAACTAATTAATTAATTTGTGAGGACCTCTTGAAAAATATAGCGTTTAAAATCGTTTAAAAATACGTGCTTCCGATACACACGCTTTTATTTTGAAAGGCTTCGAATCAACTTCCGGTCCTCACAGTGCACTTCCGGTCCTCACAGTGCAGGCGACCGTCTGCAACAGGGTCCTGACAGTGCAGGTCTGTGGGTCCTGACAGTGCAGGTCTGCAGCCAGACTCTCTTGCAAGGGGCTATCCATGGCTGATCGCGTCCTTGTACCTGCTGTGGCAGTCTGAGATTCGTCTGAAACGCACACGCCGTCATGTCTGGATCAGTGACATCATCCGGTGGTGCATTCAGCTCGGATAATTTCATCGCCTTCTCCAGGAGTTGCGTCTGGATGACGGCCGCCTCCAGCGGCACCCCAGGCCCACCAGGACCCAGCCCGACGACCCGCTCGAAGGGACCGGAGCCCGAAACACCGCTGGAAGCGGCCGCCACGGGAGGAACGGTGCCGTGATCTCTCGGCGGGACGCCGGCTGCAGGCGCTCCGCAGCTGGGCCGCGGCTCCGTTTCAGCTGCGGGGCGCCTGTGGTTGGTGTCCTGCCGAGAGATCGCGGCGCCGGTCCTCCCAAGCGGGTCGTCGGGCTGGGTCCTGGTGGGCCTGGGGTGCCGCTGGAGGCGGCCGTCATCCAGACGGAACGGGTTGCATTGACTTTGTATGTAATCGCGTCGCCCGACCGCGTCTGGTGTGATAGGGTTGCCAACTGTCCCTTGAAAAACGGAATCGTCCCGTATTTAGAAACAAAAGCACCTGTCCCGTATTGAGCTAAAAAGGGACGCACTTTGTCCCGTATTACTGTGAGAATCTAAAAATGGGCAGTATCATGCCAATGGAAATGAATAACAGGGGGCTTAATATGACAATGTACGGTAAACTTGTTCCCAGGCCCTGTACTGCTCTGTGACCAATGAGCTGACAGCATATTCACACACGAGAATACGCTGTCAGCTCATTGGTCGAGGAGGTACTAAGAAGAAAGCGGAAGACAACAAAGCAGCATACATGGCAGTTACGCAGACGCCAACACTACTTGAAGCAGTGGGAGACAAAGTACTCAACTCCAATACTTGAGTCAGTATTGATACTCATGGTCAAATCTTACTCAACTACAAGTAAAAGTAGCTCAAAATTTTACTCAAGTTAAAGTACTGAAGAACTTACTTTTAAAAGTACAAACTACATTTTCTAATATCAGTACATTGCTGTATTGTTTAATGAATGCTTTTACAGAACCATGTAACTCTGAAACCACTTAATGATGAACTGACGTGTAACTTTTTGCAACACTCTGCTACAAAATAACAACAACACAGCAACTATGAGCTAACAGTGCAATAGTACTTTTACTCAAACGGGGAAAAACATTTTTTCATTCATTCGTCTTCTTCTCCTTTAAGAAAGATACTTATTTTATTCTGTTAATTTTGTTATTTTATATTAAAGTGAATTGCTGGATAATAATTAGTTTTCCAGGTGTTCATGTCACTCAAAAATATGCATCTAATTAGGTTCGAGTCAAATAGTTAAAAAAATGTTTCACTCACAAAAAAAGGGGCTAAAAAATTCACTAGGCTAGGAAGGGTGAAGGCAATCGGTTTCGGCCGGCCCTTCTAATGAGGTGTCCCTTATTTATTTTTCAGGAAGTTGGCAACCCTAGGTGTGAACCCACCGTTAGGTGAGGCAATACTGAGTTTAGACCTACAAGTAAACAACATGGAATGATCTTGCCCTCCCTATATCACTAAATGATTATTTTTCAACGACTGTATAAGATGCATGAAGCCACGCTAACCGAGCCTGTAGCGAGGTACAGAGGCCAGCAGTCAGATGGGTTGACGACAATCCTTGCTGCCGGCAGAATCGAAACTTAAAAAGATCCGAGTTGGCATGGATTCGCTACTTGCCCGTCTGACCGCTGAATCGTTGGCTCTGGGTGACTCAGTGGTCAGACAGGCAAGTAGCGAATCCATGCCAACTCGGATCTTTCTTAGTTTCGATTCTGCCGCGTGACTCGACTGGCCGTGAGTCACCCAGAGCCAGCATGATTCGCCAGACTCAGGCACCCGCTTCCTTGACACAGAAACAACTCAATATACGATCTGACCGAGCAAGGATCCGTCATGAAGTGGCGCTGGCTTAACTAGAGAAAAAAATGCAACGGTACGAAGTTGGAACATTAGTCGTCTTTTTATTGAATAATAAGAGCCGAGCGCGAGCAGAGTGAGCCGTTCGAGCGAGCAGTTACGAGTCAGCGGGGATTCGTCCCGTCCGGACGGATCGCAAGTCAGGACGGATCAGTAGGGGGAATGGCTCACTTAACCAACAAACGGGCTCGTGACAAACGGGGCGGGAGTTAGGTTTCGTTTCACTCAGTGTGTGTCTGTGACTGTGTGTTCGTGACTGAACACCATGCTAGAGAATGACTGTAGCCTAGTAGGCAACTAAAGAGGGATATATATATATTCCGGTTTCATCATTTCTCTCACGACAAAGGTGCAAGAGCGCTGTATATGCCATTTGTTGACATAATGAAATGCCGTCTGGCTCGACTTGGGCGGATCAAATGCATGCCACCATCCGGTCTGCCCGGGTGACGTATTTATCCGGGTTGAAAACCGGATAACCCGGATTTTGTTACAGCTCTAGTCTTCGCAGGGTTCTGTGAGCGCAGTCCACCAGTGGTAAGTCATCCAGAGACAGCACATCTTTCAGGGGCTGCGAGACGAATCCGTTGATTTCTGTATCTTTTTCCATCTCTTCTTTAAACGTTGCAATCCGTATATTTTGTCGTCTGGACCTTCCTTCTAGATCCATATATTGATCCGTTAATCGATTGTATTCCGTGCGGAGACGTTTCACTTCTGACTGCAACGCGGTCACGGCGTCTGCTGACTGTGTGGCCGCTTGTTGTAGTTCAGCGATGGTTGCGCCATGTTGTTCATTGGACACCTTCAGTGTTTGAATAGCATTTTGAGTCTCGGTCTTGAGGGTGAGAAATTCTCCTCTAATGTTGATAGAGATCTCTTCAATACGGGAATCTATTGTCTGGCAGATTTCAGTTTTGGTGGCATATAATTCTGTGCTGAGCGAGTTTATAGGGCTCGGGGCACGTGACGTCACTACGTGAGCGGCGGCCATACTGGAGGCTCAGAACTGTTTTGTTTACATTGTTTTCCACTGCGCGCAGACGTACTCCCGCCTGGTCTCGGAACTTTCTTCGTTGGTTTATCTATTTTACTTATTGTCTTTGCCACTATGGTCGCACGTTGCTGTGTCGTGGGGTGCAATAGCGTAAGCCGTGACAGGAATGGGGGGGAAATCGTAAATGGTTTATCTTTTTACCGGTTTCCTGCTTGGAGGCGCACCCACGGAGACCAAGTGTCCGAGATAACAAAGCGTCGTCGACTAGCATGGATCGCTGCTGTAAGACGACCAAGCATAACTTTCCACTCAATCCCGGTGTCGATGAGAGTGTGTTCTCTGCATTTTCATTCTGGTAAGTTACAGACTTTTGTGTGCTGAGGTAAAGATCCCCGCCTTCACAAGAGGACACTGTCAGTTGGAAGCAAGGGATGTCTCAATGGGTTAAAAGCGGAGGACAAATTTCGTGTGTATGCATGTATACATGATAATAAATCTGATCTTAATCTTAATCTTAATTTAATGTGGAAAATACAAGGAAAATTGCCCATCTCCAAATTCACATGGAAAGGGCGATTGGAACTGTCAGAAACAATACACCTTTTTGTCAGCAAAAGTACCTATCAACATAGTTTTGCCATGCGAAGGTGAAGACAAAACATTCTTTGACAAGATTGTGTCTGTATGTTGTACTCTGACCACCATGAGCAGGAGTGTTGTGCAAAGTTGAAGTCGTCTGAAATAAATATGCTTTGAGATACAGCCACGTGTGTCACGTGTTTCATTATTTATTTACAAGTAGAGTAACATGACAAAAGTGTAAAGTGTCATTAGAATTTAAACTGTTGCAAAGTATAAGCACTGACACCACATACTATATACGCAATTATGTCCGAAAGGGTGAACTTAGGCAGTAAATCTTCGTCGACAATCCATTCCTTGCTCGGTATTTCATAAGGGTCTAGTCCGTTTATAACGCCAATCTTCTGTATGTACCGATCTCTGGCTTCCTTCTGTAATGTATCCCGGTATATCCCACATCCTTTCTTCGATTTTAACATGCTTTTCTCTCACTTTTCTCTCACTGTTTGGTCCTTGATCTCCGTCTTGCCTCAGGGTTTGTTTACGAGATTGTGCCTCCAATATGGCGACCATATCCCAGAATGCAACGCGTGTGCCCGAGCCCTATAGCTTCGAGGATGGTGGTATTAGCCATTGAATAGCTACCTTCAGGTGAGTCCGGGGCGGCAGGGCCCGGCTCTTTCGTTTTCTTGTCTTTGTTGGAAGTGTGCTGCCTCAAGTTCGATTTCATCTTGTCCTGGTGCGAGAGAGTAGCGTCTAGGTAGTTCTTTTTTCTTTAATGTTCCAGACAGAGTTAGAAAATAGCTCCAGAATCAAGTCAGCGCCAAATATATTTTATATTTGCAGGAGCTCTGCGGAAACGCAACCTACTCCACCATTACCCGGAAGCCACCGGACACCGGTCGTTTAACACTTTGACCAGAGCTGTTTCAGTGCTGTAATGACGTCGGAAGCCTAATTGAAAGTTATCAAGACTTCCACTTTCATTCAAAAAGCTGTTGAGCTGGTTAAATACAACTTTCTCAATAATCTTGGATATAAAAGAGAGGTTAGAGACAGGTCTGTAGTTGTTCATCATAGAGGCGTCTAGAGTTCTCTTCTTTAGGAGTGGCTTAATGGCAGCTGTCTTTAGTGACTTGGGAAAAATGCCTGATGCCAGTGAGCTGTTAACTATTTGTAGGAGATCACTTTCTACTGAGGTAAACACAGTTTTTAAAAAGTCAGATGGTATTATGTCAAGAGTGCAAGTTGTTGATTTCAAACCGTTTCCTCCTGGACTTTAAAATCAACAATATTAAATTGTGACATAACGTCAGAGTTACTTCTAGGTTTTAGACACAGATTAGTTTTCTTGTTTGTCTGTGTTGCGTGAATGTTTTGTCAAATTTTTTGAATATTTTTGGCTAAAAAAGTTGGCAAATTCGTTGCATTTCTCTGTGGAGAGGAGGTCATCAAAGCATCAACACTTAAAAGAAGCTACAGAGTTCAGACAATCTAAATCTTTGACCGTGATCGCGAGCTGATGCGATGCCCAAATGATGAACGCTGAACTTGAACCTGACAGGCTTTTGGACCAATTACTGTCACATCACTTCTGAAACCAAAGGTGTCCCTGTGCTTAACACTCACACACTGATGCAGACAGGCATGAGTAAGGACACACACACTTTCATCCTTAATCCCCCGCCCCATCTGTTGCACGGCCCCTGTCAGCTTAATGTCACCTAATAACATCATAAGCTTGTCAACCTTTCCCCTTCTTGTCTCACACACACACACACACACACTGTGCTCACACTTGGTTTGACACAAGTAAAATGCTGCGTGTGACACCTCCTGCCTTGTCCTTTATTGTTGTCTCTTCCACTCATCTTTGCTCCTCATCTTTCTTCCTTCTACTTGTCCTCAGTTCGACTTCTGGTGTCCCTCCTACCCTCCCCTCCTCTCAGGCTATTTTCCAGTCCTCATGTTTTCTTTTCTTATTTTTTTCTTTTCCAACAATTAAAGTTAAAGTTTATCACGGCCTCTCTTGCTTTTTAATTTCACCCACCCCTTTGTCTCTGACTGCCCTCACTGCCCCCTTACTTTACCCCAATGCTCTCCTATCGTCTTTTCTCCTGTCCAAGTTCACTTCGGTAATGAGCACAGTTTTTTGACTGTTACACTGAAGTGGCATGGAGGGCTTATTCACACCATTGCCTGTCCTTTCTCTCTTCCATCACATTGCTAGTGTCATGATCTGCATCCTTTGTGTCTCAGTTTTGTCACTTCCTCACTTTTGTCCTCAGTTCTCTACTACCTGCTCATTAACTCCTCTGTCTCACCTGTGTTCACTTATCGTCACCTGCACTCATTCACCAGTCACTCTCCCCGCAATATTTAGTATCCTTGAAGTCTCACAGCATTTGTGAGATCCTCTGTTCTCCTGAGGTTGTCTTCCCGTGTTGTCGTTGGTGCTTGGTTTTGGTTTTGGTTTTCAGTTCATTCCTGTTCCTAGTCATTTTTGTCAGTTCCTTGGTTTTGTTTTTTTTAGTGTTCTTTTGGAATTTGTCATCCGGCTTTGCCATGCCTTTTGTTTAAAGATGAATAGTTTTCCTTTTCATTTTATCTCCTGGATACCAATTTGTTTCTGCACCTGGGTCCTTGGACAGAGGCAAGGCCAAATGGAGAATTACCAAGAGCATCGTGCATGGGGGGGTCATGGCTCCTGCAGGAAAACACTGACACCCTGATTTAATAAAATTGTGTTGCTTTTAAGTGCAACTTCTCTAGTTTTTCATTTCAGGGTATGGACAGGAAACTTGAGTTTCTGCAAAATTACAAAAGAGAAAGAGAAGCATCTGTGTATTCCCAAGGCGCTGGATTTGAGCAGCTGTTTGATTTGTTTTTTGTTTTTGTTTTTGGTAAGAAAGTAAATAATAGCACTGGATTGTTTGCAATACTGTAAATTACATCCAGCTTCTCACAGCAGGGTTTGACAAATGTTTTTGATTCCTATCTTTTATTTGGGGGGGGGGGGGGGGGCTTTTTATGCCTTTATTGTATAGGACAGTGGAGAGAGACAGGAAGCATGGGGCAGAGAGAGGGGGAATAACACGCAGCAAAGGGCCGTCCGATGCGGGATTCGAACCGGGGCCAGCTGCAGCGAGGACTATAGCCTCTGTACATGGGGCGTCTGCTGTAACCACTACACCACAGACCGCCCTGTTTGGTTCCTATCTTTGACAAAATTCCTAATGAATTGTGATAAATGACCAGGTTTCTGTGGGCTAATCTTGGAGACTATATTTAGCCCAAGAAATCTTTCAATTGATACAACCATAAAAGTAATTTGTTCATGTCATAAAATACAGCAGGACGGAAATACGACTAATATGACCGTCTGCATCAGAGGAGACGTCATTCTTAACCGATTCATTGAGAAAAAGCCACAAAATCTCCATAAGGAGAAAGGAGGGTGGTGGCTGGCGGGGGTTCACATAGCGTTTCGAACCATATGTTCACACGAGCGAAACCAACATATGACAATTGTTTTTCACCTCACCAATGTTTTAGAAGACGTTGAGTCATGTGGAGCTACTGGTTAAAACCATAGCTGACCACCTCTGCTTTCAGTCGCACTCACATTCTTTAAAAGGTAGAGATTGTGAACTAGTTTGCCTCTAAAAATTTAAATTTACTCCTCACTTTATATTTTCAGAGCACTTCTTAAGACCTTAAACTGTCTTCATGAAGACACGTCAGACCACATTCTGGCTGTTTCCTCTTTAGTTTCTCTAATTCTATTTGTTGCTTCCTTTCTGTGTTTTCGTCCATCCACATAGTATCTGCCTCTTCTTTTTTTTTTTTTTTTTGGGGGGGGGGGGGGGGGGGGTTATGCCTTTAATGATAGGACAGTTGGAGAGAGACAGGAATGCAAGGGGCAGAGAGAGAGGGGAGACATGCAGCAAAGGGCTGCTCGGTGTGGAAATCTAACCGGGGCCAGCTGCAGCGAGGACTTTAGCCTCTGTACATGGGGCAGCTGCTTCACTCACTACGCCACCGACCGCCCCAAGCATCTGCCTCTTCTGATCCTTGCTGGGTTCTGTAACTAATGGCACTTTTCTAATTGTGTCTTCTATTTACAAAATATCAAATGTGATTTAGTTTTACAAACAAGACTGAGTTGTTGAATGAGTATAGGTCAAATCTTAAAGGATATTCAGTCAGTGGGTAAATGTATGATGACAAGCACAGTTAGGCAGAATTTCTTCCAAAGATCTTTTGGATTGTTTGAAGCCCTCTCAGGGGATATCATGGAGGGACAGATCCTAGAGCTAACACATTCATATTGGTGAGAGGAGATTTACAGGGACTCAGGACAACAGGGTAGTTCCTGTTTTGATTGTACAGGGATATGAACAGGTTTTTTATTGGACAAAAAAGAAGATCTTTTACTGCCAGGAGCATTCCATTATTCAGTCACAGATTAAAGGCTTTATAAATACAAACAAAGTTATGTGGTATGTCATGTGTCAGTAATCTTTACAGTAAAAGTGACAATAATGCTTTGTGTACCATGAAGGACTTATTTCTTCTAAGGCTATGCCATAATTACAGGACCTGTTTCAAGGACCATACAATTTAGTTACTCTTTGCTGTGACTCAGGCCTAAAAAATTCTCATTTATTGGTTAATGTAAAAGCTCCAGTATATTCAAATCAAAGCAAGAAATTCACCAGATGGTTGTGGTATCCTGGAGCTTAACCACACAGTCTCCCTTGGGATTTTTAAAAAAATTATATTTGAACTTTTAAATCAAAATTCATTTCCCAGCAAGTACTGTGATCTATTAGTCAGGGGTGTGAAATCGAAAATAAAACCCTCTTTTAATTCTAAGGTTTTATGCATCAGGTCATAATGATTAAAAGAAAATCGTGTCTTCCTCATCAGGTCCTAAATTTAGGTGAATACAAGCTCAGATGAACAATTAGACGCCATATTACACTGTGTTCATTTTTGTTTAACCAAAACAACACCAAAATGAAGAAGTACTGTGTGAAAACATCAGGATTCAGTAGTTTGTAGCACCACCATCAGCAGCAGCAATAACTTGAAGTAATAATTTTCTGTCCCTCACATTATTGTTGAGGAATTTTGGCCCAATTCTTTATGAAGTTGTTTTAGTTCACTGAGGTTTGTAGCATTTGTTTGTGTACAGCTCTCTTAAGGTTCCACCACAGGTTGAGGTCTGGACTTTAACTGGGTCATTGCAACACCTTGATTCTTTTCTTCTTCAGACATTCTGTTGTAGATTTGCTGCTGTGTTTGGGATCATTGTCCTGTTGATGACCCAGTTTCAACCAAGCTTTAGCTGCCAGATAAGATGGCTTCACATTTGACTCTAGAATACTTTGATATACAGAGGAGTTCAATGACTGCAAGGTGTCCAAGTCCTGTGGCTGCAAAACAAGCCCAAATCATCAGCCCTCCACCGCCGTGCTTGACAGTTGGTATTCGAGGTGTTTGTGCTGATATGCTGTGTTTGGTTTTCTCCAAACGTGCTGCTGTACATTATGACCAAACATCCCCACTTTCGTCTCGTGTCCAAAGGACATTGTTCCAGAAGGCTTGCGGTTTGTTCAGATGCAGCTTTGCAAACCTAAGCCATGTTCTTTGTAGAGAAAAGAGAGTTTGTCCTGTAACCCTATCTTCATTTTTTTGCAGTTTCTCTGTGCATTGCATGGTCTGGCCTTGGGTTGAACTTGCTGGGACATCCACTAATGGGAAGATTGACAGCTGTCTTGAATGTTTTCCACTTGTGAATAATCTTTCTCTCTGCAGAATGATGGACTTCAAATGGTTTGGAGGTGGCCTTATAACCTTTCCTAGATTGATGGGCAGCAACAATTGCTTCTCTAAGATCAATTACTGATGTCTTTCCTCCTTGGCATTGTGTTAACACACCCCTGAATGCTCCAAACCAGAAAACTGACCAAATTTCTTTTAGTTATAGAGGTGCTCACACTTTCTTATGATCAATTAATCAAGTGCATTTGATTGATCTCCTTTCATCCTAAAGAAGCTGTAAGGGTCATTTTTGCTTAAATTTTTTTTTTTTAATAAATAATGACGTGCATTTTGTCATGTGTTGTTGCTCATCTAAGATGGAATTGACCAAAACTTAAGACCTGGTAAAGACCAGGGGATCTTTGTCCTGATATGTAAAACCTTAGAGCTTAAACAATGCAAACAGTGCATTCCCTTTTACATGACTGTCAATGCATATATCTATAAAATGGCAGTGACCCGTAGGATTAGTTCCAAACATACAAATCTAGCCTCTTTAAATCTATATTTACATAATAGCCAGGGCTGGACTGGCATCTGAAAAGTGCCCGGGCCCTTTTTGATCACTGAGGGCCCAGCATATATATATATATATATATATATATATATATATATATATACACACACACACAGGGAGCGCCGATTTGCACCGGTCTGTGTCCTACCGTCAGTATTTGACAACCTCTAGCAATGGAAATGCGCTTCAAATGCCCCGGAGTTCCCCTTTAAAGCAATGGATGTTTCAATTTCTTCATGGTTGAGGCAACGCAGTTTGATTTCAAGGCGTATTGTGCACGGAACTTCCACAAGTTATGTTGGAAGCCTAAGCAATAAGAAGCGGTCACTTGGTTTTGCTGTGGTGAAAAAAATGACGTGTCCGAGAAAAAACACACACAGACATAAGCACTATCTTAGGCTCTTTTGATCAGTCTCTGCATTATAGTTTATGCCTGGGGGGCGGGGGTTAACATTCCATTCAGTAAGCTCACTGACAGTTGTGGACTGGAGCAATTTTGAGCAATAAATAAAATAATTTAACCCAGGAAATTATTACTGCATGTTTAATTTGATTCAGTAAGACTTAGAACATACAATAGTGTGTGTGTGGTGCAGGTGCTCCTTTTCTATACAGTGTTGTGTGTGTTGGTGAAATATTGCTTTGCTAGGCCGATGCACTTCATTTCAATTGGTGAAACTGCACAAACATACAATCTTCTTACATATATATATATATATATATATATACATATATATATATATATATATATATATATATGTATATATATATACATACACGATGTCTGGAAGCATATACTAAAGAAGATTGTATGTTTGTGCAGTTTCACCAATTGAAATGAAGTGCATCGGCCTAGCAAAGCAATATTTCACCAACACACACAACACTGTATAGAAAAGGAGCACCTGCACCACACACACACTATTGTATGTTCTAAGTCTTACTGAATCAAATTAAACATGCAGTAATAATTTCCTGGGTTAAATTATTTTATTTATTGCTCAAAATTGCTCCAGTCCACAACTGTCAGTGAGCTTACTGAATGGAATGTTAACCCCCGCCCCCCAGGCATAAACTATAATGCAGAGACTGATCAAAAGAGCCTAAGATAGTGCTTATGTCTGTGTGTGTTTTTTCTCGGACACGTCATTTTTTTCACCACAGCAAAACCAAGTGACCGCTTCTTATTGCTTAGGCTTCCAACATAACTTGTGGAAGTTCCGTGCACAATACGCCTTGAAATCAAACTGCGTTGCCTCAACCATGAAGAAATTGAAACATCCATTGCTTTAAAGGGGAACTCCGGGGCATTTGAAGCGCATTTCCATTGCTAGAGGTTGTCAAATACTGACGGTAGGACACAGACCGGTGCAAATCGGCGCTCCCTGTGCGGCGATTGCGCTGTTTTCGCAGCCTGTCATGCTAACCAAATACGTGGTGGCTAGGGGCAAGCGCTAAACCTTCCACGTAAAACAACAACTTGCACACTGCAGAAACGTCACACCACTTTATAAACCATCCGACAATAAAGTCACAATAATAATTTTAACAATTTTAAATACTTGAACGCAGTTTTTCTAGAGAAGATAATTGTTTTGTATATGGGAGTATTGTCCATTGACTCTTTTGGGCTTTCACATGCAGGCGCCTACCGACAAGAGGTAAGTGACATGCTTTGTTTTGTAACGTCCCCATGCCAGTAATGTGAGAACCATGCATATGGTTTTGATGGTAAGGCTTGTGACTTTATTGTCGGATGGTTTATAAAGTGGTGTGATGTTTCTGCAGTGTGCAAGTTGTTGTTTTACGTGGAAGGTTTAGCTCTTGCCCCTTAGCCACCACGTATTTGGTTAGCATGACAGGCTGCGCAAACAGAGCAATCGCTTCACAGGGAGCGCCGATTTGCACCGGTCTGTGTCCTACCGTCAGTATTTGACAACCTCTAGCAATGGAAATGCGCTTCAAATGCCCCGGAGTTCCCCTTTAATGCTTTCCACCAGAACAAAACGTGTTTGCATGGTAGGATAGCTTATCCGCCGTGACCACCACAGGAAAATTCAACTCATAAAGACACTATTAAAATATCAGATACACATTGCCAACAACAAAGTTAATCTACCATGTTTTTACAGCGGGTCATGCAATAAATTTGAGTGAGCGCGTAGCTCACAATCTAGGTCTGTGGCGTAGCTATCAGCGATTCCCAAACAGTAGCACACCACGGCTAGTCGGCTTCTTGCCTATCCCTCTACCATGCAAAGCCTTAAGATAGTACGAGATGTCTTGATAATGACGTGGCATGCCATTACAGAAGGAAAATAATACAAAATACATTCTTTCTAAAATCATAGTTGCACAACAAGACACGACAAGCAGTAGAGTAGAAATAAGATGCCATAACTAACACGCACTAGCAATTACAGCACAGGTCGTCCTTGTGACAGCTGACAGCCTGGTCAAGAGAAATGGAAGATTTATGCTTGCGCAACATTACAAGAGAATGCATGAAAATATACCAAATGGGTATGTTTGTGACTGATTTGCTGAAGTCAGGATGACAACTTGGTCTCGGTTTCAAACTTTCAGGCAATGGGAAACGAAACGCCGAAGCGCCCAATAGCTACACTGCATTGGCTAGTTAGCGGGTGTGTTGAGATGAATTCTAACCTCAGTCTGTCCCTGCTGGGTCACGTCTCCTATCTCCGTCTCCTCCTCCTCTGGTTCCCCAGCTGGAACAACCATCTCCTCCACCTCCTCCTCCTGTTCATTCTCCACCACCTGTGCGCTCGTTGATGTACTGGCGGCCCCACTAACCGAACCTGAGCTCGAGCTTGTGCTATCAGCGATTCCCAAACAGTAGCACACCACGGTTAGTCGGCTTCTTGCCTATCCCTCTACCATGCAAAGACTTAAGATAGTACGAGATGTCTTGATAATGACGTGGCATGCCATTAGCTGCAGTCTATACTTGTGTAGGTGGATACAGTGCATTAAAAAATGATTAAACAAATAAATAAATGTGTGTGCACAGATTTGTATCATATAGTTTGAAGTCAGTGTTGTGGAGAGATATGTCAATTACAACATTGTGTCGACCAAAAACCGCAACCTTGTACTGTCCATCACCACAGATTTGGCCTATAGCCTACATATCCCACTGGTTTGTTTATGCACTGCTATGTACTGTACTGCTGCCTTCAAGTATTGTCTGAAGCACATCAGCCGCTGTCCGACCCTGTACTAGAGTGAGTCCTCTATATAGTGAATACTAGTGAGTGAGTGAGTGAACAGCCACAGCCAAAAATGGCTTTCTGTGATATCTATTTAATCAAAAAATGATTTTCAAAAGAACAACTAGAACAGTAATCACAAGGAATAAATCTACACCATAATGACTTGGCCTACCATTTCATCAAAGGTGGCTTTTAGATGGGAGTCCACGAGAATCAGAGATACCTCTATGTATCTCTAATGAATACCAAGCTACCTGACCATTAGAAGTATTGCACTTTATGCACTTCCTCATTGGCTTAATTTCTTAGGATTGCTAGCAACATCCATATTTCATACAGTCTAGATGACACCACAAAAGTTATCAGATCTCAAAAAAAGTAATATTCATCCACTGGGATTTTGTTTTAACTTTATTCTGTAAATAATATACTACATAAATATCCAGAACTAGCTATTTGTACATACAGTTCCCATTCCTAGATGGCTCTCACTATCTCTTATATATCTTGAGTTGAAAAAAATAAATAAATAACCCGCTCAAAAGAACTTGTAGCCTCTTGAAACCATCATACACATACCATACGCAGTAAGCATAACGAGTTCTTGTCTGACTTTATAAACTTGCTCGGGATACTAACATCCCAGCTTTCATCATGGAGCGCGATGGGCAGGGAATACATTTTAAAGGCATCCCTCTTTCACCTAAAATCTGTACTTAAACTAACGCAGCAGATTAAAGATTCATTACAGCATCCATAGTTTGACAAGCAGCAGTGTCTTGTTCTCTGTGGCTTAGTCAGTAGAGACAAAACAGGGACACAGGAAAACAAACAATGGAGGAAAATATATAAGGATGAAGATGGATTGACGAAAAGCAGAGTAAAGCTTAAGTAAGACAAAACAGGAAAGTTAGGCTAAGTGATAGATAATCATTATTGAGATGTTTTGCAAAGGAGTGGGAACGGAGGAAACAAAAACATAATGAGTGGATGCAGAGGTACATATGAAGACATAATTATCACATTGGAGACAGACAGGAGGAGTTGGCATTTGCAGAGGCCAGCTGCATGTATACTTTCATGTCTTATTCATTTTCTCACTCTTGACTATTACCTTTTCTTATGCTTTTCTTATTTCATATTTTCTCTTCTTTACTCCTCTCAGCATGTTTGTATTTAACAGACAGAGATAATCAGTTTGGAGATCTGGAGGAGGGAAAATAAAGGTAGAAAATAAGAGGAGAGAAGAACAGAAAAGAGTGAAATAAGAAGATAAAAAGCCAACGAATGTAAAAGCAAAGTCATCGTTCTGTGACTAATGGTTGTATGCAGAAGAAAGTCTACCGAAGGAAAAATATAAAAGGAAAACAAACTTTACTTTTTCACCGTAAAAGGGTGTCAATCCATTATATGTTTATTTTTTTATTATATCTATTGCTTTATTTTTTTGCAATTCCTCTTGCGTAAAAAACAATGTCCCAGCCTGATATTCTCTAAGCGCAACATCCATTCTCTGGGTAAACGGTTGGCCCAGACAAAAATGATTAAATTCAAATCAAATTTTTAAGAAAAGAAAAAACTGAGACTATATAAATAACATACATTCATAGCTGTCATTTGAATAATACATTTAGCAGTGCTATATCAAGAGCTCCTATCAAGGGTAACAGGAGGATCATCCAGCACTAGGTCTGTCGGGGTGACTGAGGAAGGGGTGGTGTATAAAGTGTAACTGTAACATATTGTATATTTAAAAAAAAAGGAAGTAACTAAGCACATAGTCTGTCTTGCACCAAGACTTTATACAAAATTTTGGTATATATAGCTATGAGTATTAGATTTATGTACAATTTATCGTGAAGATTATAGCAATTAGGGAAATTCTTTGGTATTCCTTCTTACTGTAATTTAATTGCTTCTTAAATAATTTTTTTCTGAGGGCAATATACTTTTTACCATTTATCCATGCTATGAATGTTTGTAAAACTTTTTACAATTTTTGGAAATGAGTAAATGAATAAAGTATTTTTCTAATTTCTGCAAAAAAAAAACAACTTTTTGTCTGTGATGTAATAGGTGGACCAGAAATATCCCAATACCAACAAGCTGGCAGGGTATTGCCGCCTATGAAAGTTGAGTCACTACACATACTTCAATTTGACTTTGGTCAATAAATTGATTGTCTTCCAACACTTGTACTTCAGGATAAAGAAAGTAGTCCAGCTAAATGGACCAGTTGGGTTATTCCTGTACTATCCCAGTAATTAACCCCATCCTCCTTCCCACTCCAAGTGAACATAATCTGTGAGGAAGTTTTCTCTTTAAACTTGTTTTCAAATGCAAAATACATTCTTGGGAGGAACTCAAAGCCAACTGAATTAAGAGACATGAGAACTACTACATAAACAGTTCATTTAGAATATATTCATGTATTAACACATCAACAGATGCAGCAGGTAGCACCAGCCTGTCAAAGTACTGCTATTTGTGGAAGGACATTTTGATTGCTTTTACCAATTCTTTAATCTCCCGGGAAGAATGTCATGTCCTTGTCCTGGAAGTACAGACTCGCTCAGAGTGAATATATTGTACTGCAAACAAGCCACCAAGGCCAGATGATGTTAAATTAGTTTGGAAGGAGGCAACCAATTTGGTGTATAGCTGCCCTGGTTTCTCAAGAAGTTCAGCCCTATGCAAAGATAGATTTAATGACATAAGAAGAAGAGCCAAACAGAGGTTGGCAGTAAATTGAAGAGACGTTCTGGTGACAGAGGTTCACTGAAGAACAGGCAGCTGCAGCTACTGCCCTATCCCAGGGAATACAAGGTTTCTGAGTGTGGTGGATGCTCTTACCACCACCATATCGTGTGCTGCAAATTGAGATCAGCTGGAGGAGGAGGCCTGGAATATGCCACTATTTCTAAAAGACTGGGGAGGGGAACTTTATTTGTTAACTTTGGCCTTAGTTTCTTAATTTTGTCACTTTAACATTCACTTATTATTTGTGCTAAGTTAAAGTTAGTTTTGCTTTATTTGTTTTATATTTTGCTGTAGGTAATTTTGTAACTTTTCCCCTTTATTATGCTCCCTCATGTGGCAGATTTGGGTTACTCCGTCCCTATTTAAGCAGCCTTTTGTTCTTTGTTTGCAGGTCAGTTTTTGGTTGTGTTAGTGTTAAATTAGTTGACCTCATTTTAGTTGGGCCCAAATATGTTTTTGTATGATTTAATTGTCATTCATATTTTGACTTGTTTGGATTTATTCATTTTTTGGAACAATTAAACTGAAATTGTTCCTCATTTTTGAATACCTTTGTCCTTATTAAGCATGGTCCCTCACAGTTGGTGTCAGAAGTGGGATACCTGAAGGACATTGGTATTTGTTTTTTTTTCCTCAGTAACTGCCTCTGAGTTTTTTTTCTTTTTTAAGAGGGAAAGTTGCCAAAAAATGCCTGGAAGGGGAAGAGGACGAGCAAGAGGAGGAGCCAGTTCTGAGCCAGATGAAGGAGATGTTGTTGATGAAAGTGGAGCTGTTGGTGGAGTGTTTGACATGGAAGAGGAAGGTGAGAGTGAAACAACACTAGCAGACTTGGCTAAGCTTCTCAGAGCCCATATGGGGCAACAGAAGGCCAAGGAGGACTATTGGACCAGAGAAGCTGGTAAGCAAGAGAAGAAATTTGAGGAACTTCAAAAACAGTTCAGCTTGTGGAAAAGGGAGACTCAACCCCAAACCACTTCTCCTGCTCCTCACACCACTTCACCAGTGCGGCCTACACAACCACCAGATCTTGGAGTAGCAGCTTCACCTCAACACAGTCAATTAGGTGAACTTAATGAACATTCACATGTTTCTTATGCACCTAAATTACAAAAACTTAGTGAAGAAGATGATATTGAACATTTTCTCATCACTTTTGAAAGAATGGCTTCTGCCTGCAGGTGGCCAAGAACAGACTGGGCTTTTCACTTAATACCTCTGCTAACAGGCAAAGCTAGAAGCGCTTTTGTGCACATGGATGTTGATTTGTCTATGAATTATGATCAAGTTAAACTGGCTATTTTGCAGAAGTATGATGTTAACAGTGAAACCTACAGGCAAAGATTCCGCTCACTTCAGGTGGAGCCTGAAGAAACTCCAAAAGAGCTCTACCTAAGGCTGAAGGAGCTGTATATCAAATGGGTGCAACCTAATGGTAAAGCTGTTGAACAAATAAATGAAATAATAATTCTTGAACAGTATTTGAGAATGTTGTCACCAGAACTGCAGGTGTGGATCAGAGAACATAATCCAAAGACTGCAAAGGAGGCTGCTGAACTGGCTGACGTGTTTGTGGCTGCTAGAAGGAAGAACTCATGGGCTTTCCAAAGTTGGAAAACAGATGGTCGTAATCAACCTCCCGTCCAACAGGTTTCAGGTGTGGGTAAGCTCCCCTTTAAAGAGAGATTTGGCTCAAAATTTCAAGGGAAAAAGCCAATTTGTTATTTATGTGGACAGGAGGGTCACACCAAACCAATGTGCCCTCACAATGCTGTTAAGTTGTCCCAGATGTGCGTTGTGCCCAGGGAAGAGACTCGAAAGGCTGGAGCAATGCAACCATTAATGGAGACTTCTGTGGAGCTCAACGGGCAGGCACTAAAGGCCCTGATTGATACAGGGAGTACACAGACTTTGGTCCAGCGCCAGTATGTTTTACCCCAGTTTGTTTGCACCAGTGAGACCGTTACAATTTGCTGTGTCCATGGTGACCAGAGAAAGTATCCGACTGCAGATGTTTATGTCACTGTGAAGGGGCAAACTTACCTGCTTAATGTTGGGGTAGTAGATAATTTACCCTTTCCAGTGATTTTTGGCAATGACTTGCCCGTGCTGATTGACCTGCTACAGTCTCCTCAGTGTAATGTTGCTCTCACCCGGGCCCAAGCAAAGCAATCTGAAGAAATTGTTTCTGACCTTACTACTTTGCCATTTTACAATGTGGAGTTTTCTACAGGAAAAACTAAAGAAAGGAAGTCCAAAAGACTGCGGAGAAGAGAGAAGTTTCAAGGGACGGTGGTAGTTCCTCCTGACACACCACAACCTGAGGTACTCCCGGATTTCAAAATCCCTGGTAATATATTAGAGCTGCAGCACCAGGATATAAATCTTGTGAAGTGCTTTAAGGAAGCCAAAGTCAATAAAAATGATTTTTGCATTCATAATGACATTCTTTGCCGACAAAATGGGCCAAATAAACAGCTGGTGGTCCCCAGAGCAGTGAGAGAAACTGTTTTGAAGTTGGGCCATTCGATTCCTTGGGCTGGCCACCTGGGGAAGCATAAGACCTTAGCCCGCATAAAGCGCTGTTTTTTTTGGCCTGGCATGCGCAAGGATGTTGCACAGTTTTGCAGGAGCTGTCCAGACTGTCAAATTACATCAGCCAGACTCCCCAACAAAGCTCCTCTCCAACCTCTTCCAATCCTGAGCATACCATTTCAACGCTTGGGTATGGACATAGTGGGCCCAGTAGAAAGAAGTAAAAACGGTAACCGGTTTATGCTGGTGATTGTGGACTATGCAACTAAATACCCAGAAGTTTTTCCTCTGAAAGCTGTCAAAGCAAAGAATGTTGCATTCTGTTTGGTGCAATTTTTTTCTAGAGTTGGATTTCCTGAGGAAATACTAACTGACCAGGGCACCAATTTCATGTCAAAACTGCTGAAAGATGTGTATCAGTTGCTGGGGATTAAAGGACTGAGAACAACACCGTATCATCCACAAACAGATGGCCTCACTGAAAGGTTTAATCAAACACTTAAACAAATGCTACGGAAATTTGTGAGTGAAACGGGCTCCGATTGGGACAAATGGCTACCATATATTCTGTTTGCATACAGAGAAGTTCCACAGGTCTCCACCGGGTTTTCTCCATTCGAGTTATTGTATGGTCATGAAGTGAGGGGACCTCTGACAGTTCTGAAGGAACTGTGGGAGGGGAGACAAACTACCAAAGGAACTGTAAATGTTGTGTCTTATGTGCTCCAGATGAGGGAGAAGCTGGAGAAGATGACAATCCTGGCTCAGGAGCACATGAAGATGTCTCAACGTAAACAGAAGACCTGGTATGACTCTGCCGCCCGGGAGAGAGGGTTCAAGCCGGGCCAAAAAGTACTTGTGATGCTGCCTTCAGAGGAAAGCAAGCTGCTGGCCAAGTGGCAAGGACCATATGAGGTACTAGGGAAATTGGGGCCAACGACATATAAAATCTCTGTTCCAGGTAAAAGCCGCTCTTCTCGGACTCTCCATGTGAACCTGCTTAAGGAGTGGGTGTCCCGGGACAAAGATAAAACCACCTTCTATATTCGGTGTACAGAGGACGAGGAACCAGAGGACGAGGAACCAGAGGAGCAATATTTCCCTATTCCTTCAGCCTCCAAGCTTAATCTGGATCATCTGTCAGAAAGACAACAGTCAGAGGTGAGGGCAGTCTGTCCACTTAATGTGTTCCAGGAGAATCCAGGTTACACTGATATGATGATGCATGACATTACCCTGAAAGAAGATGCTGCTCCAAAACGAATGAGCTATCGCATACCTGAAAGACTTCTGGAACCACTTAAAAAGGAAATTGAAGTGATGCTTTCTCTTGGGATTATTGAGGCATCACAGAGCGAGTGGTGCAATCCGATTGTTCTTGTCCCTAAAAAAGATGGAACAATAAGGTTCTGCATTGACTTTCGCTACCTCAATTCAATCTCAAAATTTGATTCCTATCCAACTCCACGCATTGATGATCTTATTGAGAAGCTAGGCAAAGCAAAATATCTCACCACCATTGACCTTTCCAAAGGCTATTGGCAGGTGCCACTTTTCCCCAGGGCCAAGGAGCTGACGGCTTTCAGAACACCATGGGGCCTGTACCATTTCAGAGTGATGCCTTTTGGACTTCACGGGGCTCCTGCCACCTTCCAGCGCCTAATGGATAAGGTACTCAATGGCCTTTCACATTTTGCCTCTGCATATCTGGATGACATCATTGTTTACAGCAATTGTTGGGATGAACACCTGCAACATCTAAAAGTGATATTTGAGTGTCTCCAGAGAGCAGGATTGACGGTGAATCCATCCAAGTGTGCCATAGCAAAGAGGGAAACGGAGTACCTGGGTTTTGTCATTGGTGGAGGATTGGTGAAGCCACAAATAAAAAAAATTGAGGCCGTCCAATCTTGCCCACTTCCCCAGAAAAGAAAACAACTTAAATCATTCCTAGGTATGTCTGGTTGGTACCATAAATTTATCCCTAATTACTCTGCCAGAGCTTCTCTGCTTACAGACATGACCAGTATGCGAGGCCCCAGTGTACTACTGTGGACTG
Source organism: Odontesthes bonariensis (assembly GCF_027942865.1). NCBI lineage: Eukaryota > Metazoa > Chordata > Actinopteri > Atheriniformes > Atherinopsidae > Odontesthes > Odontesthes bonariensis. Next base: position 8,840,668 of record NC_134518.1, on the reverse strand, counting down.
AAGCAGCTAAGGAAGCATTCAGAGACATTCAGCAGGCCTTAAGTAAAGATCCTGTCCTTCATTGCCCTGACTTCCAGCAGGAGTTTGTCTTGCAAACTGATGCGTCAGATAAAGGTCTTGGCGCTGTGCTGCTCCAGGGCTCTTCAAGTGATCGTCATCCAATCGCCTTCATCAGCCGTAAACTTTTTCCCAGGGAGACCCGTTATTCCATCATAGAGAAGGAGTGCCTGGCAATAAAGTGGGCTTTGGATTCCCTTCGCTATTACCTCTTGGGAAGGAAGTTTGTATTGGAGACTGATCATAAGGCTTTAACATGGCTGGAGAGGATGAAAGATACCAATAGTCGGATAACCCGCTGGTATCTGGCCATGCAGCCCTACAAGTTTGAGGTGCATCACATTCCCGGCAGGCGGAATGCTACCGCTGACTACTTGTCCCGCTGGACCAAGTGAGCCTTCAGAGGAGGGGGAGTGTGTGGTGGATGCTCTTACCACCACCATATCGTGTGCTGCAAATTGAGATCAGCTGGAGGAGGAGGCCTGGAATATGCCACTATTTCTAAAAGACTGGGGAGGGGAACTTTATTTGTTAACTTTGGCCTTAGTTTCTTAATTTTGTCACTTTAACATTCACTTATTATTGGTGCTAAGTTAAAGTTAGTTTTGCTTTATTTGTTTTATATTTTGCTGTAGGTAATTTTGTAACTTTTCCCCTTTATTATGCTCCCTCATGTGGCAGATTTGGGTTACTCCGTCCCTATTTAAGCAGCCTTTTGTTCTTTGTTTGCAGGTCAGTTTTTGGTTGTGTTAGTGTTAAATTAGTTGACCTCATTTTAGTTGGGCCCAAATATGTTTTTGTATGATTTAATTGTCATTCATATTTTGACTTGTTTGGATTTATTCATTTTTTGGAACAATTAAACTGAAATTGTTCCTCATTTTTGAATACCTTTGTCCTTATTAAGCATGGTCCCTCACACTGAGGGATGGAAGTGATACTACCGAAATCAGTCACAATAATTTAGTTTATTCTGCTCATTGTCCAGATTATCGCAGAGAGAGAACAAGCTTGCTGAACTGTAACTGAATATTATTTTCACTGGCATGGCTCTCCAGCTAACCATCAAATGCCTGCTCTGTTGCTGTGTGAAAAGACTTTGTGACCTGCAGATTAACTGGTAGATATTACTGATTTCACACACGTTTCAAGAGTAATTTTGTCTGTAGGTGTGTGTGTGCGCAGTTGTGTTTGTTCATGTGTCCTGACCCACTGATTATTTATGATCAGCAGGCGTATGTCACTGCATGAGGGATCCAGCTACATCTGCGGATGATTGTGTGTGTTGTGCAAGAGTTTGGCTGAATGACTATGAGCAACTGCATTTTTCCACCTTCACTCTTTCTCTCTCTCTCGAGCCTTTCAAACAAACTCTTTCAGCAGCACAAATTACCGCTTTCGTCAATTCCCTCTTTTTTTCTCTTTCCACACACCAGGTGGTGAAACATTATGGCAACCTTCTTCTGTGAGCCTCCCCTCCCACCGTTACACACACAGACACATTCCTCCTTCTAGCCTTCACACCTGGCTGAAAGGGTTTTATAACTCATTGCATCAGAGTTCCAACCACTGTGCCCCTTCCCCCTCCTCCTGTCATGCTGTAGGTGTCAACCACTTTGTGAATGCACTCCCTTCCTAATCGGGTTGATTGGTACCCTTGTCCTCACTCCTATATGCTCTACCCACCATCATGAAAGCTACGCATCTGGGGTGCCGATGATTCAGGTTAATGTCAGTTTGAATCCAAGAATGGCTTTGTCATTGGCTTTGTGTGTGTGTGTGTGTGTGTGTGTGTGGGTGGGTGGTTTAACATGTGGATGAATGCGTGTGTGTACTACTTGTTTATGATTGGAGCATTGTGTGTCAGGCCCTCATTGTGTGTGTATATGTGTCATGCATATGATTAAGCATGAGCAATCTTGTAGAGGCCAGAATCTTGTAACAATGAGGCAAAGTGTCAGTTCTCGGTTTAGGTTTAGGTTTAGGGTAAAGATGTGAGTTAAAAATTGGTTAAATTGGGGTTTTATGGTTTTATTAAGACAGGTTTTATGGAGCCAATTTGAGACAGAGGTCACAAGTCACAACAGGTTAATCTGTCATCTGGCCAGTACGTGACTGCTTTCCTCTCTGTGGTGCTGTCTTTGACCAACCTGAGACAGTTCAATGCATAACTCATGATGAGATCAGTGCCAACTGTCTGAGACAGGTGTGAGGCAGTTGAATTGCTCACTCCGTGTGCACACCATTCTCTAGAAGGAGGGCCAAATTAATGAATTTTAAAAGGAAGGATACATGTGTAGCTGACCATTCAAAGCACTTTTACACTGCATGCCACATTTACCCATTCATTCACACACTCATAATCTGTATAGTATTTTTTTATACAGGCTAGACTGTGCTTTGTTCTAAACATTCACAAACACATCGGTAGGCAACGTGGGGTTCATGGTCTTGCCCAAGGATGTCTGACATGCGGCCCAGAGAAGCTGGGAGACGGACCACCGACTTTCGGATCAGAAGTGTTGTGCTGTATCTCAGTGGTATTTTGACGAAAGCATGTCAGATATCTAATTAAGACCTCAGGAAATCGTATCATTGTGTAATATTTGTCCATGAAAAAAAGTGTTCCCATTACCTTCAGTAACCAAACTTTGTTTTGGTGTGTTCAGCACTTAGGAACAATCCCACACATTGCTGTTTGGGCTTGTCCAAGTTCTTCTCTATACTCTGTTGAGTCAGCAGCTCTTCGATGTCACATCACAGCAACCAGCCCTGACCCATCACCTCATTTGGGGTAATATACCAATACCAATATCCACAACATTTGCTCCGGACTTCTTGCCGAGGTTTTTCCACCTGGCCCCCTTGTCAAATCTGCAGAACATCGACGGGGGAGATGATGTAAAAACGTATCAGGAAATATATTTAGGCATTTGTGTGTATTTGTGCTAAGTAAGTATTGTCTGAAGGCTGTTTTCCGTTTGATCCTTGTTATTGTGGATGAGTTCACATAGGCTACATGCAGTACTTTTATCAACACAAGAAGGAGCCTCATCTGCTATTCTCACCATTTTGTAAAAAAAAAAAAAAAACAGCGACTCCCTCTAATTTTCAGCATGATCAAGACAGCCACTGCAACCGTCACTCGCATTTCCAGCCAGGAGGGCACATCTCCAGCAGAAAGCCTCCCACTGTGATGTGCTTCTGTGAATAGAAGCTGTGGAAAAATCTGAATCCAAAATGCTCGAACATTTCTCCTGAAATCCTGTGAAAACACTTTAAATAGGACCACAGTTGTCACTGTAATGTTGTACAGTAATGAATAATCATGGCTTAACATGCTAATAATTGGAACATATATCATTTAAAATTGAGCTTTTTCACGGCAGATATTTGGCACGTCACAGGCGGATTCATGATGGTTGCATTCCATTTAGAGAAAGATCCTTCGGTTGTACATGCTGTCAGCTGTCTCTGTACGATCTGTCACACCGTTCACACCACAGCGTTATCAGCTATGGATGTGCAGCCCTGCTAGCAGCCACATTCCATTTAAAAGATGTCGGATTCAGTTTTTTTGCAAACGTCACAACTCATCATGTGAATGCTCTGTAGTGCTAAGTCTCTTACCTGGATAGAGCATGTTTTTCCACTAATAGACCCCAACAGCACTGAATCATATCCTGCATGTCAGACAAATCAGAAGTAAAAACTGTAACAATGTCACAGTCCAGATGGGAGTGCATTAACTAGTGCCTTTAGATTCTGTTGTGTAATTAAAAGGTTCATTATTTATATAAGAAGAAATCCTAAGTTATCATCTTCAGCTGCCCACAGAAGCAACAAAAGTGTGTTCAAGGTGCCCCAAATTTCTACTCAAAACTAACAGAATATGATTTCTGAGCTTGTTTGAAGATATCTCTTTTCTTTGTATATTTGTACAGCAGAAAAATGGTCTGAAAGATATGCCAAACTGTTGAGAAGTGGTTTCCTTTTCCTTAAATTTAACTTTTGTTTTTTCTTTTTAATTTTAAATTATGAATTTCAAGATAATTAGATGTGCAGGAAACCATGACACTGCACATTGAGATTGTTAGTGGGATGGATGATAGATGTTAGATTAAGATTTGTGTACATTTTACTGTAAGTAAATACATAAATAAATACATTAATTAAAAAAATAATTAAAATTCCACAAATGTTCAATGTTCAAAGAAGATGTCATGGGGAAGAAGTGATTTCTAGGGATGACAATTATACTGTACTGTGTAAATATAAGCAAGTAAATGAAAGTAAGAAAAGGTAAAATGGTGAGTAAATGTCCAGGGTACCAGCCCGTTTAAGCTCAATTCAGTACTGAATAAAATGTCTTTATAAGAAATCTCAGAACTATCCTGACGTGACGAATAACTTGTCAAATACTTTGATTTGATTAAATTACTAATTACAGTTGACAAGAATACACCTGCTAAAATTCAGCATGTTAGCATGTTATGCTTACATAATCAGAAAGCACAGAAAAACCCAGGGTAGGTGTAGCATCAGCAGCACGTTAGTACAGTTGCTATTGTAGCTCTCCATTGGTGTTTATACACCAGCATTTACAGTCTGGCCTTAGTCACAGCAAACATTTTGGGTTGTCATTTGTTTCACATGTTTCACAATCCACCAATCCTGTTGATTTTGTGATTTTGTGATTGTGATGGATGGGAACTTGAGGCATAGTCATGGAGAGGAGGGTGGCTGGTTTTGGAACCTCAGTGTTGAATCTCTGCTTTTTTTCTGATGATGTGGTTCTGTTTGCTTCTTTGAGCCAGGACTGTCAGTGCGCACTGGATGAAAATCAGCTCTTCCAAATCCGAGGTCTTGGTTCTGAATTGGAAAAAGGTGGAATGCTATCTCCGGATCGGACATGAGTCCCTGCCTTCTTTCCTAGTTTAAGTATCTCGGGATCTTGTTTACGAGTGATGGTAAGTTGGAGCGAGAAATGGACTGACAGACTGGGGCTTTGTCGTCAGTAATGAGGGCGCTGTTCTGGTCCAGTGTGGTGAAGAGGGAGCTGAGCCGGAAGGTGAAGCTTTCGATTTACTGATCCATCTTTGCTCCAACCCTCACCAATGGTCATGAGATCTGAGTAGTGACCGAAACAATGAGATCACAGATACAAGCGGCTGATGTGGGTTTCCTTCAGAGGGTGGCTGGGCCTTAGAGATAGGGTGAGGAGCTCCACCATCCAGAGGGAACTCGGAGTAGAACCGCTGCTCCTCTACATCTAAAGTTGTCAGTTGAGATAGTACGGGCATCTGCGTAGCACCTCTTCTGGTCGCCTCCATTTGGAGGTTTTCTGGGCATGTGCAACTGATAGGAGGCTCCAGGACAGACCCAGGACTAGCTCGAGATTATATATCCCTTCTCGCATGGGAGCACCTTGGAATCCCCTTGGAGGAGCTGGAAATTGTTGCTGGGGAGAGGGTCATCTGGGTATCTCTTCTGAACCTGTTGCCTCTGCAACCTTATCTTGGAAGCAGAAGACAATGGATGGATGGATGGATAGTAAGACATTGTTGGTGCTAACCTTGTTAAAAGCCCTTTTTACATGCTAATAAGGGCTAGGAGTGAGTGTGAGCGTGGATGGTTGTTTGTCTCTTTGGCCCTGTGATGAACTGGCGACCTATCATGGGTGTACCCCGCCTCTCACCCAATGATAGCTGGGATGGGCTCCAGCCCCCCCCTCGCAAATCTAAATTGGATTAAGCGGGTACAGAAAATGGATGGATAGATAGTCTAAACTGAAGACAGGAACACGCTACAGAGCTCACTGCTACATAATCCAACACAGAATCAGCCAACAATGTCCCGGTTTTTGATGAGAAACTATCAGACTGACAGTGGTTGTAGTGAACTGCTTTGCCTGCACATTGAGGTGAACACAACTATAATGAGTCAAAAAAAAAAAGCTACACACTGAGCTATTTAGCAAGTGAAGGCAGATAATGTGTGACAGAGAACGCCTTTGGATGTTCATTTAAAGTAGTTTGGTCATTGATAAGGCACGTATTAACACCTGCACCTGTGTATTTGCAGACAGCTATGTGTGCATTTATATTCTTTCATCAAGAACTTACTCATAAAAGATGTTTCCATCTCCAATTAGGGCCATTTAAGGCTAAATTAAATGAAGCAAAAGTCAACTTTTTGTGAACTGAGGAGTCTTTGCCCTTTCCACCAGCAACATTATGAAAACACAACTATTGACACATTATGTCTTATAATTCCCTCTTATCACATGACCCACTAGGAATATTGTACAGCACTGCTACTCCCTGACTGTCCAGCAGCAGAGGAGACAGTAGGAGCCGTATCGCAGTTAAAATGTCAAGCAAATGCCACTGAGCTGAAAAATCCCAGGCAGAGTTGATTTTTCAGTTAAAACAAACAGCCATCTGATCAAAGGTGCTGTGTGATCTATTAGCATGAGGGGAGTTATCAGTCTCAGGAGTGGGGTGAGGGACCGGCAGTTTATTAATATGGATGAGGCCCGTTTACTCTTGGTAGTTCTAATTCAGTCTAATTTACACGCTTACACACACAAACGGGCTCTCTCATCTATTTGTCAGTTCAGTTCCACTTGGAGATTAGTCTCCTCCTTCTTCCTCTCCTCGTGTTCTCCCAAAAGGAGCTTCAGAACAGCTGTGCAACAATTTATTATATCATCTATGAAGATGTTCATTTGCAGACAGAATGGGAAAGGGAGGGGGTGGAGCTTTGCATCACTTAATCCTTTATCTTTTTCTTCCAGCCCTCTCAGTGGAGGGATTAATATTTACTTTCTCTTAATTATTATTATTTTTTTTAATATGAACAAAAAGTTCATAGTTGCCTTCTCAACTAAAAGTACTGTGTTCAAGAAAGGAACAAAGCTACCCTGGCCATATATGAAATCATATAGTTCATAGACTAAGAACTATGTTGTACTGAGGCTGGACTGTGAAGTAGTCCGTTTTCATCCATTTTCTGTTCAGCACTTTTAGAGCTGGTCTTAATTCTGGGCTCTATGATACAGTGGAGTAGCATTTAAGGCAAGCAGAGGTCAGCCCTGCCTCCAACACTGGGATGTTATATATAGGCCTCCTGTAATCCAATAACCCAAAACGAGCCAATCATGATATCTGCCTGTGGATCTGACAGCTAGCTAACAAACTGTTCTGCCTTCATTACAGAGAAGCATCTTCTAAGGATGCCAGAATTTGAAGAACTTGGCCTTCTTTCCTAAATTGCTGAGGAATAATGAGATGAAGAAGAGATTGGATTCATTTTGTAAAGAGCCAAGTTGATATGCAGCGCTGCAGATGTTAAAGGGGCCACACACCAGCTTAGAGAATGAATTAATCGGATTCATTTGCAAATTACACCACAACGCAGAGGTGACGCTTGGTGGATAGATTTTTTTGCGGTGCCAGAATGCATTCCTAATTTTCAAACTGTTTTAAAATTCTTCTTCAGAGACAGCTGGGATAAACAAATGGGTTGCTGCAACAATTTACCATACCCAGATTACCCCGTGCTCTTGGCAAGCAACCATTTGAATGAGCTGCGTGTACGCTAGCAGGAAAAGTGAAACAAGTTGCCCATCTAATTTAAAGTGTATGTTACACAGTAATGTTGGTAACATAGTACACAGCTTAAAGGTGACTATGACAAAGTGGGTGACTGACACCATTTGTCACCATATTCAGCATACTTAAAACAGTCTGTTAACCTTATTTGTTTGTTTTAATTGAATTTATTGAATTTAGCTACATCTTTGTCAGTGGTTAGCATAGACCAACTATCCCGGGTTTGTTTGCGTTTTGCTTTCTATTTGATTTTAGCCAAAATACATCAACATCAGTTAAATCAAGACTCACACCAGTATTCATTTGGTTAGTTCTCGTTAATAGTTAAAACGGTTTGCTTAATTATTCATTGACTTTTGTGTCCTTACCATATGTTCCAGGGTCCAAAGGAAAATGCACGGAATTATTTCCTGTATTTATAGGTTTATACTTCATTTGTGACATCACTGGAAAAGACCAAGTATGGGGGTGGATTTAGCCGGATGCATGTAGCTTAATTTTGGTTTGTTTGAGTTCAGTTATGTTTAGTAAGACAAGTTAACTGTTAATTTATGTAGGGTTTTTTTGTTGCAATATGTAGAATGTAAATGAACACCTGTTTTGTTTTCTTTTTGGAATACATCAGAGGTCCGTTTCACAAAGCAGGTTTAGTGAAAACTCTGAGTTGATTAACCCTGAAATGAGGGAAACTCTGAGTTTTCTGTTACACAAAGGGAGGTAACTCAATCCCGAGAAAGAGGGGTAGCTCTAGCCTGTTTCACAAAGAGGGGTAACTTAACCTCTCGGTCAGTTACCGTAGTAACAGACTCTCTGAACCTAACCTGAGGGGTATTCCACGAAGCTGGCTTAGCGGAAAGCCTGGCTTTTCTCGCTACTTCTGGCTAATCTTAGAGAGAGTTCCGTTCCACGAACGTGGTTTATTTGAATGCCCGCTGAGTAACCATGGTAACTTATGCCGCTGAACTAGCCTGCTCCTGGGCAGGCTAAAGTTGAAGCTTAGCTTAGCTGCGTCTCAAAGAATGTCCGACCGGCTGAAACAGACTCACGAAAGAAATGTCCACCAAGAATTCTGCGCTCCCGCAACTCATGTCTTGTATAAAAAACAAAACAAAAACTGTGGTTATCATATCACCACTTTCACAAAATCAATCAGTCGGTGCCAGTGCAACTAAAGAAACGCAACTATAAACACGTATTGAACATGAAATTAAATGAGAGAGAACATGGTATTCATTAAAACTAATCAATACCTAACAAACATCCGATCTACACCCACGTAGGACCAGAATGGAGGACAGGTAATAATGTTGATAATACAAATTATTGAAAGCTCCTTTCAAAACGGTCAAGGACACTGTACAAACGAGATATTAGATAAAAACACAGGAATTAAAAGATCATACTAAAAATACACAGAATGGAGCAATCAATGGAGGTAAGCACACTTGAACTGATGTGTTTTAAGTTAAGACTTGAACAGAGGGAGAGTGTCAGTATTGCGAATGTTGGGGAATGTTGAGTTCGATCAACTCAGAATTAGGGAATAGACTCATGCTTTGTGAAACGGACCCCTGCCTTCTGCCACTTGTTTAGCCACTCTGACCCCACAACCTTTTTTACATGACTGAAATATTTCATATCTGCATTATCTAATCTGTAATTCCAACTATGTAATACCACTTTTCCCAGGGTTGGGAAATGATCACAGAAATGTGGCCCCAGATTTACAGCCTAAACCCTTTTTTGCTCTTTTGTAAGGTGGTGCTTTAAAGTAAATACTAGCATCAACATGCTAACGTCATCACCCAAACAATTATTAAAAGTCAGTAAGCTGGTACTGTATGTTATTGAGTATAACTGTATAAAAAGATTTACTTATCTTTGCCTCTCAAAAAATAAAGGCTTGAGGCTTTTTTTGGGGGGACATAGTTTCTTATAAGTTATTGAAAACTAAATTAGCTTCCCTCTCATTTGATTTGTGAAATAACTGATTAATGAAAAATAGTAAATGGTTTATGGTCCTAATTGCCAGTTTCACATATCTTTTAGTAAAGTCTGGGGCTTATTTAGTGAATTATGGTCCAATTCAGACAAAGAAAAAAAGAGGCAAAGTCATAGTGGTGAATACATAAACCATAAGCTGAATCTGGCTTGAAAAGTGTCTTTTGTGTGCATTTGATTAGCAGCTACTGTAGATCCCTGGGAGCAGGAGTCCGTGTGTTTTAGAACTATGATAACCAGGCTAAATATCTGCTCTTTACAATGTATTCCTTTCACATTGAATATTTAAGAAAAAGAATGATCATTTAAGTGAATTCTACCCTGCACTGCATACCTGCACTCCTTCATTTTGGGTTTTTTACAGCACACAGTTCAAGACAGACAAATCACCTCTCCTGCCCCTCACAGCGAGGAACACGTCTCTGACAGCAGAGCAGATATTGTCATACAACAATCCATTGACACATACATACACACACTTACATATCACAGCTCCTTATGTGACTCTTGGGTAGAGAGACGAGCAACGAGCTGTCAGTGTCTATGTGTGTGTTTCAGTAAGAGGGGCTTTCTTCTTAATTAGCAACATATCCTGATGACAACAGACGGGGGTCAAACTGTGCTGGGCTGCGCTAAGTGTGTGTGCGTGTTAAGGATCTTCATTTGACTTCCGTCCTTCATGACATGTCTGAGGGCTGAAAACACTCCCTAATCACTTCTGAGGCACACACCACCACCACCAGGAAACCAACACACACACACACATACACCACAGATGACACACAGTGCTCATGACAAGTGTTGATGGATTACACCAGGCCCAGGCAGAGCGTAGCTGCTCCTCCCTTTTGTTTCTTGTTTGTCGAACAGATGCTTCACGATGACACACACAGACAAAACCTGGAGCTGCTTCATTTAAAATCAACAGGAAATGTTTTTTGTGGATTCATTACATGTTCCCGTAAATAATGACTTGTGCAACAAGTTTTTTAAGTGCAGAAAGATTACGGTTCCTTGAAACCAATCAAGTAAATCATGGGATGGTTTTTCGTGCCAGAAATAACCTTGAACACATTAACTCTGCCTTGTTAACAGGTTCTGTTTAGGGTATTTTTTCCCAATCCCTTCTACAGCTGCACATGCATTTGGCCAATAAAAGCTGAAAGCTGCAGACTTGCCCCTGGAGTAGATCTTTTATTTAATAACCATAAGGCTGTGAGTTGCAAAAGAGGCCATTTTCCAGCTGTGAATCATGCTGCAAGTGGCTAAGCAAGGGCGTAATTTTGGGTAGGGACGCTAGGGTCACGTCCCTACCAATATTCAGCTCCCTACTCAGGGTCTCTGCGGATCCTTAAAAAGTATTAAAAAGTCTTAAATAAAAAAAACTTTTTTTAAGGTCTTAAAATGTCTTAAATTTCGCCGATTTTCGAAGAGTGGCATTAAATTTCATCTGGGCGAAATCAAAGAAAGATATGTCTGGAGAGTCTATCGCTCTGTGCACAATATGGCGACCGTTGACGTTCGAACTTTTGTGTGTGTGCCAGTACTTCCGGTGAAAACTTCCGGTGATTTGACAGCTAACGCGTCAGGTTAGGGCCAGTGGCCGTAAACAAAGGTTAACTTATAGCCGAGAAGAAAGATGATAATATAACGTAGCTAAAAAGACTAGCTTTCTTCAGTAGCCTAATGCTTACCGATTTAGCAAGCATAGCAGCCTCGTTGCTAATGCTAGCCGCAGTAACGTTACCAACCATACCCGACGTCAAGGAGTTGGCTGAGCAGAGGCAAGATTATGGAGGGGCTGGCAGAGTTAACTTCATAATGGGTGAGTGCAGGTTTCATTCACTTGTTTTCATTCTTTCACAGGATTGATTCACTTCATTGGTTTATCCGATTGCTGGCCGCCGAGCCATTATGTGTCTGGGTTTGTGTAGGTTACTGACAGTGTTGGGTAAGTTACTTTAAAAATGTAATCCGTTACAGTTACAAGTTACCTTGTTTAAAATGTAATTGTAGTGTAACTTTTTGGATTACTTAAAAAAGTAATGTAACTAATTACTTTTGGATTACTTTTACCTATTTATGGTAGCCTATTATCTGTATGATTCCATCTGTATTTATCACATTTATTTATACCATGCTATTTTTCTTTTCATTGTACAGCCATAACTACATTATACATTCTCTGCACATACATGCATTTCCCTAGGTAATTGATCTATTCTGCACATATCTATTAACCATCTTTCCTTACACTAGCTGTAAATAACTGCATTTTATCTCTAAATACTGAATGCTATACAATCTGCACGCGTTACACTTGATAAGATGCCAAACTGCATTTCATTAATACATGTGCAATGACAATGAAGTGCTCTACTTTAGTAATAAATAAGCAAAGTAAGACTTTTACATCACATTTTATTTTTCTTTGCACACCCTTGCTTGTGTGTGTGCGCCAGTGCTTCCGGTGAAAACTTCCAGGTGATTTGACAGCTAGCGCGTCAGGTTAGGGCCAGTGGCCGTAAACAAAGGTTAACTTATAGCCGAGAAGAAAGATGATAATATAACGTAGCTAAAAAGACTAGCTTTCTTCAGTAGCCTAATGCTTACCGATTTAGCAAGCCTAGCAGCCTCTTTGCTAATGCTAGCCGCCGTAACGTTACCAACCATACCCGACGTCAAGGTGTTGGCTGAGCAGGGGCAAGAGTATGGGGCTGGCAGAGTTAACTTCATAATGGGTGAGTGCAGGTTTCATTCACTTGTTTTCATTCTTTCACAGGATTGATTCACTTCATTGGTTTATCCGATTGCTGGCCGCCGAGCCATTATGTGTCTGGGTTTGTGTAGGTTACTGATCATGGTTGTTAGCAGTCGATAGTCAGGTTGTGTGATGTGTGTGTGAGTGTGTATTTTTTCTATGGGTACATGCCATTGACTGTATGAGCGGTCTGTGCTCGTTTTTTTATTTTTATTTAATTAGATTGGAGATACTAATTAATACTGAGGGGGGGCTGGTCCCGGGGAAAATTGCCAGGGCCGATTTTTTTTCCCCAGTCCGACCCTGCCGCTCTGTACTTCTGTCACTGCAATAACCTCGCACAAATTGTAATCCTGTTAAGTAACCCCCATTCTCACTGAATGTAACTGTAATCTGAGTACATCGTTTTTGCTTGTACTGTAACGGATTACAGTTACTTTTATTTTGTATCCTTTTACCGTAACGCCGTTACATGTAATCCATTACTCCCCAACCATGGTTACTGATCATGATTGTTAGCAGTCGATAGTCAGGTTGTGTGATGTGTGTGAGAGTGTGTATTTTTTCTATGGGTACGTGCCATTGACTGTATGAGCGGTCTGTGCTCGTTTTTATTTATTTGATTAGATTGGAGATACTTTATTAATCCTGAAGGAAATTAGATTTTGTCGTGTGAAAAAAAGTGTTCCCATTACCTTCAGTAACCAAACTTTGTTTTGGTGTGTTCAGCACTTAGGAACAATCCCACACATTGCTGTTTGGGCTTGTCCAAGTTCTTCTCTATACTCTGTTGAGTCAGCAGCTCTTCGATGTCACATCACAGCAACCAGCCCTGACCCATCACCTCATTTGGGGTAATATACCAATACCAATATCCACAACATTTGCTCCGGACTTCTTGCCGAGGAAATTTATTTATTTTTTTTCAAACTGTTTTTTCTCACAAATTGTGTGCAAACGTGTGCCATCCACAGATGGTTTGAGGATTCATTGTCCCATCTACATGCATGTTTAAAGTTCAAATCTGTGGATTATTTGAATAGCTCAGTGTTGTATGCAAGATGTTTGTTTATAAATGGCAGTGGCACGGCCACCTTGTACCTTGCACATGTTTAAAATAAAAACATGAATATATTAACCTGTGTATTATTTGAATAGCTTAGTATTGAATGTACAATAACAGAGTAGCTATGTTTATACACGGCACTAGGCCCCGTTAAATATAAAACACAATTGTATGCCATATAAATAGTAGGGGGGTCCCTGCTCCAACTCTCCATAAGTTTGGGGGTCCCTGGCCTGAAAAACATTGAAGACCCCTGCACTAGAGAAAAAGGCAGCTCAGTGACGAGATCCTCCATGGCTGGGCTTTAATCCAAGTATCGCATTTTGATAAGCTTGATGTATTTATTTGGATGGAATATCTTTAAATGCTGAGAATACACTGAGGGTGAACAGCAGCATTTAGTGCTGCAATGATGCCAGAGGATCCTGGAGTAAAATGCACTAATACACTAAAAACCCTTTTCACCCATTCACACAGCACCTCTTAGTCTAAATTCACTCACCAATGTACGCATCGGTAGCCAACATGGATTTCACTGTCTTGCCCAAGGACACTTCGTCGAACCACCGACTATCTGATTGGCAGACAACTGCTTTACCTTCTGAGTTACAGCCGCCACCAAATACAAACATCAAAGGATAATAATGATGTCTGCTTGGACCTGTTTTACAACCTTTTCTGAGCAGGGTTAGGGTTAATTGTTCTTCAATGTGAACAAGTGAAATCCTCATCAGAACATTAAATATTTAAGTTACCCTTATAGCGAGTTTCTTGGTCCATGTGCTTCCATTTTCTATACAAATGATGGGTAAATTTCTTTGTGCTGACCTTCTGCCATCAGTGCTTGTCATGATTTAATCATTACCTGCTCACTGGCTACAGTCTGTCAAATGCCCACCTCCTTGCCTCATCTTCCAATTTGCACATCCTCGACTCCTCTCCTTACATCTTAGTCGCTCCCCACCTCTGCGCTGAGAGCGGAAGAAACCAGAAAGGGAAACTTGAGGAGAAAGGAGTGGAGGCAACACGGTTTTAATAAAATGAGACCTAATCTTAGAGCCACAATTAAAAGGACTCAATTTCCTTTTATTCTGTAATTCGTGAGAAAGAGACCTTGTCTGTACATTGTTTTATCTTACTGCTTCGCTGTGTTATCTCTGTAAGATGATTGTATAGGTGTTCATGACTGTTTATTAAGTCCCACTCCACTTATCAACCCCCTAAAAACTAAGCTGTGTTCCTCAAAACTGTACATTTTAAGTTTCATTGTCACTGTCCATGGCAATAGGAGAAGCGATCCAAGGAACTTCATAATCAAACTAACTGGAAACAGAGTGTCATGATCATGCTTGGCCGTGGCGTTTGTTTGGTTTCTGGGCCTTAGACGGGGTTGAGGAGGTTTTCTAGGAGGCCCGGGGCGGAGTCTGGTTCAGCTCCTGCACTCGCACCTGTTTTCTATCTGTGCTTGTCCAGAAGCCTTCATAAGGATCTGCAGGAGCAACCAGATTGTAAAGCAAGAGGTAGAGGTAAAGCAAAAATGCAAGACTGGCATGGAGAGCTATGAAAATGATCTGGCAAGGAACAAAGAAAACCAAGTAGCATATATACTAGGATGCATGATTGGGTGAGTGGACGCAGTGATTTACGAGTACAGGTGGCAACTTGATGATTGAGTAAGACGACAAAAGCAACGGAGTACATCTTGTGATTATGACTGGAAATGGCACAGGAAACCAAACCAAAGAGACAAGAAGGCAGTAATAAGAAACTGAAGAGAACATACAAGAATTAAAGCATTAACAAACGAGTACTGAACACAGGCAAAGAACACCTAAAACCCAAATAACGAACCAATACCAAATGATCTAATCAGAATGTTGATCCAAAGACAAATCAAAACCAATGCACCATGGCACTCATGGCCTTAATATTGCATGGAGAAGGACAATGCTAACGTAGCACCACCTACCTACCACCGACTTCTGCAACTCTGCAAAGTGTCTTCTGGCTTAGCAAAACTCTTTGCTACGCTCATGTTAAGACAAAACAGTGATGAAATAAGCAAGGCTGCTGACTCTCTTTGAGTACAAGACCAAGGCCTTTAACACCCTCTTGTACTCCAATTTCAGCAGTAAGTCAGCACAGGCCTCTGCCTCGTATTTAGACTGATGCTGCTCCAACTATGTATCCCTGAGACACCATGAGTACAAATTATCGGCAAGTTCATTTTCACAGTTTGCACTCTTGTTAGCAGTTTCTGCACTCAATATGGCAGAGAGCAGCCAGCCACTGCTGCCTTTCCCTCTGCACCGCAGCCAGCAAGTTAGCACAAGCCTCTTGAGTGATGAACCCAAGCCAACGGAGGGCTCAGCCTTGGCGATATGAGTGCAGGAATTCCTGACGAGTGGAACAAAAAAAAAATTCTATTCAAATTAAAATTAAAAAAAAAAAAAAATAGAGCACATTCGAAAAATAAACTTGCCAGCTTATAATCGCAGTGTCTCCAAACAACATCAGTCAAGATTAAGTGGCAAAACCCATCTGCCTTTTGCTTATTTTTTCTTTACAGATGTCCATACTCAAAATGAAGACAGCAGACCATGTCCTCCAGCCGCGGCTATTCAGAGACAACACGGGAAGCCGGACAGCCTCTCCCATTCTCTGGCGAAATTGCTACATCTTCAATGTTAAATTGACGATAAAACAGTTATTCACAAAACACAAAATATGCCTAATACTGCATTTACTTTCATAACTACAACATGTTGTCCTGTAGCTTAATGAAGTGATTTGTTCTGAAATCGCCGCTGTTCACTAAGGAAATCATGTTATGAAGCCGCCACTAACAGCCAGGCTTCCGAGCCGAGGGCTGCCCAGCTTCGAGGAAGGGGCGGGAGAGTCAAGTTTTTTTCTACAATTCTAGGTCATCATTGGCTAAATCGACAAAAACTCATCACTTCCAAGGCTGCTCGGCGTCTCTGGGGTTAGATTAGACGTGGGCGTGTCAATATGAGGGGCTGTGTCGTGATGACTGGAGTTAGTGTTTGTCCATCATGAGAGAGAAAAAATGCTCCACAGATCCAGCCACAGATCCAGCCAATTACAGGCCTTAGAAAGAAGGTATAGACTTTGAAAATTCACACAGCAAGGCCAAAATCAAGTATGATCGAATCTGTGTATTTGCTGGGCTAACTTGTCATACTAGACACAGCTATGTTATAACTAATTCTTTTTAACTTTGCTATCTTCTGCTTTGGGATGGCACGAGCCACTACAACCCTGAACGCGTAATATGGGCTTCCCCTGTTTTAAAAGTTAGCAGCCGCAACTGATGTCCTTGTATCTTAAGAGGACACTGCAATGTCTCCAAATAGACTGAATCCTTATCTGTTTTGGTTTAATATCTTTGGACACAGAGTCTGACTTTATGCTAGCACAGACAATAAGATGTCTGGTCTGCCATCCTCACAACAAGAGCAAAACACACTAGTTAGCTTATCTCCCTGCCTTGTGCTAACTGTTCCTTGTAGCTTGCTAGCGTCTAGTATCATTAGTTCATAACGGCACATGCAAATTACCTTTGCATCCCCACCAAATTAAACAGGTTGTTAGGATAGGTTCCTTCAATTCTCGCTGTCTGACCTTTCTGAGACTGTTAGTGGTGCTCTGCTGATCTGAAGAAGAAATTCTCAACCTTTGCTGATTTCACTCGTGATTATAACACACACAAGACACCTCATGGATATGTTAACAAGGTTAAAAACTTAGATAGATTTCCCATTCACAGGCAAAAGGATAGTAGAGCAAAATAAGTAGAGAATTCAGAAGAACCTTATACCCCCCAGTATACAGAAAGAATTCAAAGGCTAATAGACTATCAAAAGGTTGTTTGAACAGAAACTTCTTCTTGCTGTCACCAAGCTTGAATTCTGTCACGTGCACCATCATAGTCCAGAGGAAGCTGAGATTATTTGCCACTTCTCCAGTCTACAGCTTAAATTGATCTTTCTGGGACTATTTTTTAATTATATCAGAAATTAGATGCTCTTGCATGTGTTTGCTGAAAAGAAAAAATGACATATTGACTTTGATTTGAATGTATAGGCAAATATCTAACTCTGATGGTGCAAAATCTTTTCCATTTGAAATCAAATACTTTTCATTTTCATCTTAAAAAATATATACATATATATTTATATATATAAGTTTAAACACCATTTAAGCAAAACCTCCAAAAATGTGTTGGTTGTCCATGTTAAACCTCCACTATGGATGCATGGCCATCAAAGGAGTCTTTCTTTTTTTTTATCTGTACACAGTTTGAAATGTGACCAACTCTAGCTGTCACAAAGGAATGAAAATAGCTTGACCATTACTTATCAGTTGTCCGAAGAATTGTCTGTTTTCTGTCAGAAGGAGCAGGTTTCAGGAGGCAAATTATTTTTCCTGCATTGAGAAAATGGGTGGAAACAAACCTAATTCAAACATTTCTAAGGTTTGAGGTTGGACAGCTTGACAGTTGGGCAGAAACCCAGCTCAAGTGGTAGAGTCTGTCTCTCCTGCCAAAAAGTGACTGCCTGTGTCTTTGACTGTGTAGTGGCTCCGCTAGTACTGATGATCCTTCTGCTGACGTTATTTAGCTACTTAACTCTGTAAAGAGATACCGAATAAAAGGAACAGAATCAGGCCATCGGGCTGCAGTAAGGAGCTTGTAATGGACTATAAAACAGCTGTTAAAACTGCACACTTACCCTCCCAGGTCAATAATACGCACACCACATAAGCCGCAACAAATTGCCTTACACTGTCATAGATCAAATGATGAAGATGAATAAACACATGTACAGTGGGACAAATATATTACAAAGTCACCTACTATGTACTACTGTGGATCAAATATGTTCAAAGGGGATTCTTAGTCTGAGGAAAAATGTCAATAGCTATGATACAAGTAAATTGAAAAGAGGAATACAAATAGGAATAGATATTGACACAGACAGCAAACACATACTCACTCCAACAGCTCTCCAGCCCTGATAAAAGAGACTTTGAGGATGTGGCCTGGAGATTAATTTTGAAGAGCATCTCAGGTTGTTGTGCTCTGTCCTCCACGATACTCTATCACATCGTTAGCCTCATCCAGTTTTGCATTGTGACCAAAGGCAAAGTTCCTGCTGCTTCCCATGCTTGATTTTGACTGATAGTGAATTTACACGAGACTAACATGTTTCTTCTATGTGGAAATGGCATAAGCATGTGACAAATGATGGTAATTAGGTCCAGAAATTTTTGGACGCTGACAAAGTTTGAGCATTTTGTGAAATATTTAAATGACCAGTCTACAGGAAAAAAGGCTTAAAGTGCAGACTCACAGCCCAAAGTGTAATTGTAGCAAATTGGAATAAGGGATTAGGAAATATACTTTTCATATGTGATGGAAACAGTGACCAGTGAGTATAAAACTTCATACGATGTAAAGCTTAGCATATCCATTAACTCTAACCCTAACCACACTTTTGTGTGGCGATAGAGAGCAGTGGAAGCAAACTGTAAATTTTGTACCATTTGGGCCTGTATTGAGAAAATGGAATGTATTTTTCCCTGAACTAATGTATGTATTTAACAATCTGTCATGAGATCACATAGGACATCCAGAGGCTCTAGCTTTGCCATGTCAGATTGTGCGCTGGTATCCTCTTGATTTGACATCAGATTAGCATCCGACGCTGGTAAGAAATTAAAAACTGTGTCTTGTAGGGAAGATCACACTTGAGATCAAACGCCTTTGAATGTTAAAGGGATATGCCACCCCCAGGCCAAATTAAGTGTATCCCCGCATTCCCGAGACATAAATAATTCAATTCAGTTAATTTAATAAGTGTGTGGGAGCGTTTTCCTGGCGACCCAGGCATTGTCCGAATCTCACAGCACTGACCACTGCTTGGTTGCGCGTAATACATACATGCTAGCGTCGCCAGCGTCGCCACTCGAAATATTTCGCCCAACGTGAATTAATTTACTTGATTTACCTTCTAATTACTGTATGAGTGTAACTAGTTTCAGGTGCGGAAAATACAGCCGAAGCACACTCCCCGCTACGTCTTTGGGAATCCCCACCCCCGACTTCTTCAAACAAACCAGCGTGAAGGGGGGTATTCCCAATGAAGTAGCAGGGAGTGTGCTTCAGCTGTGTTTTCCGCACTGGAAACTAGTCCCAAACCGACATAAGCAAACCAAACCTTCCGTGTAGATTTAGACAGTCATTTGCACTCGATGTAAAAGTACACCACTCACACTGTAATTAGAAGGTAAATCAAGTAAATTAATTCACGTTGGGCGAAATATTTCGAGTGGCGACGCTGGCGACGCTAGCATGTATGTATTACGCGCAACCAAGCAGTGGTCAGTGCTGTGAGATTCGGACAATGCCTGGGTCGCCAGGAAAACGCTCCCACACACTTATTTATGTCTCGGGAATGCGGGGATACACTTAATTTGACCTGGGGGTGGCATATCCCTTTAAGACAATGAGTCTTGGGGAAAAAAGGGGGCAAGTATGTACATTATGTCTGTACAGTTACCTATAACTGTGGAATTTTGGACATTAATGAGCGTAGCTCACTCGCCTAGCTGGCTGGCTTGTATTGATAGTTGCACAATTAAAGCGATTAAGATTAATAACTAAACAACTTCTCATAACAAGGGGAGAAGCCAAACATGTTGAATGGGATGTTTCATTTACATGTTAAAAAAAAACCAAAATACATTTGTGGGTTGAAGCAAGTTAGGGGAGTCTCAAAATCCACACACAAATGCAGCGAATTCCACAGACCAGAAGCAGTTTGTAAATTAAGTTATATTTGTGTGTGCATCAGAAATACATTTGTGAATCTTTTCTGCGCATTTGTGAATCTTGTCCTGCGCATTTGTAAATCTGTCCTGCGCATTTGTGAATCTTGTCCTGCGCATTGTAAATCTGTCCTGCGCATTTGTGAATCTTGTCCTACGCATTTGTAAATCGTCCTGCGCATTTGTGAATCTTGTCCTGCGCATTTGTAAATCGACCCGCGCATTTGTGAATCCTATCCTACGCATTTGTGAATATTGAAACTGATTTAGCTCCATAGGCTCCCAGTTTTTTTCCATTCGCTGCTTAGGTTTCACTTTCAGTGCTCAGCCCCAGCTCTGGTTACTATAGAGCTTTGTTATGATTGGCCATCATGGTGACCAGCATGTGGTATTCACGTGAGAATTAAGGAGTTTGGTTCTGGTTTTGGTTCTGTTCTGTGGATTTGTTTGAACTTTATTGTTAATTTGTGCAATAAAAAAGTTGAATTGAAATAAACCAATGTAAGAGTGGTTTTGTCACAGAATAAATGCAAATAATTAGGCAATTATAACGTCTCTCATAAAAACACTGACAGAAAAAGGGTTTTCAACACATAAACCAGGGGTATTCAACTAAAATTTAAAGAGGTCCAGTTAGAGAAAATTTCTTGAAGCAAAGGTCCGGAGGATCATAATGTCTTAACTATTTAGTGTGATATATATTTAAGTTTAGTGTGATATATATTTAAGTAGCCAAGTAGTTGTATCAACATCTGCATGTAATCAATACCTGACGGTTAAATCAAATGAATTCAGTACAATTCAAAAACTTTTTGACAATATTTATTGTCACGTAACATAGAACTGAAAATGTATGTATGACTGCAGATAAGTATAATGTTATCGATCATAGCAGGGGCTCCATCTGTGGTTATTGAAACCACTTGTTTTGGCTCTATTCCTCTCTTTGTTAACATCTCCTTTATGACCAGGTAGAGGTCTTCTCCTCTTGTACTGGTCTGAAGGGGAGTGACACCTAACAGGTCTTCACAGAACGCTTTCTGGACTGGTCATATTGGGCTCTGAGACCACTTATTTTCTGTGATCTCACTTCAGATTTGAGTGGGTATGTTTGTTCAAAAACCTTTATGTTTTGTCTCATAATGGCGTTTCACATTGGCACTTTTTATAAGTGCCACAATCTCTGAACATATGAGACACACTGTTTTAATGCTCCCAGTGGGAAGTATGAACAGAAACGAGTCTGTCCATTCCGGATTAAATGCTCTATTTTCGCCGTCCACTTTTCTTTTTTTGGAGAGCGCCATTTGTTACTTAATTTTCTCTACCTTTCTCCGGCTCCGTCGTCCGTTCCTCTCCCTTTCTCCGTCTCACTCCTGTTTCTCTCCCTTTGTCCGTCTCACTCCTGTTTCTCAACTTTCTTCAAGTCAGTCGTCTGTATATCTCCCTTTGTTTTCTCTAACTGTATGCCATCTATCGTCTTTTCATGTGTAACTTGACTCAAACTCTTTTCTGTCTGCACTGTAGGTTCGCAATGTTTACCGCCTGTAATGCACAGACTTGATTGGCTGAGTAGTATCACGTGGGATTGGTCTGTGCGTTTCCACACCAGCTAAACTGCTACCGTAAAGACTACAAAAGCTGCGTCGGTTAAAATGGAAGTGCTCCGTCAGGTTTTATCATAACCTTCTGTTTTTGGCCAGTTATGTCCGGGTCCGTATGGGACGGCTTTGCGGTCCGGACCTGGACCGCGGTCCGCCAGTTGGTGACCTCTGACATAAACCATAATTTTTTTCTTTGCCTATATAAAATATAGGCAACAAAGATCCTAAATAAAGAGCAGTTAGGGAGTCGAAAGAGCCAGCTCTTCTTTGGGAGCCGAGTCAAAGGAGCCGGCTCTCGGAAAAGAGCTGAACATCCCATCACTAGTCTGAACCATATTTGGTTTTAGGCTCCAAAGTAAATATATTTCCCTGGGGAAAAAAAAGAAAAAGAAAAGGTGAACTTGCTGCTGGTGGTTCCGAATAAGGGATCAAATTAACTAAAGAATGTACGGGCAATCTATCCAGATACAGTATGTCAGCTTGAATCTGAGCTGAGAACTTGCTGATCAGCAATCGACATTGCCAAGTAAAAACTTGCATCAATTTTACACAGCTTTTATTTATCATGACCATATATGATTGTGAATCTGATCTCATTTTTATTTATGCAGAATCCTTGAACTTTCCATTGGAAAGAGTTTGGAAAAGGACAAGTTCTTTCATAAAATACTCTACAGATCATTTTCTCTCTCCATTCTAACTATTGTGAACTAGTTTCAATCAATCAAATCAGTGTAGGCAAAGCCAGTCGGTAAAATAAGGCACATGTCAAAGCCATTCAGAGAGGACAAAAACACATTTTCTACCAAGAAAAAGCCTCCTTTTTCAAATGTAGCCATTATGACACAAGCACAATCACTGGCCTCTCTTGAAGCTGTAATTTTAGTGTGTAGCAGGGTGGATTCTGTTGTGATTGTAAGAAACCAGCTGCCCAGGTTTCGTACAACTGGACTTTGAGAAGAAAAATATATCCACAGATTTGTTTTTACTTCACCCACAGGACACAAAAACAAATTATCTTTATTGTTATACTCAAGAGAGGATGCTGCCACCAACTGGGAGGAAGAATGGGGCATGATGCAAATCAGTGTAAAAACTGTGTGTTGGCTCACAACTCTCAGAAACCGCAATCACAGATAACATTAAGAATTCTGGTCACCTCTCCGTCTCGACTCATCTTTGGGCTACGGGCACATCACCCCGTCTCATAACTGTCCCATCCATCTCTTTTTTTCCTCTCCCTCACCCAAATATTATTAAAACAACCTTAGCAGTCAGGCAGAGAAAAAAAATTTTTTTTGTGATTCAAGCCTCAGGCAAGACATCAGAAACTAGACACTCAATTTTCGCTTCGCAGTAATCTCTTTGCCTCCACCTGTAATCTGTACAGTGACACCGCCTTGAAGCTGAAGCTCTCCCTTGTTTCTGTGGGGCAGAATTCCATTTGTGTGTTTCCAAACAACAGACAGGTGTTTGTGTGAGTGTGTGTGTGTTGAGTTAATAAAGCTGATAACACTTTGAGCTACTGCTTTGATGAAAGAGAGTTTCTGAATCTTTGTGTCTGTCTTTGCTCATCATTCTCATTCTGCTTGCTGCTCTTTCTTTCTCTTTCCCTCGCTAACGAACACTCAGGGAGGGAGGATCGGAAAAAGAAAGTAAAGGGAAGAGAGGCGGAGAGAAGAGGGTGGGTAGTTGTTAACCTTTATAGAGATGCCACTTTGTTGATTTTTCTGTGTTTCATCTTACATTCTACTAATTAAATCCATCAAACACACACACGGCTTCAGGAACTTCTCAGTTGGCTAATTAAAGCATCTGTTTATACCTGATCTCTCCAACTTTGGCCTTGAATCCTTTTCTTCTTTCTAACTGTACCTCAATTGCCATATCTAATATCCTTCATTAGCTTGTGTGCATTTCAATCAGGCCACAAGTCCATGCTGCTTTTGTCATTTTGAGAGTGGAGCAGATCAAGGTTGGGGTTTGTTGATGCACAGATTCCCAGCTTTCACCTCACCTCTCCCTTTTGCTGAAGAGGCCCCGTCATCCAAAGCCCTGGTGGTGGTTGACCAGGATGCGAGGTGGCACAGAGGCTCCTCGGGCATCTGGAAGACATGAAGACGGGAAAGAGGCGGGTTTCACAAAAATAAGCCTGGAAGAAGAAGGACAGAACAGAGGAGAGGTTAAAAGAACGGGGATCAGAGTGATTGGCTTGAAAAGTGGAATGCAAGAAGACCACTGGGCCAGAGTCTTGACTACAAAAGGAAGTATGAGGTGAGTAGGAAGATGAAAGACCCAAACATCAGAGCATGAGGCCAAACAAGAGGGAGCAGATCTTCCATCGTGAAACTTCCTGCGACTTAGTTTCACAGAGAGAAACTGACAATGAGAGGAAACATCAACAAGTTGATTAGTTTACATTTGCCTGAAATTTGGATCTCGAGCATGGAGGAAGAGTTCGGTGTAGAACAGCTAGTCCATAACATGAAAAGGTCTGTGACATTGATGTGGCTGCTAAGAAGAACTGTCCTTAACCTGACCCAAAGTCAAAGTCTATCTTTGGACAGGGGTCTGAAGCTTATTTTTTGTCAGAAATATAAAAAGTTGTGATAAAAGTTAATAATAATAGCAGTGCTCGTGTGTACACCTGTATTAAGCAGATTAGCCGTATCAGACTGACATTTTCCATGAAGGTGCGACCTTTTGTGGCTTTTTGATTCTCTAATTCTTCCCTAAAGTGCCTCTGCTCCTGAAATCCAACAGGAAACATCCATAGGTGGGCAAATATTACGAGCAAAGATATTTGGTTTGTTGGTTTGTACTCAGACAGAAAGAAAATAACCTGTTTTTCATAGTCTAGTGAGCAACATGGTCGAAGCAAACTATCTTTTCTGTCAAAAATCCATAATTCTGCAGGATGTTCCCCTCAACCAATCAAAGAACAAGAATCTTGCCAATGCGCCCCTCCATTTCCCCATGTCCCTCAACGATTTTTTTCTCTACCAGTGACACACACACACACAGCCTGCAGAGCAAGAGACTCAGGGTTGGCAGACGAGTTGCGCTGTCATTTGTCAGCTATATCCCAGAGGTAACATAAGGGATAGGCCGCACAAATGTGTGAAAGTGTGTGTTTGTGTGAGTGTGTGTCAGCTTAATTGGGCGAAGCAGGGATGTTGTATGCAATGATCAAACAATTGATCCAAAAGTTAGTTTGATGCTTCTTGGCTTGAACTTGAGACGCAATGGAGGGAGGAAGACAGAAAAACAAAACAGGGGGGCAATGAGTCGGTGAAGGGAAGTATATGGGGGGGTTGGGGTATGCAAAGACAAAAAAAATGGCATTTTTAAAAAAAAGAAAATGAGTGTGGTACTCTGTGAACAGAGTTCACTGTCTCAGTCCAAATACATTTAAATATATTCATAATCATACACACTGTGGCTACTGAAATGAGCCCAGTCAGGCTCGTGTGTGAATGAGTTGAATCGCAGTCTGAGGTTTACTCTGTGGAGCTGGACTTTTAAATGACAGTGGAACAAGTATCTCTGTCTAATACACTACTGCCATCCAGTGGGGAGACTGTGCAATTACTGGTTTCATGTAGACCATGTAGCTTAAATAAAACCTCAGAATGATTAAACCCATACTCACACCAGCACTTCATACAATACTTACATATAAAGCCTATGCACAAAAATATTCAAAACATAACAAAAAAGGTATAATTTGTGTCACCACCTGACATCCCAATAACATCCATTACACTGTGATCTCTTCCTTATTCTATAGGGAGCTGCAGTAATTGTTAGTCATGATGGTTTCATAAAACTGACCAATATGAACGGGATTCTCATCACGCTGCCAGGGACAAGCAATGAAGGCATTTACACAGATGTGCAACTGTTTTCCTCCTCTGATACACACACACACACACACACACACACACACACACACACACACACACACACACACACACACACACACACACACACTCTCTCTGACACGTGGAGTGGACTTGTGATTTTAAGAACCAGAGGGCAATATTGCCTTTGGTAAAGGTGAGGAAATCTGAATGTAATTATGATAAGGCACTTCTCTGTAAAGAGCTGGAGTGTTGAGGGTATTATGGCTAGGATGGTGGGCTGTTTCGACCTTGCATCACAGTGATTTATTAGGACTGAAACATAAAATGGGCAATAATGAACGTAAAAGTTGAAAAGTGAAAGAATTTCAGCAGATTATGACAATTCATTCTAAAAGGGCCTTTAGGAATTAACTAATGCTTCGCTTGGAATCCTAAAAGCTGGTGTGCTTTTTTCATAAAGGTGAATGAATAATCTCATTCTAAATGTGGATCAGATGATTTTGTTTAAAGAGTAGACTTCCCAACAATCACACAATTCTGCAGTTTCACTTTAGCCCTAAAGTTTAAGATAATCCTGCTGCTCTTGCTAGCCCTGAACTTGTTCTCCTTGTTTGCTCTGGCTCAATAGCATGATTTCCAGTCACAAGAGGCAGCTATTTGAACCAAACAAAACAAACTAATACTCTGATAGACTAAATGGTCGGATAACCGCCCAACACCAAACGGGGCTCCAGCTAAGCTAGTAACCAGCTGAGAAAAAAAAAAAGCAGTGCAGTTTAAAAAGTCAAACTTTTGCCACAGAAAGGTGGTGGAGACTCAAACAGAGTTAAATGGAGTGCATACAAAACAAGGACTTTCAACCATCTAGACACAAGACATGGTTTAAAAAGCATCCTGAAATGTAAAACCCATTTCCCTGTTGATATACAGAATTGTGATGGTTCACTAAAAGGCCTCTTAGGTTCTTAAATTAAGTAGGATAAATCATCTTGTTTGATACAAATGTAAGTTATTGCAGTCAGTCTGTGTATGTAACGATTTAAATACTTCTCTATTGGAACTGAAAAAGCGAAAGGTGCCTTTATTGAATTGTTTATCCAAGAATGGGTGAACTGAACCATCCTTCATTCTAAAACTGAGACATTTTACATTTCAAAAACTAGACTTCGTTATAGGACTAGGTGTTGAAGTCCTTTCATGTTCAGTGACAGTGGAGTGGGATTTGCCATTGCTGACCATGTGGCGCCCCCAGTGCGACATCATCAGTTGTGTGCCCAGGCATCATAGGGTGTTTCGGCCATTTCCTCACAAGACACCCTCTGCCAGGGTTGGCCCACCACAGGCTGAATAGATCTGGGTGCGTGTCGCACGGTGGCACCAAATGCTCACCTGGCAGCCCACGTTGTGTCCCTGCGCTTGAGCCACAGCCAGTGACTGCTTTGCTCAGCTGCCGCAGACAGTTCTTTTATTGCCCTCCGTTGGGCCTGCCCTCTGATGCCAATTTCCTTCAGCAGCCCCGTGGTACTTCTGGCCACAAAGCCTCTGCAGCTCACCTCGACAAGCCACACCTTCACATTCCAGCCCAGCCCTTCTGCTTCAGCTGCTAGGTTGGCATACCGCAGCCTCTTCCGCTCATATGCCTCCCCGATCGCATCCTCCCATGGGACAGTAAGCTCCATAATGAAGGCACGGTGGCAGGACTTGGACCATAGGACCAGGTCCGGAAGTTTGTTACTGCGATTTCGGGTGGAAAGCTGAGCCTCTGACTGAGGTCCACCCGCATTTCCCAGTCCCGGGCTATGGTCAGTGGGCCCGCCTCCCGAGGAGCTGGCCTGGTCCCCCTTCTCTCCCCTTCCCGGACAAATGGTGTCTTCCATGGGACCGCTGGCTGGGAATTTGGAGGCATAGCATTGGTGGTTACCCTCATTTCCTCAAGTTTGGCAGCCAAGCACTTCCAAGCGCCAGGTGTACCTTCCTTAAGTCAGGCTGGTCTAACAACCCACCAAGATGTGCTTGAGGTTTGCAGGGACTGCACACATGGGACAGGCTGGTTCCTCTCCATACCAGAGGTGTAGGTTGGTTGGCGAGGGCAGCACATCATATGTGGCCCTGAGGATGAAACTAAGCCTGTTAGCCTCCATACTCCACAGCTCGCCCCATGTTATTCTCCTCCTCTCAACACTCTCCCATCTCATCCAGCGGCCTTGCTGCACTTGGGAGACTGCTTTGGCGCACCTAGCTGCTTCTTCCTGCTGGCGCACCTCTTCCACTACCATGTGCCGCTGTTCCCTTGGATTGGCCTTTTGCCATGTGGGTGTTGTTGTTTGCACGCCAAGACCACTCCTACCATGCTGGACATGCCCCACTATATCCCGGTGCCTGAGGGCGGCCTTTGCCACTGCGACTGCTGCCGATGGTTTCCATTTCCTTCCCGTTGCTAGGGTTGGAGCCACACCTCTGACGAATGGATCCCTGGATTCAGTGAGGGTCATTTCCAGCCTTGCTTTGGCACATTTATATTCCACAAGGCTTGATACTGGAAGGGAGGGGGCTCCATTGCCAGAAATAACTGGCCATTTTACGCAGCTGGCACCGGGGTAAATTGTACCGGGATGTGCAGAAAAAGTTCAAAGGTTTCCTCTGGGGGTGTGGTGTGGTGTGGCCAGCTAGAAACTTAAAACACCATCAAATTAGACTGGAGCAATAAATTGTTTGAACACGCTTAAGGGATTTTCGTCATTACAGTTAAGTTTTGGATGTAGCTGCTAGTCATGCTATGCTGCAGTAGCCTTCCTGAATCAGAGTAATGCTGAGTGGGAGGAAGGTGTAGGTATATTGACACTGGGGTGTCTGGTTGACTAATGGGGGCATAGTGGAGTTTAGATGGCTTCTATCCTGCTTCCTATCCAATGCTCGGGAAGGTCATCACTCATACAGATGGAGAATAGAGGGAGGGGGAGTGCTCTCCAGGCAGGAAAGAGATGGCATCAAAAAAGTGAATGCTGTGCATGAGAGAGCAAGCACAACGATGAGGATGAAGAGACGTGTGTGCATGCAGGAAAGTCAAGTTAGCTCATTTAAGGTACTAATACTGTCATGTGTGCATTTTTCAAATACATTTTACAATCCCACTTTTAATATACTGACCCTGCAGCCGCACTGAAGCACAACAGTCTGTTCTTAGCCAGAAAAACCAAACCTGTTTCACCAATAGCTCTGGGGGCTCTAAAGCTTCTCAGACTTTTCTTTTTACTTGCTCTGGTTTGGGAGA
Organism: Odontesthes bonariensis; assembly: GCF_027942865.1. Classification (NCBI taxonomy): domain Eukaryota; kingdom Metazoa; phylum Chordata; class Actinopteri; order Atheriniformes; family Atherinopsidae; genus Odontesthes; species Odontesthes bonariensis. Next base: position 8,811,577 of record NC_134518.1, on the reverse strand, counting down.
CGGTGTAGATGATGGTCCCCCAGCTCACTTTCAATGTGTGTGACACGGGACCCTCCCCACATAGAAGAGAACAAACATGGTAATTTACAAACTGGCCCCCAGAGCTGCTCCGCCGACGGTGAATAACGCAACATATGGAACAGTCTCTTCCAGAAAATGTTTAAGCATCTCAGAACTTAGTGCTAACTATATCGATTTAGTGCGAACGGTAACATTTAAAAATTAGGAAATAAGTTTGAAAGTAGAGAATGTGACAGTACATGACACTGTGTTCCATGCTGGAAAGAAGTGGCCTATTGTAAGGATTACTCTCCCATTACCTCTACCTACTGCCATTACCTGCCGGTTAGTTTTTGTTTTGTATGGCAAAAAAAAGAAAAAGGGGAGAGATGGGCCAAGATGTTAGAATCACAAGATCTGCTAATTAAGCAGTGTATTCATTTCAGTCCCATGCAGTGGGTTTTATAAGGCACTATATTACTAATAAAGGTGTGTTTCAATCTTGTGACCCATTAGAAACGGGTTTGTTTTCAGCTTGCATTGCACAGATATGTTTACTGTTTAGCTATGAAGTATAGATTCAGAATGTTAGAGATTGATCCTACAGCTTTACACAAAAGTGTAGCCTCAGAGGAAGCAGGAATACAATACAATGTTCTGATTTATTTTACCTTTAAATGTGATTTACTAAAGCGGCGGGACCTCGTTTCCACAAAGCTGGGCTCGACACACATCGAATACAGCTCACAGTCATTTCCAGCTATCAAAAACTGAGTTTTGCCTTCAGTGCAGTCAGTCTTGTAACTCTCCTCCTCACATCTGCTTCAGTTTGACAAAAAAACCCAACATGATTTCATTTGGAATTGTAATCCTGGTTCTTTTTTCTTTTTTTTTTTCTTGAATGCTTTAGCTGTGGGCAGGGTTAAACATGAGAATGCGGTGTTCCTCAATATCCTGGAAGACTTTCTTGCACCTGACAAAAGGAAAAACGGAAGATCTAATTAATCATCTTTTTTGGGGGGGGAAACAAGTGCCGGAGTCATGAAGGCAGCCATCAAGGTAAATCACATCTGCATTGAATGAGTGAAATTTTAAGTGCACTTTTAACCAAAGGATGGTCGCTTCACCGAAAGTACAATTTTCTGTATTTGTATTGCATTTTGTGACTTAGACATCAGCGCTGTAAGACTGGCATTAGATTCAAGAGGAATAGATACATGCTTCTTAGTCTTTCACCGCGTGATTATCGGGGCTTTAAACATTCACAATAACTATATCATTGCAATATCGAACTTGAGAAAAAAATTCAATTAATTCATCTCTTTTGGTCTTTTCTTTGTTAATTAGATTGCACACAAAATAGCAGGAAAGGAACTGTAGAACTGACCGAATCCCTGATTTGCAATCTTGGAAAGCCTGATGACTGAGGGCACGTGGAACAACGGAAATAAAGTATCTCATTAGTTGGGGTAAAAGCTCTGTATGAATTTCTGAGTCATGTGACTTCTCTGTGTCTTCAGTTCTATTTCATCCCTACTGACCGCCAGAGGGCTGTGCTGAAAGCACTGAATGTCCCTTCGCGCATGCGCCGTTCGAGTAGTAATACCAACAGAGTCACACCTGTGACATGTCGGATGATCAATCAGATGCTATATAGCCTGACGTCATCCGGCACTCAGTTTCTTTTTCTTCTCGCGTGCGGTTCGCTTGCATAGCATCAACCTCTCTTGGTCTTTTCACCGTCGTTGGACGCCCCATTTGCCTGTCGGCTGGAGCAGCGATATTTCGCCCTCCTAGGGGCTGCGACGGGTTGATCCTTGGCCGATCTTCTGTGTGTTGGTGATGGTCGCGTTTAAGCCCCCCCTCCCGACTCACGGCTTCTGGTTGGTGTTGTGATACGCACACTTCAGCTTGGCTACTTATTAGCCTCTCCGGTTGTTGTTGCGCTTTGATTTGTGACGTAGCGCCTTAACCTACCGCTTTTTCAGTTCTGAACTGAGCTACCTGTTGTAGCATCTAAGTTTTGTTTGCGTTAATTGGTGACGGTGGCGTCTCGCCCCCCTCTCCCGATAGTAACCAGCTGATTATTCAGTTCCAAACTGAGCTTTCTGCTCTTGCTCTCGGTGGAAGAGGTCGCATTTTCTCTCTGCTCCTCCCTCCCTTTTTTTGCCCTGCTCAGTGTGTCTGTGTCTGTGTTTTTGGAGCATCTTTTTACATATCAGACGAATTCAAGTATGATGGATCTGGTCAGCTGGTCTCTCAACGCTATTGATCAAATTTTCTCTAATGCAAAGTTGGGGAAAGGAGAACCCTCATGCCCCAACGGGACATTCTTCGCTGGATACTCAATGGACTCCTGGGGGAAGTGGAGAATCGTGTGTTTAGCGATGCTGTCAGTCGAGGACGCGGAAGATGTCTACATATTCGGATTTATGATACTCGGGTTCCTGCTGTTTGGAGTTGGAGGATACCTGGTACTTCACGGAATTAAGAGAACGTGGACAGCGTTCGATGGGGTCACAAGAGCAATCAACGCTCAGACTGAAATGCTACGTGAGCAGAATCGGAAGCTGGATGCGATCCTTACACAGGTTCGCAGGCTGGCTGAGATTCCTGGACTCAGAAGAGATATGGATTAATCTGGGAGAATGGTTGATTGATCACTTGGACCGGGCGGGAAGGGTCCACATCCCACAAATTCGGCTGAATTCGGGACTTTCGCCATGAGACAACCAGCAAAGACACGAAGACAGGCTGCACAATCATTTGCCCGTTTGACCTAAATAAATTGTTATTCCAATCCGGCGCCCCACACTGGCCTTGTAGCCAGCTGCAAAATCGTTCTCCACGTTTGTTATGAAAACATGTGCTCTTCCCCATGTGCCCCCCCCCTCCCCTTCCTGAGGTCTCTCTGTGAGAACTGTTGAACTGGCTGACATATTACAACTGTCAAGGACAATCGCCTGATACCTCCAGACTTATTGAACACACACACATGCTCATTGATAACACACGTAATTCCTCAGCTCTTCACTGGTCCCATTGCTTAACGATGATGTGTGTATGTGTTGCTTTTTGTGCTTTTTGTGCTGAGGTTTTTTTGCGATCTCAAACTGTATCCTGATAAAGGGTAAAGTGTGAAGTATCATTCTTTTCTCCTCCTCTCACCTAATGTGGGTCCTTTCTTTCTCTTATTAAAGGAGCGGCTGCGCTCTTCAATGAGCTGCGTGCCCTCTTTCTCCTGGCAGCGGACCCCAAGGAGCGCATGGCCATGGTCACCTGGCTCCCCTGTCTGTTTTCCATGTTTGTCTGTCCGGATGGGTGTACTGGAACTGTAATTTCGTTATGCTGTAAGGTGTAATGACAATAAATTCATCATTCATTCATTCATTCATTCAGCTACCTGTTGTAGCATCTACGTTTGATTTCTTTATTTGGTGACGGTTGCATCTCGCCCCCCTTTCCCGATATTAGCCAGCTGATTATTCAGTTTTGAACTGAGCTACCTGCGGTAGCATCTGAGTTCGGTTGCTTTGATTTGCTTTAATTGGTGACGGCAGCGTTTTCGCCCCCTCTCCCGATTTTACCTGACATCTCGTTCTATTTTGCGCTGAGCTTTGATTGGTGACGGCAGCTTTTTCGCCCCCTCCCCCAGTTTTAGCCAGCCGCTTATTCAGTTTTGATTGCTTTGATTGGTGACGGCAGCGTTTTCGCCCCCTCTCCCAGTTTTAGCTAGCCGCTTATTCAGTTTTGATTGCTTTGATTGGTGACGGCAGCGTTTTCGCCCCCTCTCCCAATTTTAGCGGACCTCTCATTCTATTTTGCGCTGAGCTTTATTTGGTGAAGGCAGTGTTTTCGCCCCCTCTCCCAGTTTTTTTGGATTGTCGTCCTGTATTCTGGACGTAGCTGACGGTGTCAGCCCCTCAGTTCTTTCTGCCTGCGGTTGGACTCGGGTCAGTTCCGAACATGGATGGCTCCCACTGTTGTGCGGATTGTGGGACCGTGCTTCAGGCAGATGATGGCCACGATCTATGCCCTGCCTGCCTTGGGCATGATCACCTGGTGGAGGCCCTATCAGAAAATCCCTGCATGAACTGCAGTTACATGCCCCATGCTGTGAGGGTGACTCGGCTGGCCCAATTGCGCCCCGAGGTTAGCAATGACCTTCCACTTTCTGGGCAGGTGACCCTCCCTAGGCGCTCGAAGCGCCGGAATGAGACCACAGCCTCTGTGGCTCCTCCTAAGAAGAGTCGAGCCAAGTCTCATCTGGGCCTTTCCATGAGAGTTGAGCGTTTGTCTGCAGAACTGGCAGAAATTAAATCCCTTTTTCACGCACACCAGCTGGATCCCTCGTTGGTTGGATTCTCTTCTCCACCCATGCCTGAGTTGGCACCCGAGGAGGACGCGTTGTCTTTGGCTGCCTCTGCCTCTCACTTATGGAGTGAGGAGGGGGCGCAGTCATCTCGTGCAGTCTGGCTCACTCTCTTCGTCTCAGGGTGCAGCTAGTGGGTCGAGCGACGGACATCATGCATATGGCTTTGAGGCAGCTGCAGTTGAACGTCCCGCAGGCGCAGGAGTCCACTCCCGGAAGCGCCTTTTTCAGGCGCGGCCAGGCTCCTTCTCCATTCTCTGTCCCTCCATCAGAGGAGTACCTGAAGGAGTTACATGCTTGTTGGCGGGACCCTAGAGCCTTTTCACGCCTCTCCCCAGATGGTTGCGTGTTGGCAGCTATGCATGAGTCAGTTAAAGCAGGCTTGGATTGCATGCCTGCAGTTGACCCTGCTGTGGCCTCACTCATTGTGTCACCGGATGAGGCTATGCGTCGTGATGTTCGGTGCCCGCGGGCTCAATGCCGTGTTACAGATGAGCTGCCTGACCCCATCTCAGACGGAGACTCTATTGGATGGGGCGCGGTATGGCAACACAGAGCGTCTCAGGGCCGCTGGGGCCGAAGGGATCGCTCCAAGCACATAAATGTGCTGGAGCTGCGTGCGGTGCATTTGGCTCTCAGACACTTTATGCCCCATCTGGAGGGGAAACATGTTCTGATCCGGTCAGACAACACCTCCGCGGTCTACCACATCAACCATCAAGGTGGTACCAGGTCAGCGCAGCTTCTGGAAGTGTCCAAAGATCTCCTGGAATGGGCCTTTCCTCGCCTGTCCACCCTGCAGGCAGTGTACTTGCCATGGCGGCACAACGTAGTGCTCAGGATCTGGGACCTCTTTGGTCAGGCGGAGGTAGATCTTTTCGCCACAGAGGAGTCGACTCGATGCCCTCAATGGTATTCCCTTACGGGGGCAATCAGGTGCACTGGGCCAGGACGCATTAGCTCATCCTTGGCCAAGGGTCCTCCTGTATGCTTTTCCACCCCTGTCTCTGATTTGGCCTACTCTTCGGAGGGTTGCCTAGGAGGGCCACAAACTGTTGCTGGTGGCTCCGTGTTGGCCAGCACGACCATGGTTCCCGCTCCTACGGAGTCTGTGTCGCGACATCCCATGGTGTCTTCCGACCAGGAGGGATTTGCTGTCCCAGTTGGGGGGACTATTGTGGCACCACAATCCCCAACGCCTCCGACTGTGGGTGTGGCCGCTGGACGGCTTGAGCAGCTGATGACTGGATATTCAGATCCCGTCAGACGCACCCTTTTGAGTGTCAGGGCACCCTCTACTCGCCAGCAATATGAAAACAGGTGGCGGCTGTTTTCCCAGTGGTGTTTTGCCCGCAATGATGATCCAGTCACCTGTGCAGTGTCCACTGTACTGGAGTTTCTCTAGTCTCTTCTTGACAAGGGCCGCTCTCCCTCAACACTTAAGGTGTATGTCGCGGCCATTTCATCTAGTCATGCTGGCTTTGAGGGCTGTACTGTGGGGAGCCATAAACTAGTTTCCCTTTTTATGCGTGGCGCTCGTCGGTTGCACCCACCAATGGCTCCACGGGCACCAGTTTGGGATCTGCCCTTGGTGCTTGAAGCTCTGTGCCACTCTCCATTCGAGCCTTTGGAGCAGGCGAACCTCAGGTGGCTATCATTTAAGACTGCCTTTTTGTTGGCTATTGTCTCAGCTAAGAGGGTCAGTGAGCTACATGCTCTTTCTGTCAGCCCTTTTTGTCTCAGATGGGGTACTGATGACTCTGGTGTTACTTTGTGGCCAAACACTGCATTCCTGCCTAAGGTGTTGTCTCGTTCGCATTGCAACCGGCCATTGAGATTGGCACGATTTCAACCTGTGTCAGAAGGAACTGCTGATGGGTCTCAGTCGTTGTGCCCAGTGAGGGCACTGGAGGCATACATTTCAGCCACTGCTACTATACGACGCTCAGACCAGCTGTTCCTGTGTTATGGAGGCCCTAGGTTAGGTTATCCTCTTTCTAAGCAACGCCTCTCCCACTGGATCGTGGATGTCATCTGCCACGCCTACGCTACGGGACGCTGCTCCCCACCCGTTGGTGTGAAGGCGCACTCTACCAGGAGCGTCTCTGCTTCCTGGGCTGCCTTGAGAGGGGTTCCGATGGAAGCAATATGTGCTGCCGCATCATGGGCTTCCCCGAGCACGTTCACCCGATTTTACAGGGTTAATGTGGCCTCCCCTCATCCTCTGGATCAGGTTCTGCGGCGAGGGTCCTCTGAGCCTTCTCAATGAGGTATTTGCTCTGGATTCCTCGTGACGCCGCTGGTATTAGTCATTCAGTGCTTTCAGCACCGCCCTCTGGCGGTCATCCGGGATTCATAGAACCGTAGTTACATATGTAACTTACGTTATTCACTGAAGTTTCACCGTGGAGCCACACACTGGTGGATTTGGTCACGTATAGTACAGTTTGTGATCTAAAAGCATGATCTCATTGGGGGCTTTACATCTACACTGGAGACACCTGATGAATGTAAACAAGAGTATATTTTATAAAAAATAGAATTTATTAAAAACATAATTTAGTTAACACAATAATGAACTCCTTCAGTCGTGAAAGTATTAAATTAAAACCAACCATGATGTCACAGTTCAAAGATTCAGAGAGCGATTTAGGTGTTAAACATGGAACGTCTCCTCTCCAGCATTTTTGGGTCAAGGTATTCTTGAGGTCAGTCAGTCTCTCCTCAGAGGTCGGTCCAAACATTTCACTGTGTCTGACGTTCCCGGTCGCATCCAAGGATCTGTGGCGACAGTTTCCGCTGAGCTCCGAGTGTAAAGACTGCGAGGGGAAAACTGGGCGGGGGACGAGTCGTCGTCGGACGTGTCCGGCGGTCCTGCAGAAACACAGTCAGAGGTGTTACTCCGTTACTCCTCCTCCTCCTCCTCCTCACCTGCTGCTACAGAACTCACATTGTTCACAACACAAACGGATTTTCAGCAGGGAAAAAAAAAAAAAAAAAAAGCCTCATCAACAGTTTCCATTGTGATTTAATGCAGTCACAAATTTTCTAACCCATATCCCCTAAAAATGCATCCAAGAACTGCTAATACAACACCCAGCAGATCTGAATGTTAGAGTTGTACCGGCTGTCATGCTCCGGCTTCTCCAGTCGCCGCTTGGCTCTGCATCGCGCAGCTGCCGGACGCCTGAGTCGGCGCCACGATGGCCAATAGGGTGGATGGAAGCTGCTTGCTCCTGCAAGTGAACATAAGACTGCAGCTTTTCAACCACACAACCACACACAAAGAGGCCGAGCTGCTAGTATTCAAGCAGAGTACCTGGGAATGCTGCGACTGTTTGGCCAGCCTCCTCCTCTCCCTGGCCGACAGCTGACGGATCCTCTCTAGCTCTGGAGCATGAGGCACCGGGGAGGCATCACCTAGGGGGTCTACAACGCAACAAACACACACGATCGAAAGCAAAAATCGACAACACAAACTATCTAAATAGTTTTAAAGACCTCCTATTTGAAAGGTGGAAGCACTTCCACATGTTTCGGTCTTACCAATGAAAGCGCTCTCTGAATCGAGCAGGAAACTTCTTCCCGATCCTCCACTCACACTCCTCTGAAACACAGTCACAATGTGACAGGTCACATGATGCACGACATACAATGTTGGATTTCCGTAGAGCTTAATCTCATTATCTCACCAGATAATTGTTTTGTTGTGGTGGGGACAAGTCGACGTAATCTGAAAAACAGAGAGCACATTCTTTACCTTTTTCCCCCTCGTTACCCCCCCAAAATTACATGCTTCAGATTTTCACCTTTAAATATAAACAAGTATTGTGTAACACTTCTCATTTCTTTACACATGCAGAGGAAAACAGGAAATAGATGCAGCGATTGACTGAAATCTGTGCAAACAGAGATACAGTATATAAAGGCAAAAATAGAGTTTTTTTTACAATTTACAATTCTAATGAGCTTGAAAATCCATCTTTGGTCGGAGCTCCTTCATTCTCCAGCACAGCCTGAACCCTCTTAGACTTGTTTCCTATCATTTCTTTAAGTAGTCTTCAGGAATAGTTCTCCAGGCTTCATTTTCTTCTTTGGATGAAAATGGTCCAGTACAAAGACTGGAGAGAAAATGAGTAAGAGATTAAAAACAAAAACACGCTCTTACCGTCCTGGACTGTAGATCTCTGACTGCTGAACTGCTGATATGATTCTCTGTAGTCCCGACTCCTCCTGCTGGCCATGCCCATTTCCTCCAGTACGGCATCGTCACCGGAGCCGAGCCTCGACTCCCCGTCTGTCACACACAAACCAGTCAGCCTTACGATGCTGGTTTACAGCGGAGTACAATCCAGATCCAGTTACCTGAGTATTTAAGCTGCAGAGAGTCGTGGATACGCAGCAGGTTTCTGGGCTCCGCGTTTCTGGAGCTCGGCCTTCGGACCGGAGCCTGGAGCCGGAGCCTGGCCATGTCGAACACGTCCACGGCAGGTCGCTCCCGATGTCTGGGCAGACGAGGACAAAACGGTCATTTGGGACGGAAAGATTCCTTCGAGACAGTCGTGGCCATGAAGTCTGACAGGCCGTTCCACCTTAACCTTAATTGAAATACTTCCCCACGTGGGTTTGGGTCATTTCGCTTGATTTCCATTCACCATTAACAGAGCGTGGAAGTGGCCACAGACAGGTGGAAATACACATTCAAAGATAGTTTTGTATTTTCATTTATTTTTTTAGTCAAATCAGCCATGAAGTGAAACAAACAGCCTCAGGGGATAATTTGTACCACTGTTTTCTTCTTCTTTTCCGTCATATTCTTACTCTAAACCCAGAAACTTCTGTTTTCTTACTTAAGGAATTGGATGATGTATTATTTAGGAATTTACATTGCCACCTGACCCGTGGGACGACACCCTCTCCCAGTTGCACATTAAGCAGAGTGCTGTGCACCACGAGGCAAAGAGAGTGTCGAAAAGAGAAGAATCTTTTGAAGGCTAAAACAACGCAAACCTCTTCCCACTTCATCAGACGGTGCTTTGATTTGTTTAACATTCACTCTACTTCATGATCCCCTTCTGAAAAGCTTTAAAATTAGCCCGACCACATAGAACCCTCCGATTCTTCAAACCGGGAGCACTCTGATCGTCGTGTCCTGCCGGTAAGTTGGAGACCCTTCATTTTTACTCAACCCTTTACGTCCTACAAGTAGTGAGGTAGCAGCGATGATGGCCCGTTCAGTCCACACTGTGGCACTGACTCAAAGGCCTCAAATCGAGTGTGTTTTGTTAATGTTGTAAAAGGTGGACTCAAAACAACATCTTTTTCCATCATTTATGGTCACTTTAAACTAATCTTTAGCCATTGGAAATTAAAAAAACAAACAAACAAACAAAAAAAAACTTTCAGCTAATTTTAACGAGTGTGCATATATGTAGCAATACGCAGTACAAAATGTGATTCAGTGTTTCAGTCTGAGTGAAGCTCTGCATAGGTCTGACCTGTGACTCAGGGGGGACTCCAGCTCCTCCCAGTCGCCCTGCTGCAGGCGACTCTCCAGGCGTTTCTGTTCGCTGCGAAGCTGCCGACGCAGCGCCGACAGCTCACTGAACAGGTCCCGGCGGTCCCCTGAAATACACACACGCCCTGAAATACACACTCACAATGACCACTAATTCTCTATAATGAGCTTCGATCGCCGGGTAAAAACGCAGACATGAACCATTGAGAGAAGGGTCAAAGAACAGTGGAAGGAACGCCGCCGTTAAAACATGTCAACACACTGATTCTGTGTGCGTGCAGTACCTGCAGCTCTGAGCTGGTTCCGACATGCAGGGACAGGAGGGGACTGAAGGCCTGATAAAGAGCGGTCCTGAAAAAGAAAACACTTTAGAAGTTCCTGGGAAAAAAAAACGTTTTCAATACAGAAGAAGTATGGTTCAAAAACTATCACTTCTTTTTAAGACAAAGGTATATTGGAACTGCTCTTCCGTGTGTTTAACTTACAGACAAGAGAGCTGTTGAGTGCTGGCTGTCAGCTGTAGGGGGCCGGGGGGTGTACTGCTGCGTGCCATGTTTCTTCTGCAGGGTGGGGATTGGAGGTGAAGGCTCCCTGGGGACCTAAAGACACACAGCCAAACATAGTTTAAGACGACTTGTGCCGATTGCTCTGTGGTTGTTACCCGCCGTCTGCCTTTTGATGTCATTCGAGACCACCGAGGAAGCAATGTTAGGACAGCTACAGGTGATAAGAAGGAACAAGTGATTCCAACCAATCTTCAACCATGAGGAAGAGAAATGTAGACGCATGTGATGTAGTTTTGCATTTAAATGATTGCCTCTGGCTTTGATCCACTGACTGTACCTCAGGATTCATATTACACAGTTAGAAAGAAAGGACGTCCTCTCTCAGTTCTACGGTTCGACGCAGCAGGATTTAATTGCATACTTATAATGACATAAATACAACCTCAGATGAACAACATCACATGACATATTATACTGAGTCATAATTTATTTAAAAAAAAAAAAAAAACTGAGCCAAAATACTGAAGCAGTTTGTTTAAGACCAAACTCTCATTTTTGTGGAGAATTTTCAGCCCACTCTTATTTACAGCACTGCTTCAGTTCACTGAGGTTTGCAGCATTCATTTATGCACAGCTCTCTGAAGCTCCCACCTCATTTCAGTCAGAATGAGGTCTGGACTTTAACTGGGCCATTGCAACACCTTGATTATTTTCTCTTTCAGTCATTCTGCTGTAGATTTGTTGCTTTGTTTGGGATCATTGTCCTGTTGATGACCCAGTTTCAGCCAAGCTTTAGCTGTCGGACAGATGGCCTCACATTTGACTCTAGAATACTTTGGTATACAGAGGAGTTCATGGTGGACTCAATGGCTGCAAGGTGTCCAGGTCCTGTGGCTGCAAAACAAGCCCAGATCATCAGCCCTCCACCACCGTGCTTGACAATTGGAATGAGGTGTTTGTGCTGATATGCTGTGTTTGCTTTTCTCCAAACGTGCTACTGTGCATTATGACCAAACATCTCCACTTTGGTCTGGTCTGTCCAAAGGACATTGTTCCAGAAGTCTTGTGGTTTGTTTGGATGTAACTTTACAAACTTAAGCTGTGCTGCCATGTTCTTTTTAGAGAGAAGAGGCTTTCTCCTGCAACCCTTCCAAACAAGCCATACTTGTTCAGTCTGTTTCTAATTGTACTGTCATGAACTTTAACTTTTAACATGCTAACTGAGGCCTGTAGAGTCTGAGATGTAGCTCTTGGTTTTACACTCTGACCTTGGAGTAACCTTGCTGGGAAGATTGACAGCTGTCTTGAATGTCTCTTCAATTTTCCACTTGTGAATAATCTTTTTCACAGCAGGATGATGGACCTTATGACCCTTTCCAGATTGATGGGCAGCAACAATTGCTTCTCTAAGATCATTGCTGATGTCTTTCCTCCTTGGCATCGTGTTAACACACCCCTGAATGCTCCAGACCAGCAAACTGACAAAACTTCTGCTTTTATAGAGGTGCTCACACCTGCTGCTGATCAGTGAATCAGATGCATTCTATCCTACTTAGTTTTTGTTAAATAAACAATGACGGAGTGTAATATGTCTTGTGTTGTTGATTTTCTGAGGTTGTATTTGTCTTATTTTAAGACGAAGCAAGGACCAGTTGATTCCTGATCAGCAAAACCTCAGAATTTAAGAAGGGTGCACTTTCTTTGTTACGTGGCTGGTTCATCGTGCATCCCGATACAAGTTCGAAAACAGAATAAAGAAAATCAAACATCACTCTTTCTTGCTCATTAAGGGCTCTGATGCACCAGTGAAAATGATGATGGAACATGGCCTTTGTTACTGTTTCCACTCACAGATTTGAAAGCTAGCTGGTTGCCTGACGATTAAGAAATGAAGACCAGCATTGCAAATAGTCAGAGCGATGACAGAGGATATTAGGACTGAGGTGAGTGCTGAATCTTTGGACTGACCTCCTCCACTCGGGCCTGCCTCTCCCTCTCACACTGCCTCCTCCGTCCTGCGCTCTCCTTCTCCTCTGCCTCCTTCTTTTTCCTCTCCGCCTCCTTCCTTCTCTGCTCGGCCAGATGAATCAGCTCCTCATTTTTGGCCTTTTGCTGAGAGACAGAGAAGCAGAAGATGAGAGAGGTAACATGTGGGTTAGATGGATAACAATCCAGTCAACTTTAAAGTCTTTCAGCTCAGGAGAAATTACGATACGTAAAATAAACCTCCTCACCTCCATTTCTTTTCTTCTCTTTCTCTCTTGCTCCTCCTCGTACTCCCTCTGGATGCGCGCCCTCTGCTCTGCCAGCCTCATCTCCTCTTTCTCCTCCTCCAGTCTGGTTCGTTCCCTCTCCTCTGCTTTTTTATGCATTTTCTCCTCTATCTGGAAAACACACCCAGGTCCAGAGGAAAAAATTAACCCTTCAACAAGAAGCAAAGCTCGCTAACTGCTGGAGCCATCTTCTTGCGAGGCAGAAAGCTAAACTTGTTTAGCCGATACCTGCTGTCTGAGGTAAGCTTTGTACTTGTCCTGCTCCAGGAGCTGCTGTTCGGTGGGCTGGTTGGCAAAAACATTACCTCTGGCAAACTGCGGCGTTTGGACGTGAGTGAAGCCTACAAAAGAAACAGAAGGAGAGTTGTAGTCCCAATTTGACGAATGGACTTTATTTCCTAAATTCATTTTTCATCGAGTAGTAAAGGAAAAAACTGCTCAAGCAGCGAAACTCGACTGTGATCGAAGATCGAGCTGAACTTTTCACACTTAATGTAGTTTTTTTTTTTAAAGATTCTCCTTAAAAAATTATTTCTGTAAATGTTTTTCCACAGTTTTTTCTTTATAAAAAAAAACAAAACATGAAGAAGAAGGATGGTTACTTGAGATCCTGTCACTAGCGTCATGGTTACCGCACTCCTCTGCAGCACCAGAGACTCTCTCGGTGGGGTTGCGCTGCTCTGCCCGGCGGGCCGTCATGGCGGCCGTGGCTCTCCTCTGCCACTGCTCCGGGTTGCTGTAGGCCTCCTCGTTCAGCTTGTGCATCTGGTTGAGGTCAGCTGGGCGGTCGGGAAACACAAGTTCGGATCATTCCAAACGCCTCGCGTTGCCTGAGCACTGTTCACCGTTTCAAGCGGGGGAAAAGAAAAGAGGACCCACCAATGAGGTTACCGGTGCTGTCCCTTAGCGGGGCTCCTCCTCCACCTCTCCCCCACGGCTGGTGGTTCTTCATGTCAGCCTCCAGCTGGGCCTCGTAGCGCTCCCTCTCCACCTGCTCCAGACACCTGCGCTCCTGCTGATCCTGGATCTACAAACAGTTTTTCTAAAGTTATTTAATGCTCACTAGATGTCAAATGATACGATAAAAAAAAAGGAAATATTCTTTGCGAGTGGCTAATCTCCTACTGATGGAGTAAACATTAGGTGATCCGTATACTGTATTACAACGCTTTTCTGATCAAGTGCAATTTTCTCTTCGTAGAGTTTATTGAGGAACTCCAAAAGTATTGAAAAGCATGATGCCAAAACCACCTTACAAGATAACAGCCAATCTGACACATGAGCGACGCGGCGGTGCTGCGATAAACACGATTCAAATTAAATCAACGCTACAGTACTCTGCAAAAGTGATGATTCCCCCTTGTTCTTTTTTTTACGTTTTGCATCCACGGAGCCAGACGTTCCTGTCGTGGTCCTCAGCAACAGTTATCTGGACTTTCCCAAGCTCTTTTTCAAAGTTTCCCAATTTTCTTTGGATTTGTGAAGCCACTCAACACTGACCCATTAATCATCCAAGCATTAAAAAAGGCACCGAACTCAAGGGATGAACCGGTGTTGTGTCAACACATAACAGACAACTTTTAATTGTGTCCTTAGGTATGTTGTTACTAGCAGCCCTACACAAAGACACATCATTTGTTCCCTTTCTTGTGGATGTTAGAACTGTATTAACCGTCTTAAATACTGTATTTCCCCACATGTTTGAAGCTGATTTAATAAATCACTGCACCCATATCCTGTTTTTCTGGCAAAAGATAAAGAAATGAAAGGGGGCTCAAACTTTTGAACAGTACTGCAAATCACACACAATGACAGTAAGCCTGCAGGAATCTGTATGCCAGACTAATTCCAAGTGAATTTTTCTCATTTTTCTTGATCTTTCAGGAGTTCAGAGGAAGACTGGAGGGACCGGGATGGGACTGAGGTGCACAAATTATTTTCTACTGTCGACTCTAAGGATAGGACATTACCTCTGCTCTAAGAATCCACTCCTATCTGCATCTGTTTTACCTTGTTGTGAGGATCGCTGCTCCCTCTCCTGGAGGACTCCGGCCAACACGGCGCAGACTAGGGTGCAGTCAAGGCAAAAGCTTTCTTTCACTAATTGTCTTTTATATTCTCAAGCAATGCAAGTTGTGGCCAAATAAGATCCGAGCCAAACTCAATCAGAGTGTTTCCTCACAGGATTACGGTCATCACTGTTCTAGAGAAACAGTAAATGGATCTCTGCCTGTGATTAATTCCCTTTCTAACACAAACAGTAAAAAAAAAAACTGACCGTCAACTCACAAAGTATTCTCTGAAAATAAACAAAATCAAAGAGGAATATCTATTGTTATAAAAGCCTGAAACTTTTAAGGTATATTACTGGAGTAAAGTTGGTCAATCTAAACATCAGGACCATTAGATGTATTTTTTTCAGAGAAAGATTAGAATTCCTGTGGGTGATGATGGTAATAATCAATCTTATTTGATGAACTAATCAAGCAGAAGCCTTTCCTGTAGACCCACCTGTTGTTTGAGAGCATCTCTGTAGCTCAGAATCCGGTCCCTGGTTGATCTGGGCCTCTCTGAGGGGAAGCCCACGCCTTGTGAATCCACAGCTGCAGTCTCATTGCTGGGCCTGTTTGAACTGTTGCAGAATCACACTGTTCAGACCCAAGGAAAGTGTTATTCTACCATCTCTAACCACATATTTCTCCCAACCCAAATGAAATTGAACTGTTCCATCAGAGTCCCTTTCCAATCCCACTGAATGACTGTGGCTGCACTGAAAACAACTGAAAAATGCTGATTTCTTTCTTCCTTCTGCACTCTGGAACATACTCAAATTCTGCATCCAATAAAAGGTTTTTGGAAGTTTTAAATTCCTGAAGATTCCTGTGAGTCCAAAATTGGGCTCACAAAGAAGACTGAGAAGTGTGAAAGTAAAACTGATGGCCGGGCTGCACCTTCGGGGACTTATTTTTTTGAGGAGACACGTACTGTACAGGAGGCTCAGGGAAGCTGCCTCCACTGTGCTGGCTGCGAGGGCTGTGGTTGCCAAACCGACTGGGAACGGCTCCCCCTGGTGGCACAGTCCAGTACGACACAGGAAACCCAGCACCAGGAACGGCCAAATGTCCATCTGGACAGAAGAGTTGAGGGATAAGGCTGAGTGTGTTTTTTGGTTTTTTTTTCCTCTCTTAGTTTAGCAAGCGCAGATCTGACAAAAAGACCTGACAACCAACACTTACAGTACGCCATGTTTGGGTCGAGCAGGTTTCTGGTGCCGTAGTGCTCTCCATTCAGGCTTCTGTAAGCTTCACTTAGAGAAGAAGGAGGGTGAGGAGGAAACAAAGGATTTCTGGAGGGACACAGACTGACAGAAAAAGATTCAAGATGTTATACAACACAGAATGAAGCTCACTTTTCTGGTTGCAACTTTTTTTCCCCATACTGTTTTACGACTAGAATTACACACAACTTGGATTTAAATTAACATCATAATAAAGTTACTTTTTACAATCGTAGAAACAGCATTTCAAACTGGAACATTTTGGAAGTTGTTTGCATGGGTGCCATTGTGGTGACCGCCTTACTGGAGACAGATGCATTTATTTCAAATCAATCCACTGTGTCTTATTTAGTTTTTATACATTTGATGTATGCGTATGAAGAGAGCTTAAAACAGAAAAAGCCTGCATATTCTACAGGTGCGTGACATCACCGTACCCTCACCCTGACATTCTGTGGAAAAATCCCTCCCAAAGAACATTTATGAACTTAACAGTTGGGTTTCAACTATAAAGTAAGGCCGAGTCACAGAGCGCCGCACAGCGCTGGGTTTTCCCCACTTGTTCCAGCAAAATCCCATTTTTCTCTATGGGAAAGTTGCTGTTTTTTTTAGCACTTTTTGGCAAATTTTTGCAAACGTAATGATAAATCGCTTGATCAATCTCCTTGGATGTGTTTCCTCATGCTGTGGGGCGAGTTACACAACTAAATATTTCAGCAGAAGAGTGTGTCACATGAATCTAAGAATTGATCTAATCTAATCTAATCTAAGAGGCTACATTGAAGTTCCAGGAATACCTGGGAATGTCCATGGCACTTGGGAAGGAGGGAGCAGTAGGCTGACTGCTGGGAGACAGGCCGAGGGCAGAGCTGTACTGCAGCAGAGAAGACTGGAAGGCAACATGTGGCTGCTCAGGAGGAGGCATCTGCCTTTCTCTGACCGCAGTCTTCTCATCACTGGGTAAAGCTCTGTATGATGATCCGCTCTCTCCTGTCGCTGAACGCTCCAAAACCGGAGGACCCGTTCCTCTGTTCAGTCCAAACTGCCTGATCCGGTGCGGCTGGAATGTGGACAAAGAGAAAATTTAAAAAGGTTAAAAAGGGGCATACTGTAAATATATTCTTTACCCAAGATGCGTGATGCGTGTCGTCAGTCGGCAGCCAACCTGCTTCTCTGGGTCATTTGCTCCTGTTGCAGCAACTTTAAGCTCCAAATCTTTTTCCCTGCAAACAAACACCAAACAGGTGTACTATTACCAGTCTGCGTGAAATATTCAGGCCTTGAAATGGCTATCGCAAGACGTGGATTAGTGAGGATGCACCTCTTCTTGTTGCGGTGCTGCTCGGCTATCTGCTCCTGCAGCTCCTGTCTGTAGCGCTGCTTCCTCCTCTGCAGAGTCTCATCTGTATCGGCCGCTCCTAAAGACACGGAGCAGCGGTCCAACAGGGCAACAGGTACGTTATAGATTCTTATTAGAAAGCGAGGGCGTTTCAGATATTCAAAACGCATCCTTTACCCATCATAAAATATATCTTTTTAATTCTTTAATCATTTCTTCTAAGTATACATTTCCTAGATATCATCTGGAAGAGAAGCTGCCCAGCTGTGAATCTTTTACCTATCATAAGACCAGTGGCGAACTCTGTCTTCTCATTCTTACACGGCGTTCTTGATCTCCTTCCTTCTCTGCTTCTACCAACTAGATTCTCTCTCTTCTCCCTGTAAATGCAAAAAATAATAAAGAAATTGAAAAAAAAAACAAGTCAGATACTTCATTGTTATTTAGTTTTTTTTAAGAATACACACATAAAACCATAGATCCCACCATCTACCTGCCATCGCTTCGAATGGTTTGCCTCTTCTCAAAGCTGGTTCCACCTCCCAGAGGCCTGCGCCTCCTGCCCTCCGTCGGCTCCAGCTCATCTCTGAAATGCTCTTCCTCCTCTGAATCCCAGTCAGCTGGCCTCCCCTGCTGGCCGCGATACCGAGGAAGCGCTGATGAAGGCCCCTCGTCCTCCTCGGCGGACGGGCTCTTGACCTCAGCGAGGCGCAGTGCTCTGTGCGACCCTCTGTTCTCAGTTACAGCAGCCCCGTCTCTCTGCAGCAGCGGCCGCTGTTTGGGGAAAACACCAGCCTGCTCCTCAAGTGGGAGCTGCCGGAGAAAAGGCAAAGGCAGTCTTTTTAAATTAGAGTATAAATACATCACTGAAGTCACATAGAATAAGTGGGGATGAAGAAGTCAACACATTAGGCCGAGAATTACACACAACAATGGTTTAACTGATAGGGCAGTATTGTTTTTTGGTCAGTAAATCAATTTGACGAAGAAATTATCCTGGAGCAGGAAATACTGCAAACCTGGTTTTGAGCACTTTGACGGGTGTTGAAGAAATGACGCGGAAACGTGGAAATATGTCGTACAAGTTAAACTGCAGTTGCTTAAAAGGTGATAGTTTATTTGCTTATTGGCTTCCCCTACAGTTGTGTTATGTAACACCTTTGTAGGAAAAAAATCTTCGTCTGAGCCCTGATCATGCACACCCACGCATGAGAATCTGTTGCCACGCTAAAGAGGCTGACAAAGACACCAACAGAGGGGATAACGTCGGGACCCAACAAGAACATGCAATGAACAAACACACAAAAAGTGAGATGCTCCAGTCTCCCTGTGAAATGGTTGGCTTTTTCTGATTTATTTATCAATAGTGACAATGAGTGTTTTTTGAGGAGCGATGTTGAAACACAGCATCGCAGATGTTGGCAGCGCTAAAAGCAGCTCAGACAATTAGATTTAAGTCCAGTGGATTTAGGGGCCAAGTTAACAAGTGGATTAATTCTGTAAAGCCTGAGGAGAACTTTCTCCCTCCCTCTCCCCACCGGTGTGCTCGTGTTGTGCCGATATCTCGGCTGAGTCCCCAGCAGGACCTACCAGCCAATGTTGGTAAGTTAATCCAAAGCTGGAATTTGATCAAAATATTTCATATCTGCAAGTGTGCATTTTTTATTTCACATCTGAGCAGCTGAGTTTGGTTAAAACAAGCTCATTGGTTTTCCATCATCAGAGAACGATGCTCATCTTATTGTTTTCAAGCCTACTTTTAGAAACCTGCTGATTCTTTAACTACTCAAACAGGTGGGTACTTAATAAGACGTTTTTCTGCAATGTGACAAACTCAGGAACATAGATTTATTTATGCTTTACATAAACGGTGGAGATAAAGGCGTCTTCCTTGGTCGACTCGTAGGTTTCCCTTTTACAATCTTCCCATTTTGTTTGTACGCGCTCCAAGTTTTAGACATAACTCGCATATTTAGACTTGTGCAGGTATTTGTTTTAGAAATGCAAATTATGAGATGATATCAAGTCAAACCTTTCAAGTAAGTCTGATAGGTTAAACATGAAAGCAGCCATCCTGTAATGATGGAACGCTTGTCATGTTTTTCTTTCAGAGCAAATATTGAGAAACTATGAGCAGCTGACATTTGTAAAGAGACATTTACCTTGACTGATCTCCTGTTGTCATAATGGGTTAAAGCTCCGGGCTCTTCGGGGTCAAAGTGTTTTTTCTGCAATATAAAATGCAAGCATTCAGCAAGAAAAGCAGCGAAGAAGTTTTGAGACGGGATCGCTAATTACGCCCAAATCAGTGATGACTGGAGTTCAAAGTTAATTAAACTAATCCTAGTCATGGAACGAGGGAAATTTAGAACCATTGACAGAAGAAAATAAACTAAACCAGAAGCGGCCTGTGAGCACATGAGACAACAGTGTGTGACAGTCACCTGGGCCATGAAGCGCCTGTAGTCCATGCGGAGCTCATGCTGCAGCCTCTGCTTCTTCTTCTCATACTCCACACCGAGGGGTAGTCCCACAGCGCAACTCTCGTCTGGCAAAACACAGCCGTCAATGTTCAACAAGGAACAGATGGTGGAAGGTTTTGTGCCAAAGCGAGACAACTGCCGCCATTAAACATCCACAACAAACAGAGACACACAGGCTTTGTGTATTTGCCGTTTTCTTCTGAACAGGATAACCTTTGATAACAATCGTAGAAAAATTGATTAGTCGCAGCTGTCGTCGGTACCTTTTCTCTGTGCGATAAGCTTGGGAGGGTTGTTCTCCTTCACAGTGGACCCATAGGCTTTGTGTGGTTTTTCCTGTCGGTCAAAAACAGAGAAGAAGCTATGGATTGAAACTGGGGGTGTAAAATAATGTCAACGCATAAGTGACATCAATCAATAAACACATAAGAATGAAATATAATGACACAGATTTAAGTGTTGAGCCACCACTTATTTACTGATGTGTGGTGCAGAAAAACAGGACGTAGCAGCAGCCATTTATTGAAACAAATGATGCGTCTTTGCAGCAGGCTGCTAAAAACAAAGCGTCTTGACATGCAATTTAAAGTTGGTAAACACGATACTGGTTCATCCCCTGACATTGGTCCCTTTTTTACACTTGAATGACACAACAACCCATAAAAAAAACATCTCACTGAAAATGATTAGACTAGACTGAATATGACTGAAAAAAAAAAAAAGCCAAAGTCAAAAGAAAAAAACTCAAAGACTTTCGGAAAACCTGGAGAATCATTGCTCAAAAACCCTTTAAAAGATTATGAGAAAATGTGGCTGCTTGGAAGCAAAATATGAAAAACCGAGAGGTGGATCAAGACTTTTCCACAACACGTCCAATGTTGCGCATTCCTTAAACAGGGAATGTCGAAGAAGACGTAGCTGAAGAGGCTGCTGTAGCTGCAAATAGTAAAGATTAAAATAAATTAATAGAGCCAAACTAAAAGAATAGGAAATTCGCTTTGTTAGATTTAGGGTTAAAAACCTTTGACATACATGATGCAGTTAAAGCAATACAATGTAACTTCTCAAAAAGCCCATTATGGAGCTCCCCCTACAGACTTGGAGGTAATGTACGGTTACACTGTCGTAAATACAACACCATTTCGCTTTCACGTTTGTTGACGAACCGGCGAGGAGTCAGAAGGTGCAAGCTATGTCGACCGAGAAGGTAAGCGTAATCAAATGTACCTGGGAGCGTGAGAGGTGTCTATTTGTTTTTGCGGTAGGTGTGCCAGAAAGCAAGTCGAAGTACTTCCGCTCAGCTCCCGGGCCGCTCCCGGGCCGGTCCAGCAAAGTTACATAGCGCAGTTTTTCCAACTCAGACCCCCAAAGGGCATAGGAGACAGGCCAATCGTAATATTAAAACTCATTCTAGCCGCACAATTTTTTTCAAGCTGTTATTTTAAGGTAGAAATGTTACATAGTATTGCTTTAAGCTCTGACAGTGAACTGTGGTATTATTCTGACAACAAAGTTGTGGCAGACAAAGCCACACTACATGTTCTGGTGATCCAAATGGAAAAAAAAATAAAAAGATGGGTGTCTCAGTTATAACTGGATCAGTTGAACCACCGGTCACCCAGACGCACCTTCATCTCCATGTAAGGGGGGTCCTGCTCTAAACTGGCTTTATCTTCAGCCACTCGCGCCTTGCGCTCTCTGATGAAGCTCTCCAGCTCGTCATCCATCTCCATTCATCAAAGTTACACAACACGCCAGATAGCACAATGTGCCATTCTTTTTGTGTTAGTACCTAAAGCAGAGAGAGCGGAATAAAATGTTAAAATGTTAACAATAATTCAGTCAGCGCAGTGTGTTATATCAAGCACAAACCAACGTTACTGTCTCTTTAATTGTCCGTTGTCAGGCAACAATGAAAAGCGTCATTTTCCTCACAGACAGAATTAGCAGGCTTAACTTTATTACCTCAGCAATTAACGATGCTATCAAACAAGTACAGTGAAGCTACTAAAACTATAACACATCCTAGTTAATACTGGTTGAATTAAGCTCGCGCTTATCTCGGCTAACGTGTTAGCTAAGATAAGCAAAGCCAAAGAAATTCCAAAAAGAACAATAGAAAAAATTAGCACCAATCTCAGTTAAAGATAAACTAGCTTCACTCTCGGTGAGAGATAGTTTTCTATAGTCAGAAGTCAACAAACCTATCACCTTGCGGAGTTTTTCGCTTCAAAATGTTAGCGCTGCAACGGTTACCTACTTAGCCCAACATCTTTTGCAAGCCAAATGTGAGTTTTAGTACTTCCGGCTTCAGATGTCAAATTAAGATAGCAGACGTAAGAACACAACAGAAATTATTTGCTATCTACTGTGTTTCTGTGTTAAAGACTTCGACAGTATATAAAGACATACATCTTTTACATTTTGTTTGGATTTTCGTACCTAAATAGAAATTAGATAGTAAGACTAATTTGGCACCACTGCTGCGTCACTTTCAGAGAATTCATAGAAATACAAACCTGCTCTACAGAAGCACCTGCAGTACAGTTCTGACATATTTTAACTCATCTGAGACATCTTAAGCATTAAATAGTAATCCTATGCAAGCCTTTCCTTGCACATATTTCTTGTCAAAACTGTAAATAAAGATATTACCACAAGCTGTCTTGTGTGTAAAAAAAAAATGGGCCTCTTGTCAGCTAGCGACAGAAAATTTAATCTACCTGAGGACAGTGTGTCAATATAACACATGGTGTCTTGGTTTGTTCAATATACCTATCAAATTAGTTACACTCAGAGTTAATACCATGTTAATCTGGATGCATTATTAACAATAACTTTAGTCATTGCAGGTCACAAAATAAAATTGAGAGGAATTAGGTAGTTTAATTCATAACTGAACAATTTCTGAAATTTAGAAATATAACGTGCAGGTCTTTGACTGTTGACTGGGAAATTAGGTTCTGTACAGCCATCTTTTTCCCCAAAAGGAACCGCTGGTTTTATTTTGGTGGCAAAGTGTCACACTTCCTGTTTTTCTTCTGGCTGACTTTACTTTAGTCATGCTAGTGAGAGGGAATGAAGCTGAGCACAGTCCTGTTCTCCTTTGGAAAACCAACTCGCCTGTAGAGGAAGTGGAACACATGTTGCATTCATGTCCAATTAAAAAAATTTAAAGGATCAGTTTTAATCTATTGGTTGTTTTTGGGGGTGGAAAAATATTTAAATGTAGCCCAAAATCACTACAGCCTGCATTTCGTGTAATAAATTACACTGAAAATCGGTCGTTACAATTCACTCCAATGCTGAACAATACCGAAACTAGATGTGTTATTCTTTCGTTTACTTTTTTCCATGTCAGATGTGTAACTCATCCTCTTATGTGTGATATTTACAGATAACATACAACAATAAATAGAATATCTTTTAAAAAATGACACAGCACCTTCTGTTTGCGATTTATTGCTTTATAAACGCTCTCTAAACAATTTTTGGTAAAAATAAAATCTATCAATAATAATCATAAATAAAATCATCACAATGACTATACATGAAATTATATTGCACAATTATAAGCTTCAACGAGAATCACAGAACACAAAGTGTTGTTGCTCAGGTCGTGTGTAGGAATGTTTCAGAGGTCTGTGGGGAATGAGACGTGCACACGCACGAGCACACGCACTGACACACTCCAGGGATTCAATCGTGTTCCACAGATCATCTTCGCTAAAAAAGTAAAGTACTTTCTTTTCTTTTTTCCGTCATGATTTCCACTGGAACAAAAGTCCGGTTTTAATTTTCGCTCCGGCATAAATCTGGAACGTCGGTGGAATGAAAAACAAAAGTTAACAGATGTCAGAAACGTAATGTCAAGAGTACCATTTGTTCTTCAGGGAATGTTGGCTCTCTTGTACAGTTGTGGTTAGTGAAGTAAGACCCCAGGTGGCTCGTCCGTGTTCAGGTGTGGATCGTGCTGGTCTCAGCTCCGACCAGCACGGCTCTCGTCCGCCAGAAGCTTAACGGAAGGGCTCTCTCCTCGACTTGCCCGGCAGTTTGCGATTGGTCAGCTACAGAAAAGCCAGAAAGATGAACGAGCAGCGCCTCAGTTTCATCCGACGACTCTGCGTGTGTTTGGTGTGTTTGGTGTGTGTGTGTGTGCGTGTGGTCAGATGTTGTCCACCTCTGCTCTGAGTTCAGGACACAGTTCCTTGAGTAACATTTCCATCAACACCTGACAAAGACAGCAAGACAAGAGGTCAAATGAATGAAATATGGTCACACGACGCAGGTCGCGTTCAATGCGTTTTGCTTACATAGAGGAGATGTTTGTTGGCACTAGCTTCCTGCAGAGCATTGAAGATCTTGATGATTCCGTAACGGGCGTTCTGCTGGCCAACTAGATTCGCGAGTGCATCTGAAAAAAAGAAGAAACATTTCACATGGTTTTTGAAGCAGTACGTACGCTGAAGATATCTGTGATATTTACCAAAATAAAGTACTAACACATAAAGATCGAGAGCAAGTAGCATTAGCATGTGTTGCTACCTGGGATATTGTCAAGTAGTTTCTGTTGAGCCCGCTCCTTGGTCTCGCTGCGTTCGGAATCAGTTCGGACCTTGGTATGTGGTGCCAACTTCCCGTTGGGCCAGAACGTGTCCCTGAACACACTGATGTAACACACCAGCATCTGTTCACAGAAGATCCAGTTTACAGTGTCCCGGATCTGCCTAAAGAAAAGAAGGACTCGTGTTAGATCTGAGCTCGAAGTGCTTTTTTTTTTTTTTTTTTTTTTTTTTTAAACAGCAGAACGAGTCAATAAGACACTTAGTCTTCAGATTCAGTCTCAGAGAAAGAAAAAAAAATAGTGTGGTATAACAAATTGGACCAAGATGGCTGAAAGACATTGGCATCCCTAAATCCGAGTCGCTGGCAAAAAGAATCTGATAACCAGCACCGACTGATCTGGACTGTACAAAACACTGTGGGGCCATAATGGTTGGTGTGTGGCTTAGTGTTCATACGTTCTATGCAAGTTCTTATTGTCCAAATGAGGTTTCACAACCACAGTGAATGAATGAGACTAAGGTGCCATTTATGCTAATCTGTTTCTATATCGTTTCTATCGCGGATGCACTGTCCATTTACATTAAAATACTGGAATACGACTTCATAGGTGGAAGGATTCAAAGACGCCGGAGCCCACGTAAGCATTCGCATACAATGCTGATTTTAGCAGTTGTAAACGGTGAAAAACGAGGATCCGCAGTGCTGAGCTCTAGCTACTGCGGACGTACTCCTCCCTGATTCGCTAAGCTGGTATCGTTGGTCATGTGACTTGAGTGCTGGGAAACTAAAAACAAACAGGCGTGCTTCACTTCAGTTACACACTTATTTTCTATTCGTGTCATCGAGAAGAATATGGAAATCATGGACAACCACGATCAGCATGGGAGCCTGCTCCATGTCCTACTGCTGGTAGTACGCTGTGCACAACAATACGTGGCAAGGAGGCGCCAGATTCAACAAGCTTTTATGATGAGAACCCAGCCACTGCAGCAACGCAAGCCGTACATGGAGCGCCGCTTTTGGGTTAGACCGGGAAGAAGCAGCGCATGGTGGGACAATTTCGTGGACCAAGTTGTTGTCGCCGAAGAATAAATAATAAAGAATAAATAATAAAGCATAATAAATAATAAAGCAAGGGCGATCATGTGATGTGATGGCTGATTAGTCATGTGACTAGCGAATCAGCCGATCCCTGTTTGTGTGTAAATGTAAATAGTTTGCAAGACGCCGACACGAAGAAATGGTGAAATGAATTAATGTAAACAGAGTCTTAGTCAAAGGGGGGATCTTATCATCTTTAAGAGCATATTTTTTTGATTTGACAGCAGGCTTCTCAGATATCATACTGCTCTCCCTCAAAAGAAGCCTGAGTGGAAGACAGAGGCTTACGTTAGACAGCAGGACATTGAAGATACAGATAATCAAAATACCAGAACTTACTTGTTGATAGTTCGTCCAAATGTCACCTGGACTAGTGCAATTAGAGTCTTCCTCACCCACTTAAACACTGAGCGGGGAGACAGGAAATGAGAGAAGAACAGTGGTCAGACTTGTCTTATCAAAAGCAGTTAAAAAAAAGTTGTCAGTCGACTGCTCACTTCCTCTGAGTTCAAAGATTTCTCCTATAAGCATGAAGCAGGGTTCAGCCAGAGCGTTTTTCCGCCCGTCCGCTTCGTCGCCGTAGTCCGACAGATCACTGTCGTCATCGCCGTCATCCTATAGGCAGAAACAGCAAACAGCACATGAGGATGTCGGACAACTTCAGCTTTCCAGAACAAAAACCACCAGCTGCGCAGGACTGTTTACCTCAGTGTGGGAGAAGAAATCTCCAGGTAACCTCTCCAGAAAGGAGGCCAGAGAGAAAGAGGATTTCTTCTGAATAGACATCACCTTTGAACATTCAACAAGACATCATTACTGCACAGCCACAACTTCTCGGCTGAGTGAGTGCAGCTTGCTGTTGATTACGTTCCTAACAGTGAATACAAGCTAAATCAAGTTTTAAAGAAAAGAAACAATAAATCACTTCTGGTGGTATTGGAAAGCAAGCCACTGTGGTGGGCATGCTGGAATGGAGCAGAGAGGAGGACTGACATAAAGGTAACCTTTGTCTGAAAAACACATTTCAGGACATGGGGATATGTGCTGTAACACTGCTAGTTTCATCGATCGAAGGAAGGGATATAAGTTACCTTGAGGTGCTCTGAAGACGGGCTGAGGAACGCATAGAGCGCCTCTGACTGGCATAATCGCTCATCTGTCAGCAGACGCTACAACACACACACACACACACACACAGAGCTGTGTCACCGTCAACAGCTGCAATTATAACCCAGACGGAGAGAATGGAAGCACACATTTTGGTATTCTCCTTCAGGGCTGGGATTCAAGATCGTGTGCAAATGTCAGACAATAAAAGGAAAATTAAGCCCAAGGCCCAATAAGTGAACATTATTTAACAAATGTTCACTTTTCAATATAAAGAGACAGTTATATACTGTGGATTTCTTGTGGTTGGTATTAGCTTGTCGTGTACCTGGAGAAAGGCATTGAGCTGTGTTTTACTCTTGTCTAAGAACTTCTGGTCAATGGACTTGAAGGGAAGTTTACTCAGTGACGGTAACTGGAGCTTCTTCAACGATGGGAAACACTAAGAGGGAGAAAAAAGACAGTTAAAAAGGAGACTTTTGCAGATAGTCTTGTTACATTCGCAAACAGCTTTAAGATTATACAGGACGTCAACAAATAAAAGTAAAAAAAAAATAAATCAAACAAAAGGATGCAGCAGAAATTCAGTAGTAACTTACAGCAGGAATATCGCCAGAGCTCACTGCCTTTACACTGAAAGTAAACACTAGCCCCTTTCACACTGCGACCCGCTACCTTAGCGGGTCCAAATTGCACCTTCGACCCGCGTCGAGCAATGTGAACGCTTGGCGTGTTGGTGACCCGTGTCGCCTGAAGCCGAGTTCAGGGGGTGTTGCCTAGTGGCAGACCGTCACACGAAACACATAAAATGCTGGGCGTGTACAATGACGTAGGCACAAGCCATGCGTCGGAGGTAGGGTTAAATACACCTTGAGGAATCGTTTTTGCAATTGTATATGCAGTTCATGGAGATGTTATTTTACGGGGTGTGGATGGTTACAACGTGGGATGCCGCCGAAGAACATATGCGGAGAATACAAGAGCACTATAGTCCCCGAAATGTGGCGGTAAATAATGTCCTCTGCTCAGAGGCTGAGGAGCTTGCGGACCTCCTTGTCTCCCCAGTTGGCCATCTTCAGAAATGTCTCGAACTTGATGTAAAACAGAGTAAAACTTGTCCTCACCTGTCGCTGTTGTTCTGAATCAGCTGTCCATTCTGTCTTTTAAACTCCTCACGCCACGCCACGCCCACGTCCGACCCGCGTCGATTGCGTTCACACCAAACTCGGCTCGGCAAAAAGACTAGGGTCCGACGCGGGTCGAAAGGCGAGTCGAGTTGACGTGGCAGCCCGGGTCGGCAGTGTGAACGCAACAGCGGACACGCTAAATTCGCGGATTAAACACGGGTTATTCCTCAGTGTGAAAGGGGCTATGGTCTCTCTGCGTAATGAAGAGTGCTGTTCCACTGCAGACCTGTAGAGGGAGATGCAAAGCTACAAAGAAAGACCCGATACACGCCATGCTTTGATGTTGCGTTACCTCAGTGAGTTTGCGGTGCAACATCTGGAATTCAGTAAGCTTTCTCTGGACGCTCCAGCGACTGTTGGCCGTTTCCTCTCCTTCTACAAGGCTAACACACACACTGTAACAAGCCACGGTCTCACCACCTTCTTCTGCAGCCTGAAACATACACACACATATGCAGTTAAATATGGCTCCGAGTGACTCTCCACTACATTAGCTGCATGTCCCCACGTGTTGCTGACCTTCATTTAGTGTTAAGGCACATTATTTTGGGCCATGGGATCATTTCACTGTTTAATTAACAGTCACATGATGGGTGTAGCAAGAATTGCCTCGAGGTAACAAAAAGCAAACAGCATGTTGCAGACTAATTAAAAGTATGTATGGCAAGTGTTGAAGTTATATGGGCCACATGACTCATGTCTGACCTGCCTACATATTCTGATTTGTTCCATATACAACAGCATCTTGCCATTTCGGTCGCTGCTCTTTTCTGCATCCAACCATACTTCTGTGAATGATTTAAGTGACTGCAGCACTCATCTGTTTACAGTAAAGGTCGACCAATACATCGGCCGGCCAATATTTCGGGCCAATTTTTGCTTCTTTCTTCTTCTTTTTTTTTTTTTTTTTTTTTTACTTGTATCGGCATCAGCCGATATGTGCGTGCGTTCGCCGATATCAATTAGTGCATTCAGCAACCATGCATTGAGATGCTGGAGATCACGTGAAGCGCATGCATTCAATTCAATCTCTAGTTTACAGTCTGATCCTCCAAATATCACATTGGTGTTAAGCAGACCTAACAACAAAGTTATTTAGCCTCTAAGGTATATGATAAATCTTGTGTGAGAAAAAGGAGATAATCGGCACCTCGGCAGCTGTAATCGTAGCCCTCCAGTGCCCCAGGTTTTCACACCACCAGTCAGTCCTGGTGATGTGCTGCTGCAGTTCACTGTGCTCTCTTTCCATGGCTCCAATTTCTTCCTTTAGCTTGTTTACAATCTACGAACACACACAAGAGACAGATTTTAAACCAGCATGCAAATCACAGTTCTGTGAATATTGATTTAACCTCCACATCCCAACAGTCTACTTAGTGTTGAATTTGTGTTTGTGCATTTTCTGCCATCCTGAGGTGATCCACGGCTTGTAATTCGTTACCTTTTTGTCCGGTTTGGGTGCGTTCTGGATGGAGCCCAAGGCCTGTCGCTTGTACTCCAGTTTGTCATAGAGTTGGCGGAGCTTGGTTGCAGCATAGCTGGCCTGCTCATTGATTCCTTTGCTACCCTCATCACACACATCTTCTCCTGCATCTAGATCCTGGCACTGCACACAGATCGACACCAATCGAGATTTATGGCGACAATAAACGCATGTAAACAAACAAAAAACAAACCAACATAACTCATTCGAGTTCATGTCTCATTTCTGTATGTGTGTATGCTGACCCCTTCCCCCTTTTCCTCAGGGCTACACCGTGATTGGCCGTGGGGCTCGTCTCGTTTGATCAGCTTATCGTAGAGGTCAGAAACCAGGAAGGAGGGGTAGTAACGTTCTCGCATCGTCTCAGCCACCTGGAGGTTATTTGAGAGCAACAGAAATGCTTTACTATTGCAGCAGAACTCATAAAAACTTACATGCGAGGTTGAAACTGTTTATCGGACCTTTGACAGAGAAAGCACAACGACCAGGTCTAGACGTGGTGATAGTTTGTTGAAAGAAAGCTGCATCTACCTGCTCTTGTAGTCGTACAAAAACCTGAGTTCCTCTGTTCCCCACCAGACTCTGCTGGATCTCCTTGAGAAGAGGCTTCTCCACCTGAATCTCTTTGCTCTCCACAAAGAACTTCTGGTAGATTTCACCAACGATTTGGGGCACCTCATTCTGTCAAACACACGTACGCAAACAAATCCCTTTTACTCACGTGCCGTCTCCAATGCTTTTATGTGCAGCATCACATCCACCGGAAAAAACATTATTTAACTGGCAAAAATGAAAGTGAATTATTTAGAAGATTCTGACTATCTCCAGCTCCCTGTAGACCCGTGAAAGGCTTGATAAAACTTTTCAACACGCGCAACAGTCTGAACGCTGATCTGACAGATGCCATTTCATAAGATGAAACGTTTAACAAGCTGCTTTTACTTCTGCTTCTAAAAGTAGAACTGTGAGCAGAGTTGGGATAAACCCTCTGGAAGGTGTGCAAATTACCTTGTTGGCAGTTTTCAGCGTTTCCACAAGTTCCCAGAAGCTTATCAAAGCTCTCTTATCAACTCTCTCCATGTAAACTCTAAAATGCTCTCTGTAACCCGGATTACACAGAATGTCATCAAACTGGAGGATCTAAATGGGGAGAAAGAACAGCACAAACCTAAGTCATGTGTACTGTAAACATAAGAATATTCGAGACATTTTAAGTCATCTGACAGAAGAGTTTCTTTCCAATCAAAGATCACACAAGCCGCAATAAAAATTAGTCTTACCCTCTGACTTTGCGGCTCATCGCCTTCGTCAGCTCCTCCTTCCTCATTGTTCTCATAGTTTGGCCCACCGAGCAGGCGGATCCGTTTCTCACATTGTTTCTTTGCGACAGTCAGCTGATTGATATACCGTTTCATATCTCTGGCCCTCAGCAGGTCTGCCTTCATGGCCGCAGACTCTTTGCCTTTTCGCTCTAAGGGAGTGGAGGCAGAGTTAACGGAGCAAAGACTGACCCAGCTCTGGTCCCACAAAGCTGGGACGCTGTACAAGATTCAAACCAAATCAGAATGCGACAACATCTGCTGCTGAAAGATAAATTGACGGAATTTAGTTCATCTTGACACATATGAACGCCTGTTTAAATGTAGAATTTCTTTCTGGCCTTTCAAAGTCTTTCAGAGAACATTTACACGATGATTCTAGTTCTCACAAGCTGGGCATCACAAAGTAAATATGAAAATGGGATTCAGTGAAGGATCTCACAGGTCATTAACCATCTTTATAGAGCCTGAAATGCCTCTGGACACGATACAGACCTACAACCAAACCACCATCCACAGTACGTCGTGAAAACGGACAGTCCAGTTCTTAATAACGACACTTTAGATTATTAACAGTCAGTGTGGTTGTTTAGGAAAGTGCCCTGATGCTGTCTAGTCCACAAGTTAGGAAGCAGAAATAATGCATTTCCTTGTTGGCAGAGGTGTTTGAATCAGTTTACTTTATAAAGCGAAAATCTCAGTTAGATTTGAGCCACCTTAACTGCAAACAGCAAACCATCCAGATGTGTTGTACAT
The DNA here is from genome assembly GCF_027942865.1 of Odontesthes bonariensis. Classification (NCBI taxonomy): domain Eukaryota; kingdom Metazoa; phylum Chordata; class Actinopteri; order Atheriniformes; family Atherinopsidae; genus Odontesthes; species Odontesthes bonariensis. The sequence continues at coordinate 8,780,290 of NC_134518.1, read as the reverse complement.
TTAAAACTGAAACATTGCTGTGCTCCATTTCCCAATGTTTTTAAATAATTGTGCTGAGAAAAATTAAGACTTTCTGTTCTGTCTTTTGGCAAAATGCTGTGTTATTAGTACCTTTCTGCTTCTTGAGCTGAGGCAGGCTGCTGATGGTGGTGGCATGAATAATTTCTACCACTATCTGATACCTATAAAGAAATGCAGAGGGGGGAAAAGACATCAGCTGTCATGCCTGGTCTAAGAAGATCAATACAGGCTTTCTTGGATGAATAAACAGAACACTACTGACGCGAATAAGATGTAAATACAATCTGACATTTCACAATGATAAAATATTCAAAGCTACATTTTCCGCAGCAAACGCAAACTAATGTATCGAATATCACCTCGGCATAAAAAGATGTTTTTATTCCGCCAAAATTAATTAAAAATATCCGCAATAAGTCATTGCTAAGCCATCATTTGTCAGACTAATGAGACAATATTGCAGTATCAAGTCTATCTGCCCCATTAGATCTGGTACACCGCTGCAGAGACACTCTGTTCCCATGGTAACCCCTCAGGAGCAAAAAATACTTCTGGTTAACATTTCTGTTTTAACGTATAGACACAGAGCACGGCGCATTAGGAAACTCTATAGGTACAGGAGCGTTTCAGTTTAATGGGGCCGTGTGGGAATGTGTGCTGTGCTGTGTGTGTGTGTGGGTGCCAGCGCTGCCATGCCTGAGTTGTTTGAGGAAATTGACATCAGAAGAAGTTGATATCAGTTTGATGAAGTCTTCGTAAGAGGCAGCGTAGGTGTAGGCTTTTTTCTGCTGCTCAGCCTGCTGCTCCCTCTGCTCCAGCTGAGACAGCAGCATCCGGTTTATGGAGTCTGGATCGCTGAGCACCTCCACCAACGGCTTCAACACTGCAGCACACACACGCAAAGATGTCAAGGAATTTTAGTAACTGGTGGAAACTGAATGAATGGAGACGGTGCTTCGAAAAGAACATTTAAAGATAGCGCAGGGGATGTGGTGTGATAAGATAATACCATAGCCATAATGATCCTTATGCAATTCATTATTTCAGTGAAGCGGATTTGGTTTTATGTCTTGAAAGGGATACATCTGTGGGAAGTGCAGCTTGAACATAATATTAGCTCGATATCAAGAGAATGCACTTCTACTTCTATAATGCACCACACAAACACTGTAAACAAGCCCCGTCACTTCACATATTACTTTTTATCTGGAAAAATGGGTTTAATCTATAATTCTGTAACAATCAAAGACATTATTACTGACTTAACAGACAAAAGGTTTCTTGTGCAGAAGGAGAGAAGAAGCGCGGCAGAGTGAGGAGACGAGGAAAATAACTGCTTTTCTAAGTGCCGTGCACATTCTATTTGGTCACAGTGGCTATAATAGAAATGTAAAAATCTGCAGGCCTTATGACATTAGCCGCAGAACGTCAGCGATAACTCATTTGCAGCATCCATAGACAAGCGAGCACGTTAGCTTCAAAGGTTTCTCTTCTGCTCAAATTGAAGCAGATGTCTGACATGCTGTTTCGATTCCTCGTTAGATCAGTTGATATCAAGGAGCTCATTCAATTTCAGACGTTTAAGAGACGCTGCGTGGCTGCCGTCCAACAGCTTTTATGATCAATCCGTCATCAGGATCAGGAGGACGCATCCACAGCTCAAAATAAGGTGCATCAGGGATAATGCTGTGCTCTGTCACGTTACATAACTCTGGTGATCAATGTCTAACTCAACAGATCTGCGTGAAGTTGAACACCTAGTCGTCACGATCCGACCGGGCGCTCCGATGAAGCCACTGAGGTGCAGCTGTAACAGATTAAAGACTCTACAGCTCAACTAAATGTAGTTCAAAGGGAGGTTTATTGCTCCTAATGTGCCAATGTCCTAATGTATTTTGACAGCATGTTATGTTGAAATATTCGTTAAATTCTTTTTTACAAATAAAAGCAACATATTTCATTTTAGTTAGTTTGAACACAGACATTTCAATTATTACCGAGTCAGAGAATAATGTACAGATAACTCGAGCATTATTCCAGCTTCAGGAAAATCTACACAGAACCCCACTATTAAGACTTATAGACCATAACATTCTGCAATTACCTTCTTCTACAAAAATATATTGTTAAAAACACATTAAATATTGTCATCCATGTTTACCAAATGTTTCCCACAGACCCGCGGCTTTTGGGGAAAGAGCTCACGGGTGCATCTTATTATAATGGAGGATTAAAGCCAAACACTGTGATATTACATCCCACGTAGTTTCTATGTAGCACCTATAAATGAGTGAGCTCTGCTTTCACAGCAGCGTGAAGCAATCAGCAGCTCAGTCATGCACCTCAGCGACATCACCAGCCCTCTGATCCTCTATCCTGTGGTTTGCTGTAAGCCTAAAAGCAGCAACTCTGAAAAACAACTGCGCCACAAATTCACTATTTAGACTTGAACTGAACAGTCTGATCGGTCTTTGTACTAACCAGTTAAATTAGTGCCCCTTCCAGCTCGCTGCTATATGTTTACCTTGAATAGCTGATGACAGATGGCCTCTGCCAGCACTAAAGGCAGCAGCTGCGCACACACACCACAGATTTTTCTCTGCTCCCACTTCCTACCTTCGCCATCTCCTTCAGCTTGATGTACATTTCAAATAATGTCTTAAGTCTCGTCTGCACCACTTTCACTGGGCTCGGGTTACACTGTAGCGTCACAGGAGACAAGAGTTGGTTCAGCTCCCAGATATTTCACATCACCGCTAACCATTGTGCGTTGTGATGTTTAAAAAAAAAAAAAAGAAAAAACACTGGATGATATGAAAGGAAGTGCTCTAAGACAATAAAATCAAAGACACTTTTTGTCTTTTAAACATCTGATCGAATAAGCCATACAAGTCATTTTAGACAAGGTTCCATTTAAGTGGCATTCATGATGAATGACGGAGAATAAAGTAGAGCCTAGCAGGTTGTTAACAATAAACTTTCTCTGTTTTTAAAGAGATACATTTCACTGTCCACATTTACATGCACTCAGTTTTCAAAGGCTCTCCGGGATGCTAATGATGCTCTTTATTTACTCGTTGCCATGGTGAGTCATAGTATTAGAGCGCCATTCAAGGTTTTTTTTGTTTTTTTTTGTTTTTTTTTAAACTTACTGGTGCACTTATCTCAGAGTAAACGCACTCAGAGTTATTACATTAAGGTAACACTCGGGGTTCCCGGTCTCAGAATTCATGAGCTCAGAGCTGCGCTACACTCCATGTTGAACAGAAACCTTTGACCAAAACTACACAGGATTAAAATGAATCTCTCACAAAGCGTTTTGATGAGCAACATAAGAGTTTCTGGTAACTTATCCAAATACAGGCCTTCACGTGTTATCTCGGTACCTTTGGTAGTGATGACTTCTGTGAGGCAGCAGCGTAGAGTATGTGACTTGGCATCCTTCTCAGGCAGAAGACACAACAGCAGTATTCTTGCTACACAGCGGAGGAAGCTCATCTCCGAGTCCGGACTGACCAAACAGGGATGAAGAGGAAACGGCTGGGCGACTTCCTCCAGTCTTGACGCACACGTGAAAAACACACAGTTTAAGACTGGGATACAAACTCAAAGAGACGGAGCTCTTTCTTTATCAATAATGATGGCAGATCATATCGTACGAGATTCAGCCGCACTGACATAACTAACACTTTGGCTAAGTCACATCTCTGCTGCTACAACGTGACAGAAAGACACACACTGGTGCTACATTCCTCTTAAACTATCAAAGATGAGGGAGGCCACACACCCCTGTAGTTATTGAAGATAATAAAACCAGACTATGCATGAATCACCCTTCTGTCTGTCTGCTCCATTTATGCGTGCGTATGTGTTCATAAAGTAAGCGAGTGTGTGGATATAAATGGTATTTACACTGTTATGAATTGCAGTAATTTAACCCCATCTATGAGCATGAAATCAAACAGCTAAATATGGGCAGGGAGATCTTTTCAATAGCAAATCAAAATGGATCACAGTTTCAGATGAACAGCGAGTCATATGTCTGAACAAAGAAAGCTGTAAATGTATTTTATTTATACAGCCCTTTACAAACAATCATTACGATGTACCAAAGTCCTTTACAGTAGGTAACAAATAAAGAAAGAATAAGCAAAAACAAATAAAAACAATAAAAGAACAGTGAAAGCAATAAAATACAACAAAATCAAATAAGATAAAATAAGATAAGTGTCATCCTAAATAAGTAGGTTTTTAGCCTAGATTTGAAGAGGCCCAGGTCAGAAATAAGACGCAGCTCAACGGGGAACTTATTCCAGAGCCTGGGGGCAGTGATGGAAAAGGCTTGGTCACCCCAGTGTTTGTATTTTGACCTGGGCACTTCCGTAGTCAGAAGCACAAACATAAAAACATAATTTTACTGGATTTCACTTATACATTATGATTAATAGAGTGGGACCACAGTGCAAAACAAAGCTTCACCTGCTTCTAATCATCAACTGAGTGTTTGTGTACCTTGCAGCTGCAGCCTTGAGGTCAGTGAAGTGTGTATGAAGAATACGGATGCTGTCATAACACACGACATTGACGAGGTCTATGTCAGCGAGCCTGGATCTAAGCTGCCCGATCATCTGCCACCAGTCCTCCAGCAGCATGGAGTACAACTGACCCTCATCGCGACTCAGAGGAACGTACCAGGACAGGATGTAGTCTCTGTAGGCGTAGTCGAACACTGGGGAGAGACGGAGAGAATCGCATGACAATTATGGTTGAAATATGAACACTGCACAGACAGGAAGTCACAGCAAAAAATATGATTATGACAAACAATTCTTCGCAATTATAATCTGGAATATCTTTCTCAAACATGTTTGCTTTTAAAATGTTTAAAGATGCGATCGGTGCCGTCTGTGGAGATGAATTCAGATTAACCTTTGTACACTATTGGTGCATTAGGTTTCATTTCCCCAAAAGCCATGTGCAGCGGAGGCGAGGTATAAAGGAGCAAGACATCAGTCCATCACAGGGATGACTCATAAGAACAGACAACCGCTCACATTCACATGAAGTAACTACAGGCAGGCTGTGGGAGGACCCCAGAGAACCTGAGGAGAATGTGGAAACATTGAACAGGAAAAAAAGCATCTTACTACAAATATAACATACAGGCTGCAACCAGAAGATCATGAGAGAAAATCTCAACGGTGCTATTTATGAAGTAAAAAGAAAATCAAGCAATGAAACTTCACTTAACAACAGCACATGACTAAAATGCCATTCCTTTGAAGATGTGAATCAATTTACATCTTCAATTAAATCTGATCTGAGCTTAGCCTGTTCACTCCCAGTGTCCACGTGATCAATTTGCATGCTGCAGTTACACTGTGTAGAGGAAGTAATCAACAGAACGGCCAGCTGCAGGAGGAATATCTGCACTCTTATACTCCATTAGTCATCCCGAAGGTCCGACCCTCCTCCCGTGCCTAAAGACAGCCGTGAGTTAACCGGCGCATCTACAGCCTGTAGGTGAGAACGATATGGTCCACAGACAGATCGGAAACCTTTGCAGTGTGACGCCCATCAGTTGCCGTGACCCTGAACATGATCAGCGGTTTGGAAAACAGGTGAAAAAAATGGCCAGAAGGATGAAAAAGGCCAGTGCTCTGACAGGAGACAACGGTCTGAACTGCATTAGTGGAAATGCTCCATTTATCACTCAAAACAACATTTTCCTGGCATGTGACCTCACATCTACAATGAAAAGCAATTCCTACAATCTGAAATAGAATCCCAAAAACAAGTAAAAAGTGATCTTGCATTTGCAGCAACAATGAAGGCACGTTAAAACAAAGCAAGTCCTCATTCTGAACCTGATAAAGTCATCATACAAGACACTTGTGCCACATTACAACCAAAGGAGCTTTTTAAAATCACACAGGAGCATTTCAATATACAATCCCTCTGTTGTGTAAGTGTCTGTATCACTCAGTGTAAATCCTGCAGCCATCTGCTACTTGGCAGCCACACATTCTGATCCAATGACTGAGCACGTTTGTGTGCGCGTTTTTTGACCACGACCTTCTACCGTAGTGACAGACAGAAACTGAGCTCCATCAGTCAACAGTTTTACTCAGTTTCTTTTTTTTTTTTTTTTTTCCACCCAACAGGCAGAATATTCTCATGATTAAAGGTCTTGTAAAGAGTTGCAACACTGAAGAGCACAGTGCTGCGCTAAAGTCTTGAGTCACCCTCTATTTTGTTAATCTAATGCCATGAAAAAGGTGCTGGGATTTCTTTAAATGTGTTCAAACGTAAAGGGAAATACTGTACATACGACAAAACATTCGGACAAGCATGAAAGTCAGTATTTGGTCTGAGCAGCTTTATTCTTCAACATAGCCTGAACCCTCTCAGACACGCTTTCTGTCATTTCTCTAAGTAGATACAATTTAAAATGGGTTCTTTGCTGAGTTGTGGCGTGTAGACACAACACTGGTTCATCCCTTGAGTTAGGAGCCTTTTTTATGGTCAAATGATTCATATGTCAGTGTTGGATAGCTACACACACACACACACACACACACACACACACACACACACACACACACACACACACACACACACACACACACACACACACACACACACACACACACACACACACACACACACACACACAAAGGCTGGACTAAAAAAAAAACAAATAAAAAAATAAATAAAAAAAAGAGTGAAAAAGCCACCAATGTCCAAAGGACAACTTTTGAAAGACCAGTGAGTCTGGAGGAGGACTGCTCGAGACCCTTTTTTGTAAAGATCACAAGAAAGTCTGCCTCCTTTCAAGCGGAGCAAAAAAGAAAAGAGGGGTGGTTCAACACTTGCACAGTACTGTATTCATATTTGACATTACAGGGCATGTGAAACACCATGTGTTATATTTTAAGGCATAATCCACTAAAGGAATTTTGAGACATATACTTTTTAGATTTAAAGTTTAGATCAGATGGAACATAAGAGGTAGATTCAGATTAATGTTTGACCGTAAACCCAAACCTAACTGCTCAGAAAACTTAATGCTAAAAAAATGTTAATGTCACATCTTATCTACCGATTATCTATTATTATTTGAGCAGCAAATATAAAGTTCCAATTCAAGGATCCTTCCTGAATTGCTTAGCCTATGCATTTTCCACCAAGTGCTGGAAAAAGAGATGCTTCAGAAATGTCAGGAAACCAAGGACATGTAAATCTTATAGTATCAATTTTATGTTTTTATATTTAGATCAATGTTTTACACCAGCTTTCACCCAACAATAAGAAAACCGAGGTGTAGGGTTATTAAAATCACTTGTATGTAACCAGTTCTTAATGCATTCACGTGACAATGACATGTCATACAACACCTCTGGAGCAAGGATGATTCATTACCTTCCTTCAGGGCTTTGTCCACATTGTGTGACACCACCACTCTTCTGCTCTGGCTCGTCTCTTGAGCTGGCACCAAAAAACGACCCTGAGACACCACAAAAGCATGAGGTCACTTCACTGTCACCATCTCAAAACCGCAGAAATAGGAAACTGTGAGCAACAGGAAGGGGAGAGGGAAGCGCAAGTCTGAAAACGGTGCATCTAATGAGCCCCAAAAAAATCATGACAAGCGAGGCAGACCGAATTTATCAAGGTTTTTGGCCACATGTCAACCAGACTCGACAACTTCAACATCGATAAGTCATCAGCACACAGCAGTAAATAAGGCAGCAGAAAGGCGACTGATGGCTGCAAAGACACAATCTGTTTCCTTGAAGAATAAAACACCATTTAATGGATGCATGTGCTTTGAATGTGTGTTACACGAGTCTAAATTCAGAGGCATGGCTCTGCCTCATCTATTATAGAACAGGAAAGGGGATGCAAGGGCAGCCACAGGGGGATAACTGTGGTTGTGTGAGAGGACAACAACAAGGATGCAAAAATGAAGAAAAAAAAAATAACGAGCTATTCATGTTCCAGAAAGCCTTTAGCTATCAGAAGAAGTTTTCTATCGATTCATTCAAGTCGTGCAGGGGAATGCTTCCTGGTTTTATGCTGATTGGTATATCGAGGAGCTTCTATAGAACATGTGTGTTACCACTGATGAGTGTCAGCAAAAAAGAAAAAGAAAATGCAGGCATCTTACCATGAGCTTGTTGAAGAAGTCCGTCCGCGCGGCTGACTGCCTTCTGCTTCTGTCAAAGCAGCTGACTTTGAGGGGACTTTTCCTGACTAGCAGAACAAAGCTCCCGGCCAGAAAACACAGCAGAGCGAATGATACATAGATGAACAACTTCAGGAAGAAAGAGGTGAGAGTCAGGCCTCCCCAGGACAGCTGAAACACAACTGCTGCCACCACGCCCAGGCAGAAAGCCGGGACGAATCGGAAAGAGGAGCCGTTTGTAGAGGTCGGGGTGGCAGACATGGACCCCTCTTCTCCTCCTGTACTGCTACTCCCTCCAGCCTGTGGTGTAGTCGTAGTTGAGGGGGTGGGCATGCTGCGACCCAACCATCTATATATGTGTCACTGCAAGTTGGGCTGCAACTTTGGTCCGCTCGTCTATATGCCAGGTCCCTGCGGTAGGTATACTGTGCACGCTCGCGTATACCCTGGACTACAACACCGTCTCCAAGAGAAGGCATCCCCGCTCTGACATCTCCTCATCGACCCCCGCCGCTATGTTTTCCACGCTCCTAGCATCGGCCCGTCCAGCAGCAACAGGCACGGAGCTCCTCGAGCTTAGTCATCCACAACACGATGCTCCAAACAGAGACTTAACTGCTTTGTCTTAGAATTGGCGGCAGTCGCACAAAGAGGAAACGGAGAGAGCCGGGTGATGGGATGGATGGTGCGACAACCACCGTCACCTTGGAGACAAATAGGTGGAAGAGTAGCTTAGTGACTGTTGCTAACCTATTGGGCTAGCAGTGAGCTAACCTAAAGAGTGTATAAGTTCACGTTAACTCAGCTATAACACACACACACAAAATGAGTAACACACAACATACCAAGCCACACAATTTTGAACAGTTGTATGGTTGACTGCCAAGCAAAATGACGGCAGGTAGCTAACTACAGTAGCTTGCTCGCAAAGTAACCAATTCAACATCAGCTAATGTTAGCTTACTTACCTTTCGTTAAAAAAAGGTGTCCGACTACAAGGCTACATTCTCGCTTTTCTCTTGATGAAATTTGTACAAGAGGCCTTATAACTAAGAAGCAATTTTGTCATACACGCAGCCGCAAAACATGTACCAACCGAAAGCCCCGATACATCAAAACAAGCTAATGTTATTTTCCTTGGGCTTTGGCTCACAGACAATCTCTCTGAACGAGACAGAGTGTCAGCCAATCAGCGTTGGTGTTAACTGCTGACGTTTCGCCAGTTTGAACTCTTCGGATATTTTGGGCGAGCGGGGTTCTAGCAAATCATGTTATGGACATACTGGGAAAAGCACCGCCCTGCATGACAGCTACTGATGTAAATTAATGAAGCGCACCAACAGATAAAGGCTCGTGCTTGATTTTCTGTGACGACAGATTTTTCTTCCAGACAGGCTTTTACAAAGGCGTCATTCAGTATTAATTCAAATTAGGGTTTTTATTGCAGTAAATGACCAAACATATCCACCAGATGCTATCGCATAAGTTACTTCTTTCTATTTTGAATATCTCTCTAAAGTAATCAAAGGCTTTTGTTTGTTTGTTTTTAACAACAGCATTGTCGCTGTTAAATTGCATGATTATGGAAAGGCAGCAGACCAATTCTAAAGGCTTATCATAAAGAAAACCGATAAGCACATATACAATTTTTGTGCTCGGTAAATAAAACAAAATAATAAATTAGAGCAACATATTTTTCATAAGAGGGTGGTTTTGGTCGTTTTTAATTGCAGACATTCATACTGCAACAACAATGACTTATCCATATTCTTCTTCTGATTATGAAAAACTTTCATAGTTGCTGCCAGCCATGTGGTGTTAACAGTCAGTCCATCCTGATGGAGATAATGCACAGGATGTTTTCTGTGTCATGATGCTTCACAGGAGTCCTACTCTATGTGAACACTACAATCATCATTGCTATTCAATCAAAAACACTGTTTTCGAGCAACATAATAAATGTTCTCCAGTTCTTCCAGAACTAGTTCCTGTCTACAAATTCAGAAACTGTGAGACATGATCGGACCAAATGATTTGGTTGATTTCATGTCATTTCTATGAGTGATTAATATGCTGTAGTGCTGTACAAACATGTTTATCCACCCCTCGTTTATTTGCATTTTACTTCCAATGAGGCATACTTTTGTGTGTGTTCTTTTAAAGTGGTCTTGAGCAATAGTTTTTAAGGCTTTCGGAAAGTCTTTCAGCCTTGTTCCTTTTGACTTTGGCTTATTTTTTCATTTAGTTCCAGTCCTTGTACCTGACCATTTTCAGAGGAATGTGTTTTTTTGTTTGTTTCTTAAACCAGTTAATACTGGCCTATGAATCATCCAACCTTGAATTAAAGGTGGGGTATGAGATCTTGGAAAAACGGTTCCTGCAAGCTATATTTTTGAAAATACACAACATTGCCTCTCCCTTCAGCCCACCCCTCGAAACCACGCCTTCAAAACACATGAACGAGTCACGAGTCTGTGAACGCGCAGGGGGGAGGTGGCTGATGGTTGATTGGCATGTCAGAATCCAATAAAAGTAACTCTCATCATTACTTCTATTGGTCAGACATTTCCTCTTGCTACACCCTCTACAATGGACTAAAATTTTTTATTTTTTTCCAAACATTCTATTTTAGTGGGTGCAATGGGGTCGTGAGGAGATGTTCAGACAATATGATAAAAATGCTCCAGAAAACATCTCATAACGCATCTAACTTAAGGCCAACATGACAGTGTTGTCTCGATACAAAACATATAGCAAAAGCACTATCTTTAGGCACTTTCTACCAAGCTTGTTAGAATTGTCCAAACTCTGTTTTTGTGTTATTTACTATATATCCATTCATGTTTGGGCACGATTCAATTAATTGTAGCGCATATTTCCTGCTTTCCTGGCAATAAATGAATACTGTCTCAAGTCGGACAATTTGTTTGGTATCTTGAGTTTTTAAATGTAATCTGGTCTCAGGGAAGTAGTTAAACCAAGAGTGGGAGCAGAATTTAAAAATCACCGTGCCCCTGCGACCTGACTTTGAATAATAGGAAGATAAATTAATGGATGGAGTTTTTAAATGTCCTCATAAAGGCCACATAATACAACAATTTTGTTTTAATGACCCACTTGACATTTCATCATGTTGGCAAAATGTTTTGCGCTAATTTGTAAAGAATAATCAAAGACAACACATTTAATTACTTAAAGAATGAACCAGCAATAAAGCAGTACGTGGGTAATGTTAGTGGTTATACCAGAATTACTGAATAATATAAGGGACAGGAAGTGTTTACTCGTTTTATTTATCAGTGAAATGACAGTGTTATGGAGCTGTCTGAGTATATGGTCACAAGCATATATATGAGAGGCAAAATACAGAGTACAAAGGAATGCTTGATTGCTGCACAGGAAGCCTCCTTCCACTTTTAAGGTTTTAAGAAATAAGTTGTTTTCGGCGTCAGTGAATGCCGAAAAGGATGGTCACCTACGGGCAATTTGAGGTAATCTTTATAATACTGAGGCAAATTCCCATGACTGATCTCATCTCACTCGTTGCCAGTGGAGTTTTTGGATTAAGACGCAATGCTGCTTTTAACATATTTTACGATTGAAAACAGTTTTTATGTGGTATGAAATGCACTATATAAATAAAGATGCCTTGCCTTGCCTTGCCTTTTTGTCAGCCAGCCACTGGGACGCAATGATGGCTCCTTACACTGCTTTAGGTCTGTGTCTGGCACACACACTGACACCAGATTTCCCTTTTCTCCTACAAAACTGACAGCTGTGTGTTCGCACCACTTGCTCTTGCAACTTTTATATCTCAAAATCAGCCAAAACGCTCCACAAGTCCTGATACTTTATCTCTTTCTTTTGCTCCTTTGTTTAAGCAATAGTCATGCCTTTATTTCAATCTAACTGTACTGGTAATGTGGACACTTTCATTTATTACCACTTCAAAAGTCTGCTTGATTGAATATTTAGTTCATCTTGGCTGTATTTTATCAGCTTAGCTGCTACTTTGCTCCCACCAGATACAGGCTGATAACACAAGAAGAGTCTTATGTTATCAGGAGTCTGTCCTGTCACTGGGGCTGATTAGTGCACAGTGAGCAAACAAGTCAAAGTGGAATTTAAGAGGATTACAGTTTGAGAGTTCTGCTTGTGGGTATTTCCTATTTGAATATATTGGATAAAGAATCACCCAGATGTGCGAGTTGTTTTATATCCTAATCAAACAGGGTTTGATCTAGGAAGGTGGACTGTAAGGAATTGCATTGGGGTCGTCAATGGGATCAATTTTGAGGTCAGCAGGTCTCAGCCTCATGACGCTGGTCTTCAGTGAATACCACCACCCTTTCCACGTGAACCAAACCACACCATCATCTGTTGAAGCGCTGTAGTGCCCACTGGGATAGTACATGCCATTGAGATGGGCCGCATGACACCTAGAGAGATAACAGGAAACAATCTTTAGTTTAGTTGTTGTTTATTGCTGTATTTATATATTTGCATCTATGTGCATCTATCTTTTTGATGGTGAAACCCATACTTGTTAAACCACCAGCCTCCTTTGTCTTCTTGGGCACAGTTTCCTTTGTAGTTGTCGTTATCCTGGTCGTAGGTGCTAAATCTCATGCCCTGGTGACTGGCCCACTCTGATGCACCAACTTGATGGCCTCCAGACAAAGCGTCTCCAGCTGTGCCTACGTAGGCTCCAAAGGTAAGCCTGTAGTGATCCTGCAGAGAATTGCAATAAGAACAGCAGGCGTAAGTTTACAAGTTTAAGCTATGTATGAAGTTCAAGGAAGCCAGCAGACCTGCAATGCTGCTCTTAGCAACGCACAGCATGTAGTTTTTGCACTTAAGAGTCATGCGAAAAAGAAAGTGCACCTCCCTTAAATTCTGAGGTTTTACATTTCTGGACAACACCATCCCCACCAGAACAGTGAGATGCTTCCCTAATAACAAACCCTGGATCACCAGTGAGCTAAAGGAACTATTGAACAGGAAAAAAAGAGCCTTTAGGGAGCGAGACAGGGAGTTACTGAGGAGTATACAGAAGCAGCTCAAAGTCAAGATCAGAGAGAGCAAGGAGGTGTATAGAAAGAAGCTTGAGAGTAAACTGCAGAGGAACAATATCAGAGATGTGTGGTCAGGAATGAAGAAGATCACAGGCCTCAAGCAGAGGGAGGATCGGATGGATGGAAGTCTGGACAGAGCAAATGAGCTGAACACATTCTTCAACAGGTTCAGTTCAGGAACAAGCTCACCATCCTCCCCTCCTGTTCCCAGCCAAAGAGACATCCCACCCTCCTCTGACCCACAGCTTTCCTGTAACATCTCCACCTCCACCTCAGTCATGGATTCTTCTGCTTCCACTAGTTTGTCATCAACCCAATCAGGAGATGCTGCTGTCCCCTTTGCCCCCCCCTCCCACTTTTCTGTTTCTAGAAGTCAGGTGAAGAGGCAGTTGGAAAGACTGAACCGGAACAAGGCTGCAGGTCCAGATGGTGTCAGCCCCCGAGTCCTGAAGGCCTGTGCAGAGCAGCTCTGTGGGATTCTGCAACACCTTTTCAACCTTAGCTTGACCCAAGAGAAGGTACCACTGTTGTGGAAGACATCCTGTCTGGTTCCGGTACCAAAGCAAACTCACCCTTCAGATATCAATGACTACAGACCTGTTGCCCTGACATCCCACATCATGAAGGTCCTGGAGAGACTCCTGTTGACCCACCTGTGTAAGCAAACCAGCACATATCAGGACCCCCTGCAGTTTGCTTATCGCCATGGAGTTGGAGTTGAAGACGCTATCATACACCTGCTTCAACAAACCCACTGTCATCTGGATAAAGCAGGCAGCACTGTGAGGATCATGTTCTTTGATTTCTCCAGTGCATTTAACACAATCCAGCCTGATCTGCTTAGTCTGAAACTCCAGAAGACTCAGGTGGAGGCCTCAACAATCACCTGGATTAATGACTACCTGACAAACAGACCACAGTTTGTCAGACTGAAGAATTGTGTGTCTAACCAGGTGATCAGCAGCACAGGAGCACCACAGGGGACTGTACTCTCACCATTCCTTTTCACTCTGTACACTTCAGACTTCCAGTACAAGTCAGACTCCTGTCATCTACAGAAATATTCAGATGACTCTGCAGTTGTCGGGTGTATCAGAGATGGACAAGAAGCTGAGTACAGAGAGCTGGTGGACCGCTTTGTGGCATGGTGTGGGAACAATCATCTCATCTTGAATGTTAACAAAACAAAGGAGATGATTGTAGATTTCAGGAGAAACAGGGTCAGATCAAACCCTGTTTCCATCATGGGAGAAGAAGTGGAGGTGGTTGAGGAATATAAATACCTTGGTGTTCATGTGGACAACAGACTGGACTGGAGACACAACAGTGAAGCAATCTACAAGAAAGGACAGAGCAGACTGTACTTCTTGAGGAAGCTAAGGTCCTTCAAGGTTTGCAACAAGATGTTGCAGATCTTCTACAAGTCTGTTGTTGAGAGCGTCATTTCCTCTTGCGTCATCTGTTGGGGCAGCAGCATCAGAACCAGGGACCTAAAAAGACTCAACAACCTGATAAAGAAGGCTAGTTCTGTTCTGGGGACGACTGTGGAACCTCTGGAGACAATAATGCAAAGAAGGATTTTGCATAAAATCAAAAGAATTATGGACAACCCTGAACATCCTCTCCATGAGACTGTTATCAGAAAACAGAGTCTCTTCAGTCAAAGGCTTCTTCAGTTTGGATGCAAAACGGACCGCTACAGGAAATCTTTCCTGCCCACAGCCATCAGCATCTATAATAACTCTTTGATTTAATTGAGCTACATCAACATTTAATTTCCCTCTGGGATAAATAAAGTATTTTTGAATTTGAATTGAATTTGAATTTAACGACATGACCAAAATCATCTGGTCTTTACTAGGTCCTAAAATGAGGTTAATACACCTAAAATCTAATTTCACCCCACGACTCAGTAGCTTGTAGGACCAAAATGAGCAGCAATTTCTTGGAAGTGATCATTTTCTGTAAGATGCTGTCAGTCTCTCATATTGTTGCAAAATCATTTTTGGCCCACTTCTTCTGAACAACGCTGCCTCACTTCATTGAGGCTTGCAGACATGTGTTGATGCACAGCTCTCTTAAAGATGAACTGAAACGAATGTTCATCTATCATTCAAATTAAATTTTTGTCTTTTTCTAAAACCATCAATCGAACTTGAACTAAATTTTCCGGGCATAACTTGTTAAAACGGCCATTTAAAAGTGTGAATTATGTGGCCTTTGGTGCGAAATTGGCCACGTGACCGTGACGTCATAGGGTTGACTCCCTTATTTGCTAGTATGGCTGGCTGCGAAAACAACATACATTTGATGGACCTATATCTCATAAAGGAACCAAAATTCTGATACAAACATCAGCAGGTCGAAATAACACACCTCTAACATTATGTGGAAAAACTTTCGTTGAATTTAAGCCACACAAATCGATTTAATATCTATATTGTAGAGGCTCTCTGCACCTCCCGTATGGGTAATGGAAATGAAAGAAAGTTACCATTTTCAGCACAGGATCGGCGGGCACAAAACAGCCATCGCTCCTACTACAAGCTGATTATTATTAAGATGTTAGCAATCAAATGACACAATAGTGTATGTTTGCTGTGGTAAACTGGAAAAGATTTGAACATGCCGGTTTCTAGAATTATGTTCTAGAATGCGCTGCTGAGGGTGGCAGCACGTTGGAGTAGCTCTGTACCTCACATTGAGATTTTTCTTTTTTCTAAATTTCATTCCTGTTATTTCTTGGAAGAAATTGCATTTTTTGGACAACTGTTCCTTCCTGCCTTGGATGCTGTGCAGCTGGATTAATTTTTCCCAATACTTTTGTATATTTTACTCTTTTGTTATGATGCATAACCATAGCAACAAGGTGGTTTACAACAGGGAGCAGCTGATTAACATTGGAAAAGCAGAAATAATTCGACAACTGAAGCCAGAAATCCCACTGGAATTGAAAAGGAGGCGTCGTGGATGTAGAGCAGGAGCAAAGAGGAGAGAAAGAAAGAAGAAGTTCAAACCATCTTTGCCATCCGTCATCATGGGAAATGTAAGATCGTTAGCTAACAAGTTGGATGAACTTCTAGCCTTGACAAGGACTCAGCAAGAATATCGGGAATGTAGCATTATGTGTTTTACTGAGACATGGCTGCAGGATCATATCCCCGACTCCAGCGTCTCTCTGCCGGGCTTCCTGACTGTACGAGCAGATCGAGATTTAAAGAGTAGCAGGAAAAGGAAAGGGGGTGGATTGGCAGTGCTTGTCAACAACAGATGGTGTCACCCAGGACATGTTACTGTGAAGAGTCGTCTCTGCAGTCCTGACATTGAACTATTGGCAGTAGGTTTTCGTCCATATTATTTGCCAAGAGAGTTCACCAGTGTTGTTTTGGTGGCTGTTTACATTCCACCCTCAGCTGTTGCCGACACTGCATGTGATGTCATCATTTCCGTTGTTGCTCAGATACAGACACAACACCCCAATTCTTTTGTGGCAATATCTGGTGATTTTAATCATGCCTCACTCTCTGCTACACTGCCAACTTTTCAACAGTTTGTCAGCTGCTCTACCAGAGAAAACAAGACATTGGATTTGTTTTACACAAATGTCAAGGATTCATACATTTCCAAATCAAGACCTCCCCTGGGTAAATCAGATCACAACCTTGTTTTTCTCTGTTCAGCATATAAACCCCTTGTCCAGAGACTACCTGTCACAAAAAAGACTGTTAGAAAGTGGTCACATGAAGCTGAAGAAGCCTTACAGGGTTGTTTTGATGCAACCGATTGGATTTCTCTTTGTAAGCCACATGGAGAGGACATTAATGCCATGACTGAGTGTGTGACTGACTATATAAACTTCTGTGTGGACAACACCATCCCCACCAGAACAGTGAGATGCTTCCCTAATAACAAACCCTGGATCACCAGTGAGCTAAAGGAACTATTGAACAAGAAAAAAAGAGCCTTTAGGGAGCGAGGCAGGGAGTTACTGAGGAGTATACAGAAGCAGCTCAAAGTCAAGATCAGAGAGAGCAAGGAGGTGTATAGAAAGAAGCTTGAGAGTAAACTACAGAGGAACAATATCAGAGATGTGTGGTCAGGAATGAAGAAGATCACAGGCCTCAAGCAGAGGGAGGATCGGATGGATGGAAGTCTGGACAGAGCAAATGAGCTGAACACATTCTTCAACAGGTTCAGTTCAGGAACAAGCTCACCATCCTCCCCTCCTGTTCCCAGCCAAAGAGACATCCCACCCTCCTCTGACCCACAGCTTTCCTGTAACATCTCCACCTCCACCTCAGTCATGGATTCTTCTGCTTCCACTAGTTTGTCTTCAACCCAATCAGGAGATGCTGCTGTCCCCTTTGCCTCCCCCTCCCACTTTTCTGTTTCTAGAAGTCAGGTGAAGAGGCAGTTGGAGAGACTGAACCGGAACAAGGCTGCAGGTCCAGATGGTGTCAGCCCCCGAGTCCTGAAGGCCTGTGCAGAGCAGCTCTGTGGGATTCTGCAACACCTTTTCAACCTTAGCTTGAAGGTCCTGGAGAGACTCCTGTTGACCCACCTGTGTAAGCAAACCAGCACATATCAGGACCCCCTGCAGTTTGCTTATCGCCATGGAGTTGGAGTTGAAGACGCTATCATACACCTGCTTCAACAAACCCACTGTCATCTGGACAAAGCAGGCAGCACTGTGAGGATCATGTTCTTTGATTTCTCCAGTGCATTTAACACAATCCAGCCTGATCTGCTTCGTCTGAAACTCCAGAAGACAAGTCAGACTCCTGTCATCTACAGAAATATTCAGATGACTCTGCAGTTGTCGGGTGTATCAGAGATGGACAAGAAGCTGAGTACAGAGAGCTGGTGGACCGCTTTGTGGCATGGTGTGGGAACAATCATCTCATCTTGAATGTTAACAAAACAAAGGAGATGATTGTAGATTTCAGGAGAAACAGGGTCAGATCAAACCCCGTTTCCATCATGGGAGAAGAAGTGGAGGTGGTTGAGGAATATAAATACCTTGGTGTTCATGTGGACAACAGACTGGACTGGAGACACAACAGTGAAGCCATCTACAAGAAAGGACAGAGCAGACTGTACTTCTTGAGGAAGCTAAGGTCCTTCAAGGTTTGCAACAAGATGTTGCAGATCTTCTACAAGTCTGTTGTTGAGAGCGTCATTTCCTCTTGCGTCATCTGTTGGGGCAGCAGCATCAGAACCAGGGACCTAAAAAGACTCAACAACCTGATAAAGAAGGCTGGTTCTGTTCTGGGGACGACTGTGGAACCTCTGGAGACAATAATGCAAAGAAGGATTTTGCATAAAATCAAGAGAATTATGGACAACCCTGAACATCCTCTCCATGAGACTGTTATCGGAAAACAGAGTCTCTTCAGTCAAAGGCTTCTTCAGTTTGGATGCAAAACGGACCGCTACTAGCCTGGGAATTCCCATGCTGCTTTGCGCTCGATTTCATTCTCACTGCAAAGTCAGCCTGGAAACCACCGCCCTTATTTTTGCTAGAGTTTGGGAACCAATCACAGAACGGGGGGGGCAGCAAGACGATGACGATGTCTATGCGCTACACCGAAGCTTGTAGAGCGTTAATCCAACATGACAGCGGACACAACGTTACCGTTCAATGCAGCCTTAGAAAGTGTTTCGGAGTAGATTCACCCTAGGGTCATTTGAACCGTGACATCCAGCCAAGTAGCCCACCCGAAGTTTTTCCGATATTGGCTGAACATCAGCTGAGTTACTGAGTTATCCCGAATAGCTTAGTACAAGCGCTAACGGACCCTGGCAGTATCTCCAAAATTACCACACTAAAATCACATGTCATGACACCAAACTTCTACAGTTGTACAAATATGGTCTGTACTCACAAAACGATGCATTTGGAAGTTTGTACATAGTCCAGGAGTTTATTATTATCATCAACACAAGCCTGATAGCTTTTCTGCTGCTAAAGCTTCGTTGACGTCACTTCAGAGAGCTGGGAGCTTCAAAGTAAGATGAGGGTTGATCTACTACTGTAGACAACAAAGCAAGGCTGCTCAATTTCTCCATTATTAAAATAAATTCACAACTCTACAACATAAAAATTCATGTAGAATATAGCATATATGCCTACTTTGTTGTCAATTTAAGTAGCTTAGAGCGCAAGTTTACTTTTATTTTCCTTTTTTTTCTTCTTCCTCGTCGAATTTCTGTCGTCATCTGGTATAAGTGATACAATTGGCTATGAATCGCGCGCAAAGCAGCATGGGAAGAACCTGACGTCATTTGATAGACATTCGTAGCGCCCAATAAACGGCTCTAGGCATTCGTAAACCACGCCTCAAATACGAGAAAATGCACACCTAGTTCCCAGACCACCATCTCATCGAGATTGTGGACGCGTCAGCCAGGCTAGACCGCTACAGGAAATCTTTCCTGCCCACAGCCATCAGCATCTATAATAACTCCTTGATTTAATTGAGCTACATCAACATTTAATTTCCCTCTGGGATAAATAAAGTATTTTTGAATTTGAATTTGAATTTGAATTTCGCAGATATGGCATTCTGCTGCGCTGTCTTTGACACGTTGAAACCTAACGAAGTGGCACTTTGAAATCCAGCCACTTAAAAAAAACGTATGTGATAATAACATGGTTTTAATGTAAGCTTAATAAACAATGGCGTGGATTAACGGGTCAGAGATCCTCCAGTGCGCGGCCCCATCTGCGGATCCTCACGGGTCGGCGGCAGGGAGATGGGCACCCGGCCTCGGCACGACTGACAGCAGCCATCGGTAGGACTGATCCACGGAGCCTCGGATGTCGTAGCCGGCGCAATCACCGGAGAGACCAGACAGCAGCGAGCGTTGTTGGTGGAGGGCAAAGCCAGGTGGGCTTTCAGCCGGCATATTACTCCACCTCTCTTTCCACGTCTTCTGCGACGGCTGTTGCGTGGCAACCGACCAGGTAGATGCCATAGGTAAGAGGGTACAGACGCCAAAACAGGTGGCGGTGGCTTTGTCTGATCGTTGACGTGATCGATATTATGTCCACAGAATCTCTGATTTTCAAGAGACTCAGGCGATCATGCATCAGTAGTGATGAAAACGATAAAAACATGACAAAACACAAAAAAAGCTAGCAGAGGTAGACGGCCAGCCACTCACAACGGCGCCAAATTCTAGCTGGATATGTGTGTAGACCGAAGAGCAGAGCGAGCAGTCCCCTGCTTCCGAGCAGCAAACACCGTAACAGGTGCAGCTATCGGCAGGCGGCAGCAGGCAGTGATACGATCCACCGTGCTCTTGTCTTTGCCTTCTCCTTGTCAGCCTCAGTTCCAGTATTTTTTAGTTTGGGAAACATGTGCAGAGAGATGCCTTCAGTGAAGCTGCTATTTTTGCAACTAACACCATTTGGCCCTCCAGCAACACAATATTTTCCACCGTGCTTTGATGTCTTAGCCATAGACGCCGCCATTACAGTTAGACTACTAGAACTTCTGTGTCAACCCTATGACGTCACGCATAAAAAAATAAATTCGCACAAAAAGACAAAATGTGGCTCCTTTTGAGCCCGTTTTAACATGACTTCTCGGATAAATTATTATCCAGACAATATCTCATTTTAATCGCAAGGCTTGGAACCTTTAGAATCAGCAGCAAAAACTGTGAAATTCCAACAATTAAAATTCGTTTCATAAGTCCTTTAAGGTCCCACCTCTTCATTTCAGTCAGAATGAGGTCTGGACTTTGACTGGGTCATTGCAGCATCTTGATTTGTTTCTTCTTCAGACATTCTGTTGTAGATCTGCTGCTGTGTTTGGGATCCTTGTCCTGTTGATGACCCAGTTTCAGCCAAGCTAGATAGATCGCCTCACATTTGACTCTAGAATACCTTGGTATACAGAGGAGTTCATGGTGGACTCCATGTTCCAGAAGTTTTGCGTTTTGTTCAGATTTAACTTTGCAAACCTAAGCTGTGGGGCCATATTCTTTTTAAAGAGAAGAGGCTTTCTCTTGGCAGCCATGCTTGTTTAGTCCAACTCTAACTGCTTTGTCGTAAACTTTAACATTTAATGCGATAACACACACCCGAATGCTTGAGACCAGCAAATCGTCAAAACCTCTGCTTTTATAGAGTTGTCCACACTCGCTCATATAACCAAGTGTATTCAATTTGCAGCACCAGGCTGTAATTTACCATCTGAATTCCAATGGAAGCAGTAACAGTGTGCACTTAGTTTTTCACACACCATTTCTGCATTTTGGCTATCCTGTTTTAAATCAAATAATGACACTGTGTAATGTGTCATATGTTGTTGTTTGTATGAGGATGTTTTTACCGAATTTAGATTTTTATGTAAATCACAAAAACCACACGCAAGGTTTAAGGTTGCCTTCATCGTGAAAACGGAATATTTTCACCCCAATCTACTGTAACATATAAACCTTTGTTTGAATTTTAGACTTTTCTTTGCATTATCACCTTTTCGTCCATTACATTGAAGTTTCTGTACTCAGCGTAGCGTTGGTTACCATCAAAATCTTCCAAGTTGATCCTGAGGGAATAATTCCCTGCAACAGAAAGATTAACAAAAAAATTGTTTAGGGTGTATCAACACCCTAACATGCAACACTAGTTCTGTTAAGTAGTAATAATCTTTCTTTCCGCCACCCGGGGGCAGCACAACAACCTGTAATCAAGTGCTACGGATGTTTTTTTTCACACAAAGAACATCTAGATTTTTTTTGTTTCTGGTCTCCTATTTGAGCTGAAATAAATGTCTGGTTCTTTCTCTGCTACACATGTCCAACGTCATAATATCAGAATATCAATTAGTGAAGCTGGAGATTAAATTAGATGAAAAATAGCAATATTGACCTTGTGCCGTGATGTAATGCAAGTTGTCATTTCCAAGCCAAAATTCTGCATTCAGTTCTCCAAAACCATCCTTATACTCTGCCCATGACCTGATAGATAGATAGATAGATGGATAGACAGACAGACAGACAGACAGACAGACAGACAGACAGACAGACAGACAGACAGACAGATAGACAGACATTGTTGTTGATTATTTATTTATTTTACACTTATCATGTGTTTGGGACACACCTGTTAAATGTCTCTTTTCCATTGATCCGTCTCTGTATGACAGTCCAACCGCCGCCATCAGTCATATCACAGTAGACTTTGACCGGAGAGGGGCTGCCACTGGGTTTGATTCTGTATAGACCACTGGATTTGGAGCCTGAACTGAAAAGGTTTGAGCAGTCTGACACACACGTGGAACAGGTTATAGACCAAATAAACATAGTCTGTATGTATTTGCTTTCTGTTTATGGAACAAGTAGATATATAGTAAGAGAAATTAAGTTTGTTTTTCAAATGTTTTCTTCCAGTCCTGATGCTCGTGGCCTGACCTGTGTTCTGCGTGTCCTGGATCTGGTCGACTTCAGCTTTGTTCATGCTGCCAGGTTGGTTGAGCAGCTGTAATCTGCGTAGGAGGAGCTCTTGTTTCTGAAGTTGGCCCTTCAGATGGCTCTCCTGTTTCCGCAGTCGAGCTGCCTCCTCATCGCAACTGTCTGTCGCCTACACACGCACACATTTTGTTGTTTGTGATAATCTTTATTCGTGTTCAGTCGCTTTCTCAAAATATGCCAGAGGGGAAAAATCCTGTAAACAAAATACTGAATACACCTCTGTGCAAGATCACTGAGATGTCAAATTGTTTAATCGGCATTCTCTTCCTAAATTTTGGTAAGCATGGTAATTATTTTTTCTTTACTAGGTATTTGATGAACAGAGCACAGTGAGAATCTCATCTTGGAATGCTTTGAGCAACTGTAAGTTGACTCTTGATCTTAAAGTGCTGATTTTCACAATCACAATCTCTGACACATTCAGTCGTATGAGAAAAGAGAAAAATATGTGAACTTGAAAAGCTTTTGAGGGAATTTGGCTGTCTTAGTATACACCTTTATTTCACTTTTTTACAAAAAGATGGAACTTGATGAACATGTACAAAGCGGAGAGGCCAATTTGAGTCTAGTTGAGTGAATACATGCAGGGATAACTCAAGCTACAACTGCATTATCTGGGTGTGGAAGTCTGGTTTGGAGAAGCTCGGTTTTGTACAATTTTGGTCAGACTAACGTATTTACAAGCATTTTAAAAATTCGGTTTCAGCTCAGCTAACACAATTTTTTTTTTTTTTTTAGTGCCATTAAAAAGTGCAGAGTGGGGCTTAGTGGCATAGCTAAGACTCTGCTTCAACAAGTAGCTGCCGCTGAGACGAGCCCACTGTTTCCATAAATGGGAAAACAAACTTTAATAAGCTTAACTAACAAAAGACAAAACCTCAATATGTCAGTAACTGTTAACCTTGACATAGAGTCATGTATACTTGGTCTAATTCCCTGTTTCCCTGTTCCTTGCCTAGCTGCTAATCTAAGCTAGGCTAATATTTTCTTCATTGATAGTACCCAATTTTAAAGTTCCACGTCAGCATTTACAAATCCTCTTTAAACTCAGCAATGCGCCTTTAAACTGTATATTTTAAAATAAAAATAAAAAAGGTTATTTTCCAAGAAAAAAAAAATAGCTAATGCCTTAAACTCTACCTCCTATTCCTCATTCAGTGAGAAGGGATCTGTTAATATGATAATCTGACCCTGCCCACATCTCCACCCACTGGTTGCTACCATATTTTGACATGTGTTGTTTAGACTAAACGACTAACATTTGAAACATTTTTCTGGTACATGCAGCTGCACTGTTGCTATGTCTAAGATGTTTCCGTGGACAGGAAATCTCAGTGGGCAAGAAAATCCCAATAACATGCTGTGGACATTAGCATGCTCCATTTTAGCCCCATAGCTGCTGGCTTGAGACAGTGATGCATGTTGGTCTATTTTGAATGATATAGTGAACCAACTCTACACTACTTTAAGCATATCAAATGACGACTTAGCATTGCACTAGTAGATGAAAGGTATATGTGATTTTTATGTTTTGACAGATTTAACCTTATTGAAATTGAAAGATAATTGATTTTTCTGTCCCACATTACTGTATGTGTCAGTAGGGTTTTGTTCTGTCAGACAAGTAAGACAGCTATAAAAAATGTAAATGTTAACCGTATTCAATACAAAATTCTAATGATGCCTAACCACATGATGGTGATGAGGTTTATAGTTGTGGGAATGGTCATTTTCAATCAAATTCTTAGCAACAGAGCAGAAAAGTATATAAAAAGTTCTGTCTCCTTTTTTCAGTTTGTCTTAACACAACTTGGTTCCCACCGGTAGGGAAACACACATTCCTGGCGTTGCTGAAAAAGAGTGTTTATTTATATACTAACTGTGCAATGGACATTTAATAGTGTGAAAAATGTCCCATTATGTTGAACCTAGACCTCCAAACTGACAAAACTCTACAGCTATAGCCTACCTGTCAGCTACATCGTTCTATAACAAAATGTAATAGAGTGCTAGAACATGAAAGCTGTGCGTAAGGACATGGAAAACTTAAATATTCAAAGGCTTAAAAATATGAAATCACATTTGAACAGGTTAAAAGACAAAAAATACGCATGAAAAATAAACAAAAATGTAAGTAAGACCATCAGCCTGCCTGGAAAATCTATTACAAAGTAGCTTGTCGGAGCCATGTACTTACACACAGAAACTGGGTGCAAGCTGTGATGACTATCACTCCTGTGATCAACAGCATGATAGGGCCTCTCATTGTCTCCTTGTTCGGATATTACCACACTAAAAGGCAAACACTTAAGAAAGATGTAGACGATGATGTAGGATTTTATTTTTCTCTCCTTGATTTTTTTTCCGAGAAGGGTGGCACACTGTATCTTCCTCACATCTGGGATAAAACAAAGCCAGAGCAACAGTGAAAGAATACCTGATGGAATGCCTGATTGTCCACAGCCATAAAACACAGCAGATGTTCAGGGAGTGTTCAGAACAGATGCATACCTGTCAAAAACGGTCACACTTCCAGGAAAACATCTGCTGATCTTCGTAACAACATGGAATAGTGAAACTTTACTTCAGCATTTGAATAGATGTAAGGTGAACAAACATATTAGTTTGATCAAGGGATGCAGTGCTTGAAGGGTACAGCTGAATAGCTCAGTGCTATCTGTCCTTCTGCTTTTTTTTTCTTTCTCTCACCACTCCTCTGTTCTCAAACTGCTCTCATTTTAGCATTTCATAGATCTGCATGTCCTCTTATCTATCCACTCTTTGTGAGTGTCCTTAAAAGACTTAAGTGGTCATTTCGTTGATTAGCAGCATTGTGCCATTTCAAATAAACATTGCGTGTGGCTAAATGCCACAGAAGGTTACCTTTTGCAGAAGGGAGAACAGCAGGAGAAACTTACTCATTTCAATCAGAAGAATGGAGAGCTCGTCTTTGGAGAAAGGTTAGAAAGCACGCCAATAAGTGTTTTGAGAAACAGTTTAAAGTAGGCATAAAAAGCCGAACAGAGTGCTATTTGTCTGCATACTTAAGAGATTTCCTATGAAAACAGATGTTAGGGAGGCTGGCCGCCTCTTTAACAGCACAGTCTGCTCTGACAACGTATGGAACATTCCACATATTTTTAGTTTTTATAAAGGTGAAATTGGCATTCATCTTTTTCTTTTTGTTTTCAAATGACACCAGAATCAAATGCAGATGAATCACAACTGATCTAAACAGGGTTCAAACAGACTCAGATTACGGCACAGACTGATGTGTGCATGTGGGGGTCACTGTGGCATCCTGAACTATGAACAAAGCGGCATCATTTTTTGTGTCAAATGGATTTTATTAGAGGTAAATGGCTGGAGTTTGAAGATACAACAGATGAGGTGGTCTGAGTCAACGACAAAAAACAAATTGAGACGATGAAAAAGCAGTTTAAATCATTTACATTCTGATCTTCTATCCCGGGGATAACTACAACATTTAAATTTTTCATATTTGAATCATAGAAACTCAGACCGACTGCTGTTTTTTCCCATTTTATTGGGGTGTGTGTACTAATGTTCAAAATGATCTATGTAAACCTGACTCCACCGATTCAGTCGGGTCTCGGTATTCCAAAACAGTGAGCTAACACCAGAATATAATTCGTCATTCCTTTCCTTCTTTGTCCATTATCAGTGTTTGCACACCATCCTCTTGTGAACTGAAGGCGCGTCCTCTGCTGAGATCCCTTCACTGATTCGTGATCCTACACACACACACACACACACACACAAACACACACACACACACGCACACACGCACACACACACACACACACACACACACATACGCACACACACACACAAACAGAAATCCGCCATCAAGTTAGTTTTGTCCCAGTTTTGATAGTCTGGTCACAGGTTTATTCATCATAGATGTGTAATTAATATCTTTGATGATATACATTTTGGCTTTTGGGGATCAACAAACTGCTACATGTCAAAATAGGGCACCGATTTAGAAAGACAACAAGAGTCCTTAATGCTCTTTTCCCTCTAACATAACTATTTAATTGCAGGGAAATTCGTTAAATTACTGCTGTGGTCAGGAATTCCTGCAAGAAATGCCAAACAAAACATGAAACTAGCTCTCCCCAAAGAGATCTTTTGTTCTTTTGTCTCAGTAGCACAGTAACTGAACTAATGTGGACACGTCGTGAGATGTTTTGTGTAAAAATGTTTTCTTTAGTCATGCATACTGTGTCGGCTATGTGTATGTCAGAAAACCTGCTACTTATTAGTATTACAACAGCCGCTGCAGCTGCACGATTACAAATCTATCTGAGAATAAGACGTTACCTCTGACTGCTGCTGATTCCCTCAGCGGTGAGCTTTCTGGATCATCTGGTTGATCATCATCAGACTTCTTGTAGTAATACGGTTGATTAGGTGGCCCAAACCTCTACAGGCAAACATGCCACGTGGTTACATTTCGTCATGGCTGCCTGTTCTTGTCCAGACAACAAAGCCATACTCACACACAGTACGATGCAAAAGTCTTGGATCACCCCTCATTTCTTTACGTTTTGCTTCCAAAAAGCCAGATTTTCTTCTAATCCTCTAAAGTGGTCTTGAGCAATAGTTTTATGAATGACTTGCAAAGGTTTTCCTTGAACACTGGCTGCGTTTTACCTCATTTTCAGGTCAAACCTTGAACCTGACCATTTTCAGAGGAATGTTTAACTGTTTTATTTCTTTTTTTTCAGCCACCTAACACTGGCCTATGATTCATTCAAGCATTAAATAAGGCACCTACCTCAAGTGATGAATCGAGTTGTGAAGTGAAGTGAAGTGAAATTTATTTATATAGCACTTTTCAGCAACAAGGCGATCCAAAGTTGTGTTGACACATAACAGACAACTTAGCACGGAGCCTGTATCTTTTGGCACTTTGTTGTCACAAAGATGCATAATTTATTCCCATTTCTTTACTTGTATCTATAAAATATGTCACAGATGACACAGTTTGACAGACATTAAATTGTATTTTTTTTTTCATAAAAAAGCTGATTCCAAAGAGCTGGAAGCTGAATACTTGGTATGTCTCAGCACAGTGTGCAATGTGTTAAAAGATTTAAGGAAACTGGATAAGTGGAGGACAAAAGAAGAGGTAGTCGGTTTAAAAAGCCATCTACTATAGATGAACACTATGGAAAAGATTCCTTAAGAAATATGAAAAAATCCAGCAAAGACCCGACACAGGCCCTGAGAGATGTAACTGGACCTTCAGCTGATCCATCTACTGCTCACTGAAGCCTCATCAGAAACGGGCTCCATGGAAGGGTGGCAGGAAGAAAAGGCTGAGGTATGCCAAATGACACAAGAGGTGGACTGAAAATCAGTGGCAACAGTTCCTATTGCAGGATGAAACCTCCCCAGATTACTAAAGGGGATTACTGAACATTACTGAAGCAGTGTGGGATCATCTTGACAGAGAACGGAACAAAAGGCAGTCAACATCCAAAGAAGAGCTTTGGGATGTCCTTCAAAAAGCCTGGAGAACTATTCCTGAATACTACTTAAAGAAATGACAGAAAGCTCATCCAAGAGGGTTGAGGCTGTGTTGGAGAATAAAGGAGCTCAGACCAAATACTGATGTCAAAGCTCATTACAATCGTACAAACTCTGCTTTTTGCCTCATATACTGTATTTACATTTATTTTTGCATTTTTCAACTAATCACTACATCCTGTTTTCCTCGCAATATAAAAATGAGGGGTGTCTCAACACTTTGCCATCAATTAGCATAATGTACCTTGTCAGGCCACATGAAGCTTATGAAGAGAATGATAGGAAGTCCAACGATGAAGACATAAACGCCCATGAGCCAGGGACGCTTGTAGATGGACAGTAGGACGCTCTCTATGATACCAGGCTAGAGTTTAGGTACACATTTGTTATTACAGATTAAATAGGACATCGTTCAGATAATAAAAGCTTGAGGAAGTTTCTTCAGTCATCTGTATTTACATGGTAAATCTGAGTTGATATGTGAGTTGTGCAGGTGAATGAACAGGGAACTGAAACTAGAAATAAATGGGCTCTTACCTGTTCTGCAGACACTGGTGTCACATGGGCTACCAGCATCATGCAGAGCGACACAAAGTGGATGTCCATCTCTGAAATGCAGCACAAACGGAAACAATCATTCTAATGTACAAAATATTCACACGCACGGGTAATCTACAACGCTGCACCTGTGCACATGCATATATTGAACACGACCAAAGAAGACCACACTCAAAAATCCAGAAAGGGGGGGGAAAAACAGCATGGAAATCACCCTTTCTCACCTCTATTACATGACTCCGGTGATCAGAAAGGGGCAGACACAAGCAAAGAACAAAAGAGTAGTAAAAGCACTTAAACTGGATGCAAGAGAAACATGCAGAGAACAGGAAGGGGAAAAAGTGACAGTAAGTGGACCACTGAGGAAACCACAAAGGACCAAACTGAAGGTTTTACCTTTTTAAT
Organism: Odontesthes bonariensis; assembly: GCF_027942865.1. NCBI lineage: Eukaryota > Metazoa > Chordata > Actinopteri > Atheriniformes > Atherinopsidae > Odontesthes > Odontesthes bonariensis. Next base: position 8,751,001 of record NC_134518.1, on the reverse strand, counting down.
ACAAAGTGTTCACCGTTTCCTGAAGTCACTTCCTGAAATCTTGTAGTCGTGTGGTGTTGGACTTTGGTCCTAAGTCACTTACCAACATGACAGCAGTAATAGAGTTACCACATTATAGGGGTGTAATACAATCATTAACACACACACACATCTTGACATTTATTTACAAAGCTAAACATGTGAGTAAATGTGCTTAAAGGAGCAGTTTAAAACTCGTTGGGGGGTGGGTTGACTATTCCCAAAAAGTACAAACTATTCTTCTGAACTCTTCTTCTGAAAGTATTTATAAGGGAATAGTGATTGCGCCCCCAAGCGAAGGAGCGCCACATAGTGGATTGAACATTGACAGCATAACTGTTCAGACAAGAGTTTCTTCACATTTTAATTTTAAGGTAAACACAAGAAACTTGTGCTAAAGGAAAAGTCACCCCCCTAATGCCAGCCAACACAGCTCCTCACACCACAACAACCATCTTCTTTTTTTTTTTCCACAGCCACAAGCTACCTCAGCCTCTCACCAACTGCACACCAGTCACAGCGGGGTGGGGATGCAAACCATGGTTCGGGTAGTGGGTAGAAATAGAAGAGGTAAAGATAAGTAGGAATGGGATTCAAACCCTGGTTCGGGTAGGGGCTAATGAAAATATAGAGGGTGCCAGAGGTGGAGGCAGGACAAGACACACTAGCAGATTCAGCAGACAAACTCACCTAAACAGTCCTACAATCACAAAAAAATGCCAGCAAAAACAAAGCCATACAACTCACTAAAGGCCAACTCACCCAAAATGTCCGCCTGGTTTCAAAAGGCTCACATGGGCCACACCCTCCACTTAAATATCTTGAACTTCTTCTTTGCTTCTTCCAAAAGTCTGTTTACCCTAAGTGCTCCCCCTGCTGGGCCCCCAGCTGCTATTGCTTCTTCTAATCCAAATCCACTGACTGGACTTTACTGCTTCATCTGACACTTCCTTCACTATTTTCCTCACACTCTATCCACTTACATCCAGCTCCCTCAACAATGAGATAACAGACTTTGCAACAAATCCTCTACATCCTACTTCCACTGGACATATTCTAACTTTCCATCCTCACTGCTCTGCTTCTGCCACCAACTCCACATACCTAAGCTTTTTCCTTTCATATGCTTCTGCTACTAATTCCTCCCAAGGAACAGTCAGCTCTATGAAATAGACTCTCATCCTCCTCCTAGACTATATCAGGCCTTAGATTTGTAGAGGCTATCTCCTGGGGAACAACAAGCTTATTTCCTAAATCTACCTGCATCTCCCAATCACAAGCATCCTCCAAGCTGCCGTGCCTCCTTATCGTCTTATTAACTTTCTCCCCATCTTGAACAAACTGAGTTGCAAGTCTCTTCACCTTAGACCCTCCTAAGTTTACCTGCCTTCGTTTATCTTGAGTACCTACAGCTAAGCTTCTTAATACTTGGTCGTCACCATGTATACCGGTCAGACTAACCTTACAACCTGACAAAATATGCCTTAGAGTTGGAGTACCTGAACATAATGAACATAACGGGTCTCCATTTACCCAGAGTTTTAGGTTCTGGTGAGTTGGCAATACATCATATGTTGCCCCTATCAAAAATCTAATCATAGCAGCATAGATGTGCTTCTCTATGTTGTTACAGCTGCTTGCCATGAGTGCTGATTGCAGCCAATCAATGAGGTGGCGACTATAAAAGCGCCGGTCCTCGCCACAGGTTCTTCCTCTGTGCATTGTCACCAGACTCACTTCCGGGTCAGATCATTTGGCCTGACAGGGTGACGGCTTAGGTGCTGCTCCCTGCCCCTGTGTATGCTGCTGTGTTAGTGAACGCCAGCAGCGGATTCCAAGCTCTCTCTCGCCCTCCCTCCGTTGTTTGTGTGTGTACGTGTGTTGCGGCTATAGGTTACCGCAATCGGCTCACTGGAGCTGCTGCTGCTTTGCTTGATGTTTTAATTGCTCAAACTTCACCGCTCCGCTTCTCTGCTGCTCGCCTGCTGCTTGTCTGAAGCGGTTGCGTTTTGCCGCTGCCTCGCAACCACCCCTTCTTTGTCCGACTGGCCTACCAGATGATTAAGAAAGACATGAATACCTGGAGTTGGTTTTAAACTTCTCTTTTATAAATTGTTTGTCCTGAGTTGGTAGTTTCTTCTGTTCTTTTACCTTTGTCAGTTGTGTTTTGTTATTGAATCAGTTCATTACTTTTTTTGTTTTGTTTATTTATTTTTGCATTTTCTAATTTGTTTTTCTTTTACAGTTGCTGGTGGCCGGTGGTGGCGGTGCTGGTGTCTTGGTGGTGTTTTTGCTTTATTTTGGAGTGCCCCTTATTTGCACTAGCTCTTGTCCACTCACTTGGCCCCAGCATTTATTCAGTTTTACTTTTGTGTGAATCCCTTTTTTTAACTAAGTTTTTATAAATTAATAAAAGACGATTTTAAACCTCGAACCTCGTCTCATGCTGCCTGAGTGACTTACCTGTGTGCTTTTAATATCGTAACCTAATTCTCTGGGTGCAATTCCCAGGGTGGCGTTGTTGGTTTTCCTTGTTTTCCCTTTAGTTAAGACTAGTTTTATTTAGTTCCTCCCCTTCCTCGCCACATAATACTCCTTTCGTCCATACTCCACAGCTCTTTCCAACTAAGCTTTTTCTTCTCTACACCTTCCCAATTAAACCACCGTCCTTGCTTAGCCTGAGCCACTGCCTTTGCACCCCTTAACATTTCCTCCTGTCTGAAAACCTGCTCAACAACTAGCTTTCTCTTGTCCTTGGGACCTGCTCTACTCCACACTGGTTTGCCTGGGCCAAGCCCCAAGCCTCCCTGGCCTATTTGCACATTGCCCACAATCTCTGCATGTCTAAGACTTGCTTCTGCCTCCTGAGCTGCCGTTCTTGGATTACACTTCCTCCCCTTGGTTGGGTTTGGAACCACCTTACTAACTACCACATCTTTACTCCCAGCTAAGTTAAGAAAGCAGTGGAAAAGAGCTACAGAAGAAGAGAGAGGGGGAATTAATGTTTTGCAGGAAGAATTGAGAGGCAGGCTAGCAATACTCAGAAGGGCTGAATTTCTTAGGAAAACGAGAAAGAAGAAAGAATATGTAAGGACTGCATTTTACAGGGACCCGTTCAAGTTTGTTAAAGGATTGTTTAACCAGGAAAAGGGAGGGCAGCTTAAGGCAACAAAGTCAGAGGTGGAAGAGTATCTAAGAAATGCATATTCAGATCTTGAGCAGCGTAGAGTAGCAGGCCTTCCACCTGTCACTTCCGGTAGCAGAGCCATGTAGATGTGTTTTGGGGGAGCTCCGCTAGAATTGACCCTATGTATAAAGTTCACAAATCAATGCAAGGTCAATTGTCGCCAGTCGAGGGATAACGCCATATTTAACCTGCAAGACTACTGTATTTTACTTTAAATCGTCTATTTCTTCAGTTATCTTCAGTTATGTCGGGTCGTGGCAGATCGGCTAAGCCAGCTAACACCCCGATTAGCATGGCTGGCTTGTCCGGACAAGATCCAATACTTCAAGCGATTGCATCTCTGAAACAAGAACTTTTGGCGAAAATCGAAGAGAAAATGGAAGCTCAGACGGCAGACATCACAAGTCAGATGGACCAATTTAGGGAGGAATTGAGAGCGGGTATGGACAATGTAAATGGCAGAATCGGTGCTTTGGAGCAGCAGTTCCAAGAAGTTGAGGAGGCGGCTAACGAACATTCCACCATAATCGGCACCCTTGAACGTGAAGTCGCAGAGATGAAGAAAGACATAGCCAAATTGAAAGCACGAAATGAGGACTTGGAAAATACATCACGTCGCTGCAATTTGCGGATAATCGGAGTGAAAGAAGGGAGAGAAGATGCCAAGGGGACGGTGAAATATGTGTCTCAGATGCTTGGCGAAACGTTGGAGTTGGAGAGAGCACCCCTGCTAGACCGAGCACACCGAGCTCTGCGCAACATCGACCAAGGTGATAGTGCACAGGAAAACTCGCCCAGAACTGTCTGGGAGAAGTGGAGATTCTCAATAAGGCGGTGGGGAAACTTCTAAAGACGACCGATGGCGACAACATACGCATCTTTACAGACTACAGCCTGGAGGTTAGCAAGCGCCGAGCCAAGTTTAATGACGTGAAGAAAATGCTGCGAGATGCCAAAATCGCAAAGCTCCGATTTGGCGTCATGTATCCTGCTGAGCTGAAAATTACACTTCTAGACGGTACGGTAGGAAAATTTCCAGACCCGAATAAAGCCAAGGACTATGTTACTGAGAAAATAATCAATGCTGCAATTACGGCAGCTGAGTAAGAATGCAGGTGGGCTGCAGTGGTTTTGTAACAGGTTTGACATGATTAAAGTAGCTACAAGGTTACCCCAAACTGGTGTGATGTAAGGACAGTTGAGTGAAATTACACTAATATTGTGGACATTTCTAACGTTATCCTAAGTGTGTCAGTTCTAGCATGAGACATGGTAAGCTTTCTCCCATTCTCTGAATGCTTTTAATCGCATTTGGGACTTATGGAGCATCCTATGCAGAGAAACCGTTTCGTTTTTCTTTGTGTTGTTATTCCACAATGTTCTATTTTTGCTTATTTCTATTATTATTTTCATTTTTTATGTTTGTGTCCCTCTCCCTCAAACTATTATTTTTTTGCAGTGACTCTTTACAGAAAACAATTGTGGATTACATACCCATGCTATACATTAGAATTCTAACTCCCTATGTCATCGCATAATCTGAGTAGTTTGCCCATGGCTGAGCCAAGGACAAGGTTGGTCACATGGAATGTCCGCGGCATTAACCACCCTGTTAAATGCTCTAAAGTATTTGCCCATTTAAGGACAATGTCTGTAGATATAGTATACTTGCAAGAAACTCATTTACGCCTTAAAGACCATGGAAGACTGCATAAGAAGGGCTATTCATGGGTATACCATTCTAAGTTTAATTGCAAATCTCGAGGGGTAGCCATTTTAATACGCACAGGGGTCCAATTCACAGAAAGTGAAGTTATTTCAGACAGAAATGGTAGATTTGTCATAATTAAAGGGAGACTATTTGGTTTGCCAGTGGTGTTAGCTAATATATATGCACCTAATTGGGAAGATGCAGGTTTTTTCCAACATTTTTTTTCTCTCCTTCCATCTATGGACTCGCACAAGTTGATACTGGGGGGTGATCTGAATTGTGTTTTGTGTCCAAAATTAGACCGCTCAAATCCTACCACCAAAATGGTTAGTAAGACAACCCAGGCTGTAAACTCTTTCATGCAAGCATATGGAGTTATTGATCCTTGGAGACACCACAACCCACATTCTAAAGTCTATTCTTTTTTCTCACATGTACACCAATCATATTCCAGGATAGATCATTTTCTGATGCATTATTGCCTTTGTTTAGATCAATTACTTATGACGCTATTGTAATCTCAGATCATGGCCCTGTTAATATGGTACTTAGCTTCCCTGGACAAGTTTCAGCTCAGTTAGTTTGGCGCTTAAACCCACGATGGCTTTCAGATGAGGATTTTGTGACATATTTGTCAAATCAGATAGATTTTTTCCTACTGACTAATAACTCCTTTACAGTGAGTAGATGCACACTTTGGGTGACTATGAAAGCTTACATTAGAGGTATGATTATTTCGTATACAGCAAGTGAAAACAAGAAATTATATACACGGCAGAAAGAATTGCAGGACAAAATAAAGGAAATTGATAAACAGCATGCATCTACACCCTCCCCTGAACTTTACAAGGAGAGGCTTTTGTTAAAAACCGAATATGATATTTCAACAACAAGCCAAATGCAGGACCTGTATGTGCATTCTCGTAGTGAACATTATGAGCATGGGGAACGAGCGGGGAAACTGTTAAGTCATCAGCTTAAGAAGTCTGCCTCTGCAAACCAAATTACAGAAATAGCATTGGATGATGGTTCAGTTACGTGTGATCAAAGGAAAATTAATGGACAGTTTAAGCAGTTCTATAAAAATTTGTATACTGGTGAAACTCTTAATGATGACTCCATAAGCAAGATTTTGGATGGTCTGGAATTTAAAGACATTGAAGAGTCTGACAAGGTGGCTTTAGACCGTACGATAACCCAAGAGGAAATTGTGAAAGTTATAACATGTCTGAAATCAGGTAAAGCTCCAGGACCGGATGGGTTCCCCATTGAGTTCTATAAGAAGTTCTCTGCAAAATTGGCCCCGATTTTATTAGAGGTGTATGAAGAATGTTTTAACAACGAAACTTTACCTCCAACAATGACCCAAGCAATAATATCTGTGCTGCTCAAGAAGGATAAGGATCCTTTACAGTGCGGCTCTTACAGGCCAGTGAGTCTATTGGGATGTGATTACAAAATACTTACCAAAATCTTGGCCTCTAGACTTGAATCTGTTTTACCCAAGTTTATACACACAGATCAGACTGGCTTTGTAAGAGGCAGGCATTTGTTCAGCAATTCATCACCTGTCCCTGAAGTTCTTCTTTCACTAGACGCGATGAAGGCGTTCGACCGCATAAGCCATAATTACTTGTATAAGGTCCTAGAGAAGTTTGGTTTTGGGTCTACATTTCAAACGTGGGTTAAAATACTGTATGCTGCCCCTCAGGCGGCTGTACGCACTGATAGAGTAGTGTCAGACTATTTCCCCATTGGTAGAGGCACTAGGCAGGGATGCCCACTATCTCCCCTGCTTTTTGACATCGCCATCGAGCCACTTGCTATGGCTATTAGGAGTTCCCCTTTGATCTCAGGGGTTAAAAGAGGGGAGTATATACATAAAGTTTCAAAGTATGCAGACGACTCAATGTTTTTTCTTTCAAACCCAAATAGCTCACTGCCTGAAGTATTACGAATAATATCAGATTTTGGACGGATTTCTGGTTATAAAGTGAATCTGACCAAGAGTTTGATTATTCCTATGAACAAACAGGCTAGTCAGATGTCTTTTGACTCATATCCATTTCAAGTCATACGTGATAGTTTCACTCAGTTTAAGGCCTTATTGACTAAAATGGAGTTGTCTAGGTGGGTAACCTTGCCATTGTCACTGGCAGGGCGAGTGAATTCTGTTAAAATGACTATCTTACCCAAATTTCTGTTTTTGTTTCAGACACTACCTGTGTTTATTCCCAAGTCATACTTTAAAGAGTTAGACCAGCTGACATCTTCTTTTATATGGAACAAAACTATTCCACGAATCAGGAAAGAGTCTTTACAAAGACATAAAAAGGAAGGGGGTTTGGGATTACCAAACTTCATTAATTACTACTGGGCTGCCAATGTACACAAAATCCAGTTCTGGATGTCATCTAGGCCAATGGAAGAACAACCACTGTGGGCATTGATGGAGCGTAGTGTGAGTGCCCCTGTGAATTTGGCTGCACTAGTATGTGCCCCAGCACCTCTTAGTAAGAAATATTTGACTACTAATCCAATAGTGAGTGCTACACTTAGAATTTGGTCTCAGTTTAGGTTACATTTGAAGCACAAGACTAGCTTACCATCTAGTCCAATAGTAGCAAATCCACTTTTCCCACCATCTTTGTTGGACACAACTTTTCGGAGGTGGAGTGCGGGAGGCTTAGCTTGTGTGAAAGGTAAAAAGGTAGATCCCGATCCTTTGATGGGTGTTTTTGGAATAACTCCTCTGGGATCGTCATTTACAAATTCACAGTCAGAAGTCATTGCATTTACATCTCTGTTAGCTAGACGACTCATATTATTAAACTGGAAGGCTGATATCCCTCCATCATATGGACGTTGGGTGGTGGATGTTATGGCCTACTTGAAATTAGAAAGAATGAGGATTGCCTTGAGAGGCTCAGAAAGGAAGTTTTGGAAAGTGTGGCAACCTTTTATAGATTATGTGGAAGATCATTTCAGACCTAATGTATAGTTCTGGGATGTACGGTGTATAGTAATCACTGCAAACACCCCCCTCTTCTTATCGTTTTTTTTGTTTTGTTTTGTTTTTTTATATGATTATAATTACTGTTTTTGTCTTGTATTATTTGTTGAGTTTTATTTTGGTATGTGCGTTTGGATTTTTGTTTTTTTCCTGTAATTTCTTAAATAAGGTCCTCACAGTTCGACCTCTTTTGTTAAGCATATTGTGAAGTTTTTGGTGTGTTTGATGTGTGTTTGATGTTTGTTTGATGTATCTTCATGGACACTCCCTGAATGTAAAGATTGTAAGTCAACTTTTGACTCATATGGAGACCTGAAAAAACTCAATAAACATAATTTCATATATATTAGGAGAGATAGCTCATAAGATGGATGTTAGACCACCTACGTGGAAGGAGGTTGAGGAGGTAGTCAGGCGTGCAAAGGCTTCGTCGGCCCCAGGGCCAAATGGAGTCCCCTACCGGGTTTATAAAAGTCCACCTGATATCCTAAAGTTTTTGTGGAGGCAATTAAGAATAGTTTGGGAGAAACAGATTATTCCTAGAGCATGGCGTAGGGCAGGAGGCGTTCTTATTCCAAAGGAGAAAGAGTCCTCAGACCTGAGTCAGTTCCGGATGATCTCTCTCCTAAATGTAGAGGGGAAGATTTTCTTTAGTTTAGTTGCACAGAGATTAGCTAGTTATTTAGAAAAGAATAGCTTAATAGATACTACTGTGCAGAAGGCAGGAATACCAGGTTTCGTAGGGTGTTTAGAGCACACAAGCATGATTTGGCATCAGATTCAGACAGCCAAGATTGAGAAAAAAGACTTGCATGTTATATTTCTGGATCTAGCAAATGCATTTGGTTCAGTGCCACACGCCTTATTTGGAAAGCATTTGAGTATTTTAGAGTGCCTGTAGTAGTTGTTAACTTAGTAAGAGCATATTTTCAGGATATTAGACTGTGCCTAAGTACAACAGGTTTCACAACAGGTTGGCAAAGGCTAGAAATAGGCATTATGGCAGGGTGTACGATTTCTCCATTTGCATTTACAATGGCGATGGAGATAATTATTAGAGCTTCCAAGTGGGTTGTAGGTGGAGAGAGACGTCAGGATGGCATGCGCCTTACACCAATTAGAGCATACATGGATGATATGACGTTAGTGACTACAACAGTGCCATGTATGAAGAGAATACTTGAGAGACTTAATAAAAATCTAAAGTGGCCTGGGATGAAAATTAAACCTACTAAGTCTAGAAGTATCTCAATAAGTAGAGGGAAATTAAGTGATAGAAAGTTTGTAATAGATGAAGAAAGCATTCCAATAATTAGGGAAAAGGCAGTAAAGAGTTTAGGCAGGTGGTACCAGGCAGACATGAATGATGGAGAGCGGGCAGTGCAGTTTCGGAAAGATGTTGCTGAGGGACTGGATAGAATAGATAAATCAGAGCTTCCAGGAAAATTGAAGCTGTGGTGTCTGCAGTTTGGATTGTTTCCTAGGTTGATGTGGCCACTGTCTGTGTATGAGATTCCATTATCTGTTGCAGAAAAAATGGAAAGATTAGTTAGTTTTTTATATTAGGAAGTGGCTAGGTGTTCCTAGATGCTTAAGTACTGTGCTCAATTAACCTCATTTGGCACACTGACGCTGTGACGCTTTGCGGTAAGACGTATTGCATCACATCATGTTACCTTGCTTGTGCACTGTGGAATTTCTTGCTCCGCTTGGACTACTGATAATCACTTTATTTCTATCTATAATTTACACAATTTTGCATAGTTAAACTCTACAGCTTACCGTTCTGTTCTAACACACTCCTACAGATCTTTAATCTTTATTCGCACTTTTTAACGGTGTGTCTGGTTCTCTAGCGTAGCATGGCTACCGGTTGTCTTCCTCCATCTCCTGCTTTCACCTGCTCCGTGTGTCAGATTTTTAGTTACTCCTCTGCCTCCTTTAGCGATAATGGTACATGTAACAAATGTAGTCTTTTTGTAGTTTTGGAGGCGAGGTTATCTGAATTGGAAGCTCGGCTCTGCACTGTTGAAAATCAACCGATAGCGAGCCAGGTCCCTTTAGCCAGTGTGGAGCCACCTAGCGTAGCTAGCTCAATTAGCCTCCCCCTAGCAGAACCTGAGCAGCCAGGATTACAACGTGGCTGGGTGACTGTCAGGAAGAGGCATAGCTCTAAAGTCAAGCCCGTTGTTCACCATCGACCTGTCCACGCTTCAAACAGATTTTCCCCACTCAGCGACACACCCGCTGAGGAAAAAACCCTGGTAATTGGCAGCTCCATAGTCAGAAACGTGGCATTAGAGACACCAACGGCCATAGTCAAATGCATTCCAGGGGCCAGAGCGGGCGACATAGAATCCTATTTAAAACTGCTGGCTAAGGATAAACGTAAATACGGTAAAATAGTTATTCACGTCGGCGTTAATGACACCCGGTTGCGCCAATCGGAGGTCACTAAAATTAATGTTGCATCGGTGTGTAATTTTGCCAAAACAATGTCGGACTCAGTAGTTTTCTCTGGACCCCTGCCAAATCTGACCAGTGATGACATGTTTAGCCGCATGTCGTCCTACAATCGCTGGTTGTCTAGATGGTGTCCAGCAAACAACGTGGGCTACATAGATAATTGGCAATCTTTCTGGAGAAAACCTGGTCTGATGAGGAGAGACGGCATCCATCCCACTTTGGAAGGAGCAGCTCTCATTTCTAGAAATATGGATGAATTTATTTGCCACCCTAAAACATGACAACCCAGGGCTCAGACCAGGATGCAGAGTTGTAGTCTTACACACTTCTCTGCAGCTTCCCAACTGCTGCTACCCACCCAATCAATTAACACAAAAGGAGCAAATCCTCTTGTGCAAAAAGAAATTATTAAAACAAAAACTTTAACTGAACAAAAACATCAAACTATTAAATGTGGTTTGCTGAATATCAGATCTCTCCTTTCGAAGTCTCTGTTAGTGAATGAGTTGATTTGTGATCATCATATTGATATATTTTGTCTCACAGAAACCTGGCTGCAGCAGGAGGATCATGTTAGCATTAATGAATCAACTCCCTCTGACTGTTTAAATGTTCACGTTCCTCGAACCACAGGCAGAGGAGGAGGAGTGGCAGCGATTTTCAGATCAGGGTTACTAATCAGTCCCAGACCCAAGATTAGTTTGAGCTCTTTTGAATCTCTGATTCTCAGTTTTTCCCACGCAAAGTGGAAATCACAGAAACCTCTTGTGTTTGTTGTTGTGTATCGTCCACCTGGCCCTTATTCTGAGTTTCTGTCTGAATTCTCAGTTTTTATCCCAGTTAGTGCTGAGTACAGATAAAGTCATTGTAGTGGGTGACTTTGATGTTGAAAATGACAGCCTAAATATGAACTTTAATTCTATATTAGACTCTATTGGATTTTCTCAGAGTGTTCACAGACCGACTCACTGCCTTAATCACACCCTTGATCTTGTGCTGACTTATGGCATTGAGAGTGAACAGTTAACAGTGTTCCCTCATAACCCTGTCTTATCTGACCATTTTTTGATAACCTTTGAGTTTACATTACTTAATTATACAGTTTCTGAGAAGAAATTTACATATAGAAGGTGTCTATCAGAGGATGCTGTAACCAGATTTAAAGACTTAATTCCATCATCCTTTTCGTCACTGCCATGTGCAGATATGACAGAGGACGACCACCTAAACTTTACTCCAGCAACACTCGACTCTCTTGTTGACAGCACTATAGTTTCAATGCGTACAGCACTGGACAATGTTGCCCCTCTGAAAAGGAAGGTAATCAGTCAGAAGAGGTTGGCTCCTTGGTATAATTCACAGTTGCGTGCTTTAAAGCAGACTGCAAGAAAGCTTGAGAGACAATGGCGTTCCTCTAATTTAGAAGAGTCTCAATTAGTCTGGAAAGATAGTTTAATAATGTATAAGAAAGCCCTTCGTAAAGCTAGAACTGCTTATTATTCATCATTGATGGAAGAGAATAAGAACAATCCCAGGTTTCTTTTCAGCACTGTAGCCAGTCTGACTAAGAGTCCGAGCTCTGTTGAGCCAGGTATTCCTTTAACTCTCAGCAGTGATGATTTCATGAGCTTCTTTATTAATAAAATTGTTTCTATCAGAGAGAAGATTGATGGAGTCCTTCCCACTATTATCAGTGATGTATCATCAAGTACAGCAGCTTTAGAAGTATCTTTAGAACCTGATTTGTATTTAGACGGCTTCTGCCCAGTTGATCTCTCTGAACTAACGACAGTAGTAGTCTCTTCTAAACCATCAACTTGTGTTTTAGACCCAATCCCAACCAGACTGTTCAAGGAGGTTTTCCCATTAATTGACACTTCCATATTGGATTTGATCAATCTGTCTTTGCTGACAGGATATGTACCTCAGACTTTTAAGGTTGCTGTAATTAAACCTTTACTTAAAAAACCTACTCTTGATTCAGAAGTGTTGGCTCATTATATCCAATCTCCCTTTTATGTCTAAAGTTCTTGAAAAAAATAGTTGCAGCTCAGCTTTGTGATCATTTACACAGAAATAATCTTTTTGAAGAGTTTCAGTCAGGATTCAGAGTGCATCATAGCACAGAAACAGCACTGCTGAAAGTTACCAATGATCTCCTCTTAGCCTCTGATAGCGGACTTGTGTCTGTGCTTTTCCTGTTGGATCTCAGTGCTGCATTTGATACGGTCGATCACAGTATCTTATTACAGAGACTTGAACATGTTATTGGGATTAAAGGAACTGCATTAGGTTGGTTTAAGTCATATTTATCTGATAGATTTCAGTTTGTTCTTGTAAATGAAGAATCTTCCTCACACACCAGAGTAAGTCATGGAGTTCCCCAGGGTTCTGTGCTTGGACCGATTCTTTTCACTTTATACATGCTTCCATTAGGTAACATTATTAGACAGCATGGCATAAATTTCCATTGCTATGCTGATGATACTCAGCTGTACTTATCTATAAAACCAGATGAACCCAATAGGTTGGTCAGACTACAACCATATCTTAAAGACATAAAGACCTGGATGACTCAGAACTGTCTGCGTCTAAATTCAGACAAAACTGAAGTCGTTATCTTTGGACCTGAGCGTTTCAGGGAGAAATTGTCTAGCTATATAGTTACTCTAGATGGTATTTCCTTGGCTTCTAGTTCTACAGTGAGGAACCTTGGAGTTATTTTTGACCAGAATTTATCATTTGACTCGCATATAAAACAGGTTTCTAGGACTGCCTTCTTTCATCTTCGTAATATTGTTAAAATCAGGAACATCTTGTCTCAGAGTGATGCAGAAAAACTAGTCTATGCATTTGTTACTTCAAGATTGGACTACTGTAATTCTTTATTTATGGGCTGTCCCACATATTCTCTGAAAAGCCTTCAGTTGATCCAAAATGCTGCAGCCAGAGTTTTGATGAGAACTAACAGGAGAGATAATATTTCTCCAGTTTTAGGTTCTCTTCATTGGCTCCCTGTTAAATTCAGAATAGAATTTAAGATTCTTCTCCTAACATATAAAGCTCTTAATGACCGAGCTCCATCATATCTTAAAGATCTAATTGTAAGATATTTTCCTAACAGAGCACTTCGTTCCCAAACTGCAGGTTTACTTGAGGTTCCCAGAGTTTCTAAAAGTAGAATGGGAGGCAGAGCCTTCAGTTATTAGGCCCCTCTCTTGTGGAATAAGCTGCCAGTAAATGTCCGGGAAGCAGACACCCTTTCCACTTTTAAGACCAGGCTTAAAACTTTCCTTTTTTATAAAGCTTATAGTTAGGGATGGCTCAGGTGATCCTGAAACATCCCATAGTTAAGCTGCTATAGGCCTAGACTGCTGGGGGGCCTCATCTGTCACACCTTTCCTCACTTTACTCTCTTTATGTATATGTGACATTATTGTGGTCATTAACTCGTGTTTCCCTGTTTCAACAGATATCCTTTGAATGGTGTTACAGTGCCGCCGCGGCCCCCTCCCCCCCTTTCTGTCTTCTTAAACCCCAGCTGGTCGAGGCGGATGGCCACCCTTCCTGAGTCTGGATCTGCCAGAGGTTTCTTCCTGTTAAAAGGGAGTCGTTTCTCTCCACAGTCGCCTCAGGCACGCTCAGGACGGGAGATTGGACCGAAAAAGAAAAAGTTTTCAGTGCAATCTGTTGGTTTCCTTAGCTAGGAAATTGTTTTTGAATTGGCTCTATATGAACGAATTGGATTATTTTATGAATAATTATGATTACAATTAATTGAATTCCAATTGGCTTGAATTGGACTTTATTATCTAAGTGCCTTGAGATGACATTTGTTGTATTTGGCGCTATATAAATAAAAATTAATTGAATTGAATTGAATTGTGGCACTGTATGGGAAAGGCATACTCCAGCTCCCAGTATCTAGTCTAGTAGAGGAGTTTAAATGTACTAAAGTTAGGACAGAGCTCCTGTTAGCTGGGAGTAAAGATGTGGTAGTTAGTAAGGTGGTTCCAAACCCAACCAAGGGGAGGAAGTGGAAACTAAAGCCCTATTCGGACGGGACTAGTTTAATGGGGAGACCTGGGGTAAAGTAATAATAACCGGGAAATCTAGTCCCGTCCGAACGCGCTATGTCAGTAAAGATAGCAAGGCAAGGCAATTTTATTTATAGAGCACAATTCATACACAGGGCAATTCAAAGTGCTTTACAGCTACATAAAATCACAAGAAGGCAATAAAACCATTAAAAAGGAATAAAAAAAATAAAAGAAAGAAATTAAAATAGAAAGAAATTTAAAACCCATTAAAATAATCATTAATTAATTAAAAAGTGAAGCGGAGTATGTCGGTAAACTTTGCCGAGAATTCTACCTCCTGTGAAACGATCCGGAGTATCTACCATAGGTAATACTAATCCCGTGCAAATGCGACCTTCGGTAATAAGTACGGAATATGTCGTCACATCCTTTTAAAGAGAGAAACAATTAGGTGTGTCTGTTTGCAAACATGGAGGTTCTGGATGAAGCGCTGCTTGCAAGCACGCATGCTTCGACCTGGGGGTATTCCTAGAAGCTGGCTTAGCGGAAAGCCTGGCTTATTTCGCTACTTCTGGCTAAATTTAGCGAGAGTTCCGTTCCATAAAGGTGGCTCATTTGAACGCCCGCTGAGTAACCATGGTAATTTATGCTGCTGAACTAGCCTGGTCTCGGGCAGGCTAAAGTTGAAGCTTAGCTTAGCTGCAACTCAAAAAATGTCCGACCGGCTGAAACAGACTCCGGAAAGAAATGTTCACCTAGAATTCTGCGCTCCTGCAACTCATGTCTTGTCTAAAAAACTAAACAAAAACTGTGGTTATCATATCACCACTTTCACTGTCTCGAAAAATCAATCAATTTAGTGCAACTAAAGAAACGCAACTATACACACGTATTGAACATGAAATTAAATGAGAGAGAACATGGTATTCATTCAAACTAATCAATACCTAACAAACATCCGATCTACACCCACGTAGGACCAGACTCAGAAAAATGGGGGACAGGTAAATATGTTAATAATAAAAATTATTGAAAGCTCCTTTCAAAACAGTCAAGGACACTGTACAAACAATATATTAGATAAAACGCAGGAATTAAAACATCATACCATATTAAAAATACACAGAACGGAGCAATCAATGGAGGTAAGCAAAGTTAAACGGATGGGTTTTGAGTTAAGACTTGAACAGAGGGAGAGTGTCAGTATTGCGAATGTCGGAGGGGGTGGGGGGCGGACCTCTGTCCTTTCAGGCTGCTGCTCCACATTTACAGTAGCCGATAATGTAAAGCAACCTACTGAATTAAGTATTTGCATTAAGTTCATCATCTCCCTCAGGCTTCCCTAATGTTATCGGTGCACTACACTGTGCCCATGTACGCATCCAAGGCAAGGCAATTTGTAGAGCACAATTCGTACACAAGGCAATTCAAACTGCTTTACAGCTACATAAAATCACAAGAAGGCAATAAAATCATTCCAAAAAACAAAATAATCATTAATTAATTAATTTAAAAGTGAAGAGTGCAGATAAACTACTTTCAGGTGTCATATGCACATCTAAATAGAACTGTTTTCAGTCTGGATTTAAACATTGTCACATTGTCCAGGCCCCTGCTGGACCCGTGGAGGCTGACTATGTAAACCGAAAATTTTTCCATTCCTAAATGTACAGGTACACTTGGGGATAATTGTCCATAGACTCTGAACTGGATTTCTCATTTTGAAAAATACCACATCAACCCCTTTGAGTAATGCTGAGCAATGTTACATTTATGCCCTGTGAAACCTCATCATTGACTCCTATCCTCCGTGCATACAGATGATCTGTGATGGAGGTCATTTCATTTCCAACATTGAGGCTAAATGGCCGGGATCAGTTCATGATTCTAGGATCTTCCGAGCATCCTCACTGACACAGAGGTTTGCACAAGGCGCAAGAATTTTACTTACCTGAAGGAGTGTACTTTTGAAGTAAGGTGTAGCATAGGCAGAATTTTGGTAATCTAATGAGAGGTCAGGTGTAGAGGTCATCTTAAGGAATTTAAAGTGCTCGTCATACTTTATTATAGATAGCCATATAAGGCACATATTCAATATGTGCCTTATATGGCTATCTATGCAATAATTGCATCAAATTGCCAAGTCTTAACACATGTATATCCATCCAACATTTCTCTTATTCTGCTGGAGAGTTCAATGGTGTCCTGCTTGGGGACAGAGGCTATGCATGCTGGCCGTACCTCCTCACGCCATATCCTGATCCAGGAACAAGAGCGGAGAGGGCATTCCACCATGAACATGCTAAAACAAGGGTACAGATAGAAATGACCTTTGGCCAAATTAAATACAGGTTCATTGCTTAAACTTCTCAGGGACAATGGCTGACTTCTGACAGAGCCATCTTAAATTAATAGTATACTTCATATTTTATACATTTTGTCTTGCGGACAACTTTTCAGGCTCAAGTCTTTTCTTCGTTGAGTTCTAGTGCCTGAAAGGACTCAGTTTCTCCTGACACAGTGAGGGACCTATACAGGGACACATATTTCCTTTGATCCTTATTGTTGTGACCTTTGAGTTAGAACTTCTTTTCATAATTTAGCATTGACACAGTAGCAGTTTAAGTCAGAGCAAGTGTAAGAAGGCTAAATGGACAGAGATGATTTATAACTTTCCACACGTTAGGTCATGGCACCCCACTGAATATAAACGTAAAAAACACATTTCTAACACTTTGCATGAACCGTACAATAATGACAAGTTTGACTTCAAGTTGGGTTGAATTGTTTAATTATTATTACATGTTTCTCAAGCTGTAGAGCGAAAACAGAATTAAATACAGTTCACAACACGAAATTCTCCTTTATCTGAATTTATACTAACATCCCTCTTCAGTTTCATAATCTCTAACTTGATCTTTTTTATTTTCAGTTTCTTGTATTCCATATCTAGTTTGGTGCTCTCTTTATTGGACAAACACATTTCTTCAAAGGCTACTTACCACTCTGAAATATTTTCCTGTACTTTACCATCACTTGCTGCCAGGTACGCTTTTGGCTGTTAAGATTGATCCTGCTGAGATGTAACTGTGAAAAAATAATATCTGGGTCACACACACAGGATAATATAGTCACAAAGTATGATGATGCGTGTCGATTATTGCGTTATTAATAAACTGAGCAGGGCCAGTATATGTGTGCTGTACATCTCATACAGAGACAATTCAGCATGCTTTATGTAAACACATTATAACACAAAGAGGAGAGCATAAATACATGAGGACAGTAAAATAAATGTCGATGGTATGAAACTTTCATGACTTGCGCGTTTAGTCTGTCAGCAGTTGTTAGCCATGCCGTTTCTTCGCTTTTTTGATCACAGCTGTATTACCTTTTCTGGTGATGACACTTTTAAAATCCTCACACAGCTCCATCAGCATTATTTGTTCAGCTGCCGAAAAAATAACAGCGCTTGTCTCGCTCTACTTTTCACACAGATCTCCGTTTTTCCACCATCCACTCGTCAGGGCTTCTTACGTTCCTCGTGCACTCGCACTTAGCTAGGCTATGTAAGCCTCGCTTGGATTAGCCTCACCTAGATGCAGCTAAAATGTCTTCGAGGAACGACTTGAGGCTTAAATGGGAGATGGCGCTAGTTCAAGCGACGCTTACCGGCTATAGCCTGGCTTTCTTTAGCTACCTTCTAGGAACACCCCTCTGGTCGGCGCCATGTCTGTTTACAGATGGGGTTTACGGAAGTGAAATGAAGACGTGCATAGCATCCAGGATGTGACGGTTGTGCGTAACCAACAACTCCTCCCATGTTAGATGAATATTACAGGGATTTCTTGTCCCGTCCGAATGGGTCATTTCTTCTCCCTGGCGTCGTCTGGTTAACCAACATTACCATACGTCCCCCCCATTGAACTAGTCCCGTCCGAATAGGGCTTAAGAATGGCAGCTCAGGAGGCAGAAGCAAGTCTTAGACATGCAGAGATTGTGGGTAATGTGCAAATAGGCCGGGGAGGCTTGGGGCTTGGCCCAGGCAAACCAGTGTGGAGTAGAGCAGGTCCAAAGGAGAAGAGAAAGCTAGTTGTTGAGCAGGTTCGTAGACAGGAAGAAATGTTAAGGAGTGCAAAGTAAGTAAGTAAGTAAGTAATTTTTATTTATAGAGCACGTTTAAAACAGTTTCCACTGACCAAAGTGCTGTACATATGATATGGCTAAAAAAAAAATTGAAAAATAAAAGCAAATCAGAACAAGCAAAATATAAAAGCAAACACAAAGAGAGTAAGAAAGACAAATACAGAAATACAATTGACAAATAGACAGCACTAACAAATAAATAGCAACAGAACAGAAGACACTTGAATATAAAGAGAGGAGAGAGATGGAAAGCTAGGAAGCAGGGAAGGCCAGGGAGTATAGGTGGGTCTTGAGCCTTGATTTAAAGGTGGTCACAGAGGGAGACAGTCTAACATCTGGGGGAAGACAATTCCACATACGTGGGGCTGCTACTGCAAAAGCTCTATCGGCTTTTTGCTTGAGGCCAGTACAGGGGTGATGTGTTGATATTTTTTGGTGCCAGTTAGCAGCCTTGCAGTTGCATTCTGTACCAATTGCAGACGAGAAAGTTGGGACTGGGGGAGACCAAGATAGAGGGAGTTGCAATAATCTAACAAATGCATGAATTACTGTTTCTAAGTCCTTGGGAGACAGGGAGGGTTTGAGATGGGAAATAATTCTCAGCTGATGGAAGCTACTCTTGATAACAGAGCTAATCTGCCTTTTAAAACAGAGCTCTGAGTCAATGGTGACACCTAGATTTTTGGCATGTGGCTTGACAAAAGGGGCGAGGTGGGCTAATTGTCCTTCGATCAGGTGCCTAGCTTTAGGAGGGCCAAAAATGATGACCTCTGTCTTACCATCATTTAGCTGAAGGAAGTTACTACTCATCCAGCGCTTAATATCCTGGAGACAATCCAGAAGAGGCTGAATGGAGTTATCAGATTTTAGGGGCAGGTATAGCTGGGTGTCATCAGCATAAAAGTGAAAAGAGATGTCATAACGCCGGATGATGTCGCCAAGGGGGAGCATGTATAAACAAAACAGCAAAGGGCCCAAAATGGAGCCTTGCGGGACCCCATAAGAAACAGGAGCTGAGGAGTAAGAGGAGCAACCAAGGGATACAGAGAAGGTTCTGTGTCTGAGGTAGGAGCTGAACCAGAGTAATGCTGTCCCCTTTATGCCTACCCAGTCCTCAAGACGGGATAGGAGGGTGTTGTGGTCCACAGTATCAAACACTGCACTGAGGTCCAAAAGAACCAGGATCGCATTTTGACCTGAATCTAAAGTGAGAAGCAGATCATTGGTGACTTTTAGCAGAGCCGATTCAGTACTGTGGAGTGTTCTAAAACCTGACTGGAAGGGCTCAATGATGTTATGCTCAGTCAGGAAGGGAAGCAACTGGGACAGCACTACTTTCTCCAGTACCTTGGAAAGGAAAGGAAGTTTAGAGATGGGACGGTAATTATTTAAAGAATTTGCATCCAGGTTGGGCTTTTTAAGCAGGGGTTGGACCACTGCATGCTTAAAGCAGGCAGGGACAGCGCCAGATGTCAAACAGGAGTTGACAACTAACTGTATGGAAGGGCCCAGCACATCAAAAACATCTTTAAAAATAGAAGAGGGGACAACATCACCAGGGGAAGATGTGGGTTTCATACAGAGGACTATGTCCTTGAGATCTGCCAGCGATACATCAGCAAAGTGACTAAAAGTAAATAAAGGGCCTGAAGACACCTTAACTGCGGGGGAAGGCAGAGGAGGGGGAGAGAACAGTGCTCTGATGTTTTCAATTTTATCAATGAAAAATGTCTTAAATTTCTCACAAGCATCAGCATTTGTGAAGGGAGCCGGTGAGAGTGGAGGGTTGGTGATTTGATTAATAGTGTGAAACAGGATTTTGGGTCTGTTAGCATGTTGATTGATAATATCAGAGAAGTATTTAGCTCTGGCTGCTTTGGCAGCTGCCTGGAAGGATGCTAAAGTAGATTTAAAAATGTCATGGGAGATTGTAAGACGGTCTTTTAGCCATTTCCTTTCAGCTCTCCGGCAGGCCTGCCTGAGTGAGCGGGAGGCATCATCTAACCAGACTTGAGATCTAAATTTTGGGCGCTTGTGACAAAGAGGAGCTACCATATCCAGAATGGCTAGGCAGGAGGAGTGGAAGAGAGCAACAATATCATCTGGGCTGGATGAGACAGAAGAGGCTGAGGACATGGTAGTAGCAATGGACTCTTTGACAAAAAAGTCAGAGAACTGAGCTATTGACTGAGAATTTATACAGCGAGAGTAGCGGCCAGTAGCTTTAGCCGCCTGCACAGGGTTAGAGATGACAAAGTTAAATAAAACAGGTAGATGGTCAGAGAAGGACGTTTCCTCAACCATAATATTGTCTACAGAAAAACCATAAGATAAAACAAGATCAAGGGTATGACCTAATATGTGGGTGGCTTGATCAATATGTTGACTGAGACCAAATGCATTCATAGCATCACAGAACTCTTTTACCATTGGCTTATCTGGGCAGCATACATGAATATTAAAATCACCCAGTACTAGTAACCGGTCATGCAATGACACAAAATGAGAGCGGAAACCTGAAAATTCAGCAATAAAATCTTTATCTGGTTTAGGAGGTCTATAAATCAACACACACACCAGCGAGTTCGTTTTAGATTCCACTGTCATGCATTGAAGTTCGAAGGTACTGTAAATCTCTGTTGGAAGCGACCGGATTTTCACGGCTTTTTTGTATACAAGAGCTACGCCACCACCCATCCAACACGTCTCGGGGTACTAACAAATGAATAGTTTGTGGGACACAGTTCACCGAAGGCAGCAGACTCACCAACTCCGGCAACAATCCAGGTCTCCGTTAGAAACAATAAGTCCAGGTCATGACGGCAGAGAAAGTCGTTCAATATGAAAGTCTTATTTAGCACCGACCTGCAGTTGACAAGAGCTGCATTAGCCACAAAGTGAGCTGCGGCTTGATGACATGGCGAGTAGTCCAATGAACGAATGTTTCGGGGGTTTACTCCACCACTGCGGATGCGTAGCCTCGGGCGGGCGGGATGACGGGCGCTGAGGACTTCGGTGGAGCAGCAGAGACATGACAGGAGTAGATCAGATCCCACGAACGCCGAGTCAGGAAGATGTCATCTCGGCCTAAGGAGAAGGCATGGCACAGGTGGGGTCCTAGTCCTGACTGCGAGTGGGCAAGTCTCGCCCAGCTCCTGATTTTCACCCGAAGGCCTCCACGATTGCCTCGACGCTTACGACGCTTCTTGCGGTGGGCAGAGCAGCAAGAGAGCCGGCGTATGCACTCCAGGGACGGCTGGATGAACGTTGGACGAAACCGGTGATGAACGGCAGGATTAGCACTGGTAAAGTGGTCCAGTGAGTCCTTAATGTGGAGCAATAACTGGCGATCATAGATCAGAAGAGCAGCGGAGTATTTCCAGTGCAGCAGGAGCAGACAAAACTTCAGACGGACAGGTAAGAGCTCACGGAGCAGACGGCAGGCCTACGAGCACACTGGCGCCATCATGCAACCGGCAGTGGCTCAGGCTAAGCAGGGACGGTGGTTGAATTGGGAAGGTATAGAGAAGAAAAAGCTTAGTTGGAAAGAACTGTGGAGTATGGACGAAAGGAGTATTAGATTTTTGATAGGGGCAACATATGATGTATTGCCAACTCCCCAGAACCTAAAACTCTGGGTAAATGGAGACCCGTTATGTTCGTTATGTTCAGGTACTGCAACTCTAAGGCATATTTTGTCAGGTTGTAAGGTTAGTCTGTCACAAGGCCGGTATACATGGCGACATGACCAAGTATTAAGAAGCTTAGCTGCAGGTATTGAAGATAAACGAAGGCAGGTAAACTTAGGAGGGTCTAAGGTGAAGAGAGTTGCAATTCAGTTTGTTCAAGAAAGGGAGAAAGTTAAAAAGACGATAAGGAGCCACGGCAGCTTGGAGGATGCTTGTGATTGGGAGATGCAGGTAGATTTAGGAAATAAGCTTGTTGTTCCCCAGGAGATAGCCTCTACAAATTTAAGGCCTGATATAGTTTTGTGGTCTAGGAGTAGAATGAGAGTCTATTTCATAGAGCTGACTGTTCCTCGGGAGGAATTAGTAGTAGAAGCATATGAAAGGAAAAAGCTTAGATATGTGGAGTTGGGGGCAGAAGCAGAGCAGCGAGGATGGAAAGTTAGGATATGTCCAGTGGAAGTAGGATGTAGAGGATTTGTTGCAAAGTCTGTTGTCTCATTGTTGAGGGAGCTGGGTGTAAGCGGACAGAGTGTGAGGAAAATAGTGAAGAAGTGTCAGATGAAGCAGTAAAATCGGTGGATTTGGATTAGAAGAAGTAATAGCAGCTGGGGGCCCAGCAGGGGGAGCACTTAGGGTAAACAGACTCTTGGAAGAAGCAAAGAAGAAATTCAGGATATTTAATTGGAGGGTTTGGCCCATGTGAGCCTTTTGAATCCAGGCGGCCATTTTGGGTGAGTTGGCTTTGAGTGAGTTGTATGGCTTAGTTTTTGCTGGCATTTTTGCTGATTATAGGACTGTTTAGGTGAGTTTGTCTGCTGAATCTGCTAGTGTGTCTTATCCTGCCTCCACCTCTGGCACCCTCTATACTTTCATTACCCCCTACCCGAACCAGGGTTTGAATCCCATTCCTGCTTATCTTACCTCTTTTATTTCTCCCCCTACCCGAACCAGGGTTTGCATCCCCACCCCGCTGTGACTGGTGTGCAGTTGGTGAGAGTGAGTTGTATGGCTTTGTTTTTGCTGGCATTCTTAGTGATTATAGGATTGTTTAGGTGAGTTTTTCTGCTGAATCTGCTAGTTGTCTTGTCCTGCCTCCACCTCTGACACCCTCTATATTTTCAGTACCCCCTACCCGAACCAGGGTTTGAATCCCCACCCTGCTGTTACTGGTGTGCAGTTGGTGAGAGGCTGAGGTAGCTTGTGGCTGTGGGAGGAAAAAAAAGATGGTGGTTGTGGTGTGAGGAGCAGTGATGGCTGGCATTAGGGGGGTGACTCTGGGACGCCAGTGGTCATTGTCTAGCCTCCTGGAGGTCTCGTGGGCCCAACTAGACGAACACTGATGACCCCAATGATATGTTGGTCAGCACTGCTCACTGGTCTATATAGGGAGTATAGGGAATTACTCACTGCAGACACCACAGCATAGAAATCTAGAGAAAATGTCTCATTCAGCCAAAGTATTGGTAGTTTATTTGGTGTGATGTTGTACGTTATCAATTTTATGTACAAAAAGACACAGAAAAACACTCATGAAAGGTCAAAGTTTGGACGCATTAAGATACAAACAAACAAAGAAATAAAATAAAAACAAAACACATGTTAAAAAAAAAATCTGCTCATAATATTGGTTGGAAATAAAATGGAATACAACTATTTTTCAAAGCCGAATGTTGATTTCACTTCGCGCACCGTCACAACCGGAAACGCTCTCAACACCGTCGACGTCTGACAGGAAGCCGCTGCCGGTGGCTGCATTGGTGATGTTGTGTTCCAGGGCTGTGATTCTCTGTTTCAGACGAAGCTGTGCAGAGTTGAACTCGCTCTGCAGACGGGCCAAGCAAGTCTGACAGTAACAGTAATGATAGTTGTTATCGCTATTAAAAAAAATCTGCATTTTATTGTCATCGCGAGCACAAGTTGGGAGTGAGTGTACATGGCGGCAGAGCTAGCAGCTACAACGGCACTGACCTGCAGTCGATCCAGACTAGTTTCCAGCCTCTCCACCTTCTCATCCAACTCTTCCCCGGCAGATATGTTCACCTCTTCCAGAAGACCCTCCTTCTGCAGGATGTCCCTCCCCCTCTGCTCCAGCTGGGCCCTGGCATGAGGAAACTCTTGAAGTGCATCCATCAGGTCTTGTTTAGAAAGGCAGAACAAGTCGGAGTATCCCAGACTCCGAATATTAGCTGTGCGTCTGTTCCCCATCTTGCTGCCGCTGATGTTTAGGATGCTGATCTCTCCAAAGCAACTTCCTGCGGTCAGGACGGCTAACTGGGTTACTCCATCATCCCCAACCACCACCAGGCGGCCATCTTTTATTATGTACATCTCCTTACCGACATCACCCTTGAAAGAAAACAGTCAGAGAAAATATCAGGATTTACCAGTAATTTTATAATTTCATCATTAAGGAACAAGAACTGAAATTAGAAATAGAGGGGTATGGCATTGGCAGCAATTCATTTAAATTAGATAATACTTTAATAATCCCAGAAGGGAAATTCTATCGCTGCAGTAATAATTCATATGAAATATATGCTATTGCTATAGATAGATAACAAAATAGAATATAAATCAGCTGACAAATGTAGAAAGTTGAAGTGTAGCAGAGAGGAAGGTGTAGAAATCTTTAGAGACAACATCAGCGGGTTGGGATGTTGTTTTTGTAGCTTGGCTGATGAAATGCACATCGTCAGCAAGTAGCACAGATTAACTCTCTCAGTAGGCAACATGGACAGAAACTGACAGCCAACAGTTCAACATCTGGGGGTTGTTAACACAGACATCCGTTGTTAACAAGCTCTGCTCTCTTCCTCCTTCCTGCTTACCACCCTGTCTGCAGTCTCTGTCTGCCCATATAGTCTTAAAGCTGAGGTGAGAGGTGTTAAAGATGTTCTTGCAGCCAGGTCTCTATGAGAAAATAATAATGCTTCGCTGATAGCCCTATTGTGTCCTCATCAGGATCCAAGCTTATCAATTTCATCTGCCAGGGATCTCACACTTCCCATGATGATCAAGGGAAAAAATTTAATTTTTCTCCATTTTGTTCCTGCTCTGAGGACTAGACATGTCCTCTTCAACTTATCTTGATTTGGTGTCTTATTCCAGGCATTACTTGGACTCTGGGAAGCTTATTTAGCTGCTCCAGCATGTTGACAACTTTCCTGTTGCCATGGTTAGGCATCGTAACAAATGGAAAGAACTGCCAGAGTTACCAGCAGAAGTCCTTCCAGTAGTGCAGCATCCAAACCAGCATAGACGAATGCCCTAGAAATCAGTTCCTTCACAGATAAAAGCTCAGAAGAAAATTTCAAGAAGATGAAAAAAAAGACACATGATGTCCAGAGCAATTGCAGCAGGCTACCTGCCTATAGGGCAGCGCCATTCTGTGATGTAAGTCTGAATGCTAGTAGCGTCAACAGCAACTATCCCGGAATAGGTAAAAGTATCCTTTCTTACAACTGAGTTAAACCCAGGAGCAGTATGTGACACACGAGAGATAGTTTCATACTACTGGAAGGTTGAATGTCAAGAATTGTTCAGGAGGATAATATGAAGCATGTTGAGACATCTACCTACTTGCCCTCCAAAATGCATAAACTATATAAACCACATAACAGCACAGTTTTTATTAACTGTCCTGTTACCTCTACACCATTTTGTGCTGGTCATACAGCTTTATAACATCCTTAATATCCACGATAAAGAACTGCCGTTCCTTTAAGAGGACATTTCTTGTCTCCTGAGCATCAGGGCCTTTGGACGACTACCAGGTTCAGTATCTATTCAAAAGCCACACCAATATGAATATTATATGTCTGTGTTGTTCATAGGGGGCTCTACAACTGCAGATAAAGAAAAGTTTGGACAGTAGAAATTCCTACATTTACTTGACTTTTATTTCTTTGCAGACTGTATGCACCCAAGATATTTAATATTTATTTTATCAACTTAATTTATTTATTATTATCATAATGCAGAATATGACTAAACCATTCAAGCCATCCGGAGGAGTTTCAGTGTGTAAACGTCAAGGGGGGCAAGCTAGTTGGACACCTGTGATCTTCGATCCCTCAGACAGCACTGCATCAGCAACCGTCATCAATCAATAGCTGATATGACCACGTTGGCGAGGGATTAATGTGGGAAACCTTTGTCAAGCATCACAATACAGAGCTACATTCACTACTGCCGCTTCAAACATCATTGTGCAAAAAAGAAGCCTTGTGTAAACATGTGAATAGGTTGCATCGACTTCTCTGGGCTCTGAGGCATCTGAGTTGGAGCATCACACAGTGGAAATGGGTACTGTGGTCAGACCAATCAGTATTCCAGATCACTTTTGAAGAAATGGACTGTTGTACACATCCTTGCAGGAAGAATGGGACAAATAACTATTGAAATGCTTCACTGCTTGGTCATCTCAATTCCAAAACACCTTTTAAGAGGCATTAGAAGAGATGGCGATATCACAGAAGAAAAAGCTTTACTTTTCACAACTATTTTGGAATATTTTGCATGCCAGAAATTGAAAAGTCCCCCAGGCCAAGTGGAACCAGTGATCCTAATGGTTCAAAACAGCTGAAAGGCTTTTGTTGATTGAACAACATGTATATAAAAAAAAAACTGAATTGGTATTATGTCTTTGGACAATGCTTTCATCCATCACAGTAGCAACTAATGATTTATCATTTCTATAATACCAGTACCAGACATACGAACCTTTCTACAGATGTAGTCACCAGGACTGAAAACTTGCGGTCGAAGTTTCAACACCAGTTCTACAAGGAGTCCTGCCTCACAGTCTTGGAAAATACGCACCTAGATCCACAACCACATTAACAAAAACAAACTTTATAAAAAAACCATCAACGTTAAAAGGCTAACGTGAATGGAGTTAAGCGTTGTTACCTTCTTCAGTGTGTCCAAGTGAACATTTATAGCAATCTCTGCTCTGAGTTTATTAGGCAAGCTCCGAAGCACTTCTTGTTCATCTATCGTCTTCTGATTGGTCCAAAGGTAGTCATACCAGCGAATGACACGCTGCTCCAACCCCTTACTGACATGTCTGAAGTGCATGTAGTGTTTGAGTGCATCTACACGAGTTTGAAACACCGCTCTTGTTGCATTCATGTTGGAGATCATGGATCCAACATTACCCACAATGGAGGCAAAAATCAGCACACCAACCTGGGAAAGATAACCAAGAGTAGTTGCTTTTATGAGTAGAACCCACACAGAACAATATGAGGCTTTTTTGAGTCAGTCAAGTAAGACTATATCCTGTGAACGTACCAGAAAGTCAAATATCAAGAACAGATATTCCTCATCTCTTACAGGAGGCGGAGTCTCACCAATGGTCGTCAGTGTCAGGGTTGACCAGTACAGACAGTATATGTAGCTTCTGGCCAGGGAGCCAAACTCAGGGTCGGAAGCATTGGGATAAACCCACGAGTCAGATCCCAGTCCCAGGATTTTGGAGAAGCTGTAGTACCCACAGGCATTCCAGTGGATGATGACCAGAATGTACAGGACCAGCTTGCAGATGCGGAAAGCATTGGGGTAACCCGTTCGTGTTTCTGTTCGTTCAAAGAATTCAAACAGGCGCGGCAGCCGCAGCAGCCGGTTGAATCGAAGAAGAGGAGTGTAGCTGATTCCAACGGTCAGGTACAGGAGGTCGGTTGGAAGGATGGAGCAGATGTCGAGTTTACACTGCAGCGTTCGAATGTACGCTTCTCTCAGACGGCGCACATCTTTAACTAACAAGCCTTGATCCAAGAAACCTTCACACAGATAGTAGATGTACAGTAATCTTTTTTTATAGGAAAATATCTATGTATTTCTTTTATCTAAAAAAAACAACCTGATCAATATGACGATATTTTCAACAGAAAAATCTCTTTACTACATCATAATACAATTTTTTTGGGCTTTTATGCCTTTAATGGACAGGGCAGTGAAGAGAGACAGTAAGCAGGGGGCAGAGAGACGGGGAATGACATGCAGCAAAGCGCCGTCCGATGCGTGACTCAAACCGGGGCCAGCTGTAACGAGGACTGTAGCCTCTGTACATGGGGCGCCTGCTCAACCCACTACGCCACCGATCACCCCATCAGATTGCAAATTTGTCTCAATACCTGTGTGGAGACGGACAGCGATATCCAAGATGTAGACTCCATCACAGACGTAGTCCAGAACCAACCAGACCAGAACGTTGCTCATCTGGAGCTCATCGAAGCAAGCCCTTCAGAAAAACATATACGAAGCAAAAGAAAATCACATCATGCTCTTCCACACAAATGATGAGGGAAAAATTTGACCATTGGCTCCTGAAGACCTTATGTGGAACTACTAATCTACTAGAAGTGATTTTTGTTTCTATGACAGTAGTTGCAGTAGTAATGCTAATATAATTTAATCCAATGCTATAGCTGAGTGCTGAAGCCTTCTTTCAAGGCACAAAATCTAGTATTTTTCTTTTTTCCAAACAGGAAAGCAGTAGAAAAAAGGGTGATTGGCAACATAATGTGTGTAAGAGGAACGAGAGAGCCACATCCCCATGACTTTGTTGGCTGTGTCTATCTGCATGTCTGCATTTTGGCTGAAGGAAAAAAATTGTCTGAAGAGCTGAAAAATCTTGCTAGGCTTTGTAAAAGATGAAAAAAGTGAAAGAAGGTCAGCAAAAAAACTCACATTGCAAAAGCTGCTCAACATCATGGACAACGCTGCACACCCTCTACACATTGGTGATGAAGCAACTAATGGCGCATTTCCACTAGCTCGGCACGGCTCGGTTTGGTTGTGTTTCCATTTACAACCGAGTATCACTTTGTGCCTTCTCGACGTGGGAGGGGTCGTCATAACACGGCTGCGCGACCAGAACAACAACAACAACAACATACGAGGAGGATAGCATGGAGGACATTGGAAAGCTCGTGTGCTGCTCACCCTGTGTCTTTTTGTCGCACAGAAGGCAAGAGAAGAGAGCCAGAGACTCCTGGCCGCCAGACAAAACAGTATTGAAAAGTGACGACACTCATCGGCCAATCAGTGGAAGGCAGTCAGCTGAAGTCATGTTTTAGTAACGCTTCGGCCCACTTGGAACCAGGGCTGAGGTGATACGGAAAATCTACCCGGTTGCAGGTACTGCGTGCTAGTGGAAACACGCAATAGTGTGCCGAGCCGAAGCGAGCTAGTGGAAAAGCGCCATAAGTGGCTTCAGTCAGACGCTTTTTCAGCTCTGCTGCAACAACACAAAAAATGTTTTGGGAACATTTTGGGAACAAAGATGTTGGGGAAATGGCAGTTAGAGATGGCACCGTTAATCTCTGTGAATATATCAAAATACTGCCTGACGAGGTGGTCCGTGGCGTAGTGGGTTGAGAGGGCACCCCATGTACAAGAGGCTATAGTCCCCGCTGCAGCTGGCCCTGGTTCGAGTCCCGCATCGGACGGCCCTTTCCTGCATGTCGTTCCCCCTCTTTCTGTCCCCTACTTCCTGTCTCTCTTAACTTTCCTATCCATTAAAGCAATACTATGTAACATTTCTACCTTAAAATAACAGCTTGAAAAAATTTGTGTGGCTAGAATGAGTTTTAATATTACGATTGGCCTGTCTCCTATGCCCTTCGGGGGTCTGAGTTGGAAAAACTGCGCTATGTAACTTTGCTGGAGCGGCCCGGTGGCGGCCCGGGAGCTGAGCGGAAGTACTTTGACTTGCTTTCTGGCACACCTACCGCAAAAACAAATAGACCCCTCTCACGCTCCCAGGTACATTTGATTACTCTTACCTTCTTGGTCGACATAGCTTGCACCTTCTAACTCCTCGCCGGTTCGTCAACAAACGTGAAAAGTGAAAGTGAAAGGGTGTTGTATTTACGACAGTGTAACCGTACATTACCTCCAAGCCTGTAGGGGGAGCTCCAGAGTGGGCTTTTTGAGAAGTTACATTGTATCGCTTTAAAGGCATAAAAGCCCCAAAAAAATAATTAAAAAAAAAATACTGGCTGACAAGATGACTTCCAGTTTACGGAGACCTGACAGAAAAGAAAAAAACATTCCAGCATGATGATGATCCAAAACACATGGTCACACCAGAGAGTCCCAAGAAGAACAAAGTGTCATTTGTATTATCTTACCAAATATTGTCACAAGGCCAGCGTACTGTTTTCTGTTTTGTCTTTGTCTCTTGTTTGTTACCTTTTCCTTCCCCTTGCACTGTCACCTCTGGATCTGCTTACCTGCCACTCTGCCCTGCTGCTTCAATCAAGCCACCTGGTTCCCATCAGCTCATTACCCAGTCTGTATTTAGTTACTGTCCTACCTTCAGTCGTCATTCTGTCTTTGTCGGAAGTGACTTCTAGCCAAGCACAGTCTAGTACTCTATCTGTTGCTAATATAAATCTGTTTTTGTTCAGTTTCCAGATCTGCCTGTGTCTGCCTGCCAGCCCGCCAGTCTGCCTGCCAGCCTGCTTGCCATCCAGCCTGCTTGCCATCCAGCCTGCTTGCCATCCAGCCTGCCAGCTCGCCTGCCAGCTCGCCTGCCAGCCCAGCCATTCCCTCAAACTAACCTGCAGCTATTTCCCCCTGGACCCCTTCTCCAGCCCATACCCCCTTGGATCAGAGCCCCACCTTCCCACACCTTCCTTTATAAATAAACTTTTTCTTTGTCAGTTGGTGTCACATTTGGGTTCCTAGCAGAGGCGTGACAAATATATTGCCTGACATGATTACAACAGAACACTTTTTTGGTATTCAAGAGGGAAACGTAGAGAACTGCAGTAAGATGCATGCAAACAAACTTTGTGAGAGCACAAAATCATCAGTTAATCACCTTTTATTAGCTTTTTTATTAACTGGTTTGATTAGAAGAACAACTCCAAAGGCATCACTATAGCCTATGAAGGTCTTTTTGAGCTTCACCAACTACCAATTTATGTAAAAAAATATGACTCTTCAGTTGTTAGATAGTAGTAGATACTTACCAGATATAAAAATTAGAATGATAAAATGGTCCTTCCGTTATTTGGTTCTGAGCTTTGAACTAAATAATGAACCTAATTCGTCGAGTTTGGGTTTGTGAGAGCATCTTGACAGCCACAGCTATTAACAAAAGTGATATTAGCTGCAAGATGATCCCTATAATATGGACCAGTGAGCTCCCTAAAGGTGAGATGGACACTCGAGTTTGTGATAATGGGTTTGTCACATCTTCAGATTACGCATTATCTTCATCAGCTTTAATGCTAATATTAAACCAATGATTGGAGCAGCTTTAAATGTACAGATGTTAAGGTGACATGACAGCTTGGCTGGCGTGTCCGTGCCAACTTCTGTCTGCAGGAGATGGCAAACATGGTAATACGCATATGTCTGAAGATTTGTGCATGAAATATGAGGTAAAATACACTTTCATTTTTTTTCTACAGTTAGAACATAGTAGCTGCTGTAATAACAACTTCAGTTGTCCCAGAGTTATAAGTGGTGTAAGATCTTGCAGTAGAACTGTCAATTAAATTGCCATTCACAATAATAGTTCCCCACCTGACAACTAGAAGGGTCCAGTTATAAAAAACAGCAGCACCAATCACTATCACCCAGTGGTAGTAGGCATCATCAGATGGGGATAAAACCACAACGTTACACCTCCTCCTCCTGACAGAGAGTGGAAGAGAGAAAGAGTGGGTGTCTGACATGGGTGTCAGCTGTGCAAGTTCATTTTGACCGTTATTTGTTTTCTTACGTGCGCCTGGAGCGTCTGATTTCATTCTCCGTATCGGAGCCTGTGTGGGTGTGGCTGAACCTGCTGGGCGGGGCCTGTATATCCATGTTGGCTGGGCCCCTGAAACGCTCCAAGAAGGAATCTGGCCGCTCAGCTTCCTCTGCCAAACTTTTCTGAGCCCATTCTCTCAGAGTCATCACCATGCTGACTATCCTGAAGACAGATAGACAAAAAAAACAGCATCATATCTCAGCACCTGACTCCTATGTCTAAAACACAGAAAAAATAGTTAACATAATCACTCTCTGGAACTAAAAAGATACCTACATCTACTCCTTAATATCTGAATGTCCGATTGTCATACCTGGACAAAGCCCCTCGCCCTTGAAAGGAATTCTGGGAATTCATATCCCTCATTTCGATGGCTGCCATTCTCTGCAACTCTGAAGAGGTGTCATCACATATTGACTGACCTCTACACATTCACAAAGCACAAACATAAAAAATACAGAGAAGTTTTTTTTAGAATAACATTAGATACTGTCAACATCATCAGCAAAAAGAATACTTTCCAATCCGAACGTCTCCTCATTAAATCATCAGAAGAGAGGGGGTTTTTTTGAGAATTTTCACAAAATTCAAACAGTGCTAGAAATAGAAGAAAAGTACATATGCATGTATGATTGTTATCAAACCTGCATTTCATTCACTTAAGGCAGTGGTCCTCAAACTACGGCCCACGGGCCACATCCGGCCCAACTAAACAATTGGAGTGGCCCACTTAACAATCCCAAACAATCCCTCTAAACATGGCCTATTTTTTATAATTGTATTTTCCTATTATAAAATATCCGCACTTAAAGGTGGGGATAGGGGTTCTTTTTCTGGAGCATTTTTTTTACATATTGCTTGAAATACTCTTCACACCCCCATTGCAACCAATTAATTAAAAGTTTTGACACAAATATGAAAAGTTTTAGTGGCCTCTAGAACGTACAATCTAGGAAAAACACTATCCAATCATAGAGCTTGAAAGTCCCGCCCCCTTTTTTGCTTCTTCTTCCTACTTCCGTCATCCCCATGGGACCTCATGCCTGGATCTATTAACATGGGCAGGGTGATGTCTTCTGTTCCCAGTCATTATATGCCTTTTTACAGTACACGCATGATGTTCTGGGGTTAAATATGGATGAGTTCATGCAAAAACATTGGCGATTTGTCGTAGGAGTGCCTGGTTAAACGTTGTAAAAAAAAGTTAGGGTAAAAAGACTACATTGCGTCGCATATGCTACGTCACTGATCATATTTCCCACCATGGACGAAGCCAGACATATCACCACCAGCATAGCAGAAGCTCTCCACGTGCCCCGACTGGTAGTGGTTCTCTCCTCGGCTCACAAGTTTTCGTTCGCCCTCGAAAAACTGAGTGAAACTGGCCAACGACAGCGCCATGATTGCTCTTCTTCTTCCACTCCTCCGCGCGCCCAAACGTGATGACGTTTATTTTCCGTGCCAAACGCTACATGCTGTAGTTCGAGAAATGCTCAGAAAAATAACTTAACAATGAAGCACTTATGCCCGCTAAACTGTTACGCTACTGGTATGAAAAAATATTAAAAAATGTCCTACACAACATATGTGAAATGCAAGACTCAATTCCATCAAGCGCAAAAAATAGTTTTATTCCGTCATGGCTCCGTCATTGACTTGAATGTCAAATTATTACACTTCCGAGGTCCCATGGGGAGGAAGTTGAATGACGTCAAGGAGGCGGGACTTTCAAGCTCTATACTGAACGGACCGTTAAAAATGATTGGATTCTGATGCCGTCTATCAAACTGCAATCTGCTCCTCCCTCCCCCTCCCTCCCCCTCCCTCCCCCTCCCTCCCCCTCCTTCCCCCTGTGCGCGTACCCTGCTCCGTGAACGAATTACGGGTGTCCAGAAGCTTGGCAGGAAGCTAAACTAGAGCCAGCTTGGCTAGCACCTAGCATTATTAAACGTATAGTTAGCATATACTAAATACGGCAACGATCGATGCTTGCTGTCAGAACAGCGCTCGTGCACCTTCGTGCTTGTGCGCGTTCATGTACTCTAGAGGCGTGGCTTCGGGGGAAAGTGAAGAAAAGGGACTTTTGACCTGTGTATTTTCAAAATGCAGCTTCGCTGGACTCAAAATCCAGGATCTCCTACCCTACCTTTAAAGCTGCGGTCGGCAACTTTTTTTTTAGTCATATTAGCTTGAACTGTCATGGGATTCTGGAAGTAGAATATTAAATAGGCTGTTTAGGAAAAATAACGAAATCTGTAGCTCCCTCTGAAGCCTGTAATCATGCTTGCAAAAACCGAGCGCTCCCGGCTGTTTTTAACCAATCAAGTTAGGGTGGAGGAATCCTACCTGTCAATCACAGCTTGTGCACACGCTGCTGAGCGTGAGTCTGCCCCAGCTTGTGTGTGCTCACACTGGTGTGAACTCACGTGCACAACCTCGTCCACAGAGGGGGAGGGGTTTGGGGGGGCGATTCAGAGCTTGGTAGAGGTTGGGGGAGGGACCTGAAAGTTGTATCAGTTCGAATTTTCCGACTTCCGAAAACCTGCGACTGCAGCTTTAACTATTAAGGTTAGCATTCCAATTAAGATTTACCTTATTTACGAATTATTTACAGTTGTAGCTAATTTTAACCCCCCCCCCCCACACACACACACACACTCATAATGGTATATTCCAACTTGATTTTGCTTGTGATCAACGGTCAAGTGTGCGCGGGCGAGGCGAACTAACAAAAAAACAAAATGTCGAAACGGAAAATCGACAGGAGAGGATATTTTTTGTAAAGTACGCCAAACGATGGAAGAGTTGGGTTTAGACTGGTCTATGCTGGCTAGCATCACAACAGATGGTGCTCCGAGTATGATTGGTGCGTCGAGGGGGCTAGTGGGGTGCATAAAAAATGAAATGCAGGGACGAGGTCTCACCCCCCCACTACAAGTCCACTGTCTGATTCACCAGCAAGCAATTTACAGCTACAGGGCATGGGGAAATTAATCTGTGACCTGTACTCCCACATCAAAGCATTTGAGGTCAAACTGGCGCTGCTTGTTGGACAAGTGCAAAAACAAGACTTCACCAATCTCCCTGCTACTCGAAGCCTCTCAGCTGAGAAACCAGCGGTCCCGTTCCCAACCGAGAAGTGCAAGGACGCACTGGAAACGCTGAGGGCGGAGTTCCGTGAGCTTCATGACCACGTTAAAGAAATTTGCGTATTCCAGAACCCTTTTGCTGCCGACATTAATGACAACCTGCTTTCTCTTCAATTTGAACTGGCTGAGTTGCAGACCTGTGATGTGCTGAAAGACGCATTCAACCCCAGCTGTCTCATAGAGTACTATGCTTACCTCCCAAACGAGACCTACCCCAACATAAGAAAGCATGCAATGAAGATGTCCACAGTTTTTGGGAGCACATATATCTGTGAGCAAACTTTTTCTCGCATGAAGCTGATAAAAAATCCAATGAGTCAAGACTCTCAGATCAACACCTGCATCAGTCTCTGAGGCTGGCTGTAACTGGAATAGAACCTGCCATCGATCTCCTCACCAGTCAGAAGCAAGCCCACATCTCACACTGATAGGATAAGCCTGCTGATTTCAATAACTATGAATATGATGTCAGTATAGTAATACTCTTATTATAGCCAAAATGTTTATTGACCAGTGATGTCACAGAGAAAATGAGACTACAGCATGTCATCTGCTGATAGGCTGCTTGTGTTTTTTTATCTGCCATTCCTGAAGGGCCTGCATGCTTCCAGGACCACCCTAAAGTGAGGAGGAGAGATTGTGGTTGATCGCTCCCACCCTGGAGCCATAAATCCTCATCATCACAGCACAAAAACCTTATCTAACAGTCATGTAAATACAAAATCAGATCACCTTATAGAGCTGTTTATTACAATCATTCTGTATTAATGTTATTTCACTGTAGCTTTAGTAAACAAATATACCTGTGTAGACAAAATACTTAAAGATCCACTTCCATCGTTCTTTCATTTACAAATATACATATTACTGTGGTCACCACTATGATTGAATGCATTGTGCATCGTTTCAAAAATATCGTCCTTGTCTCCTTGTTTCAAGCTGTTTTGTGTGAGCTAGAATTGGCCTGTGTGGCAAACGACTGGCTTTTCCGGTTTTCCTCATGAATATCCGCGACGTGACAATAAGGCACCTCTGATTGGTTTCTAAAAAAAAAAACGTCACGGGGCACACCCCCTAGACCCCAGCTGAGCTGTGCCACTGCCAGCCCGCAGCGCGCTATGTTTGAACTGTGGCCGGAGTTTCTTGCTGCACTGCAACGATTGGCAATCATTGCTGTGAATTTGTGAAAGTTGGCGGATAAAATCATGTCTTCATGTATTCGCACCGCCTTACTCGCGCGAGTATTGCCGCAGGTGTAAATTGAATTTACTCGCCTTATTCGCGCGAGTAAAAAACCAGCGAATAGCTCAAGGGGCTATCCATTTCATTCTCTCATCAACCATGGCTGATATAAGTACCATCGCGTCCTTGTACCTGCTGTGGCAGTCCGAGATTCGTCTGAAACGCACACGCCGTCGTGTCTGGGTCAGTGACATCATCCGGTGGTGCATTCAGCTCGGATAATTTCACCGCCTTCTCCAGGAGTTGCGTCTGGATGACGGCCGATTCCGCTTCCAGCGGTATTTCAGGATTACCAGGATCCAGTTTGATGACCTGCTCGGGAGGATCGGTGCCGTGATCTCTCGGCAGGACACCAACTACAGGCGCTCCGCAGCTGAAATGGAGCTACGGTGCCGTGATCACCTGAAATCGGTGCCGTGATTTTAGGTTTATTTTTTTATTTTATTTATTTTATTTAGTCAGGGACCATGTGCAAAGTACATTAATTACAAAGTAAAGAGATGACCGGCACCAGATTGTAGTTTAGAAGCTAATTTCCATCTGCAGTCCCATCTGCATGTCACAGACACGACTCCATTTCAGCTGCGAAGCGCCTGTCCATCAGATTAGCTGTGGCCATGCCATACAAGGCTATGGGCGAGGCTTACGACCGAGTGACGAATCAAAGTTTCGCCTTCTCTCACGCGCTCATTTGTCTGTGTCTCTAAGTGGGTTGACCCTTCAATGACCAGTGCAGCCCAAGTAGATCGAATTACACTTCGGAGAGCATATGAAGGTAAAAAATGCAGAGTAATCTCAGTCCTATATAGAAGTTTGATGTCATGCAGAAAGTCTTCCTCTCTATATATCAAAGAAAAATGAGAAAAGGAACTGAAAGAACAAATAACTGAGGAAGAGTGGTTTAATATCTGTAAAACGCAGTGCACGTCCACTAGCTCCAGGATCTGGAGAGAATTCAACTGGAAGAATATGGTCAGATTTTTTATAACTCCAAAGATTAGGGGAGGAGTGGTGTCTGCTCAGCAGCCATGCTGGAGAGCATGTGGTCACGTGGATGCTGACCATACACACATATTCTGGTCCTGCCAAAAGTTAAAAGGATACTGGGACAAACTATGGAGGGATTTACAAAAAATAATAGGATATAAGATACCAAAAACATGTAAAATACTCTACTTGGGTAATTTAACACGAGACATAATACAAAGAGAGGATGAGTATCTTGTTAAAGTGCTGCTATCAGCCAGTAAAAAAACAATTACGAGAATGTGGTATAAAGTAGACCCACCGACTGAGGAGCAGTGGATGTGCACTGTGGAAGAGATTTTTGTAATGGAGAAAATCACACACAAACTGAGACTACAAGAGGCACAATTTGAGGACAAATGTGAAAAATGGACTGATTATAGAGGACGAGAAGAGGACACCACCATTGCCACTGGACAATAAGGACATTGATATAAGGATGATTGTTTAACTATGTATGTACGATATTCCCTGACACTGTAATTGTTGAAAGAAAAATTAATAAAAAATAAGTTTAAAAAAAAAAGAAACCACTAGACATATCACCATATCAGTCAGCAGGATGACTGGAAAGACACAATGGAATAGTTATGTCAAGACTGAAGAAAAATCATAGAAGAAACAGGAAAATGGTTTCACTGTTTACCACTAGTAGTCCTAAATGTCAGATAGGGCGGATGCGAGGAAGCATGCGGATACAGAATTCTTTCAAAAACTAAACTTGGTTTATTATCAAAAAGGTTTCAAGGAAAAGCGCAGCTGGGCCGGATATCAAAAACCAAACAGTAACAAAAACAAAACATAACTAAAGTTAAACAAAACAGGACTATGACTATGACTGAACACAAGAAGGGTACTTAATTTCAGTGACCAGTGACTAGTGAGGATTTGGCAGTGAACATGAATAAACCGGGAGACTAAATACTGTGGAGGGTGATCAGTGATTGAGTGCAGTTGATGGCAGGACAGGAGAAGGACTGAGGAAAGGTGGCATGACATGACAAAACTAAATATGAAACCTGAACCTAAACCTTAACAAAACTAAGAAATGGTAAAAACTAAGAACTAAACAGAAAACTAAAAACGTGCCAAAAAGTCCACAGACACGACACTAAACATGCATATCATTTCAATTATCGCAAGATTAATGCCATTTGAGATAATGTATGACCATTTGTACTCCCACATGAACAGAGAGAAGAAACCGTTGCAGAATACATGGTTAAAATGTTAACAAGGAGAGAGAGATCTCTTCTGTCAATTCTGTTCCAGGTGAACCTGTGGAGGAATCTCTGAAGACAGTAAAACCCGGAGACTGGATCCTCATCAAACCGATAAAGAAAAAGGGACAAAGAACTGGCCCAGTCCAAAGGGGGGAAGGTCCATATCAGGTACTACGTACAACACCCACAGCAGCTGAAAAAGTAGAAAGGACTTCCTGGATTCACTTATCACACTGTAAACTAGTAAGACCACGACCTTCAGAAAAAGGGAAAGATTAGTTACCCACTACCGTTCTCTGAAGCATAAGTCTGACTACAAAGGGGAACTTTCTCAACAGGAGAGGTTCATCTCAACCTCAGTGAAGAAAACAACGGCTAAAACGAGAACATAGGGTGCGGCTAAAATAAGACAGGAAAATGGACAGACATTGGCCATGGCATCCATTCAGATTACCAGGATTTTGTGGGATAAGAGGAACTACCTGTGTATTGTTTATCATTACCTTTATTATAGTATTTCCAATTTTATGGTATGAAGCATGGATTAACAAAAATGAAGATGATGCGGAACAGAGTACCACCACTGCTCCTGTGACACCGCGGGTGCCACATAGAAATCGGGTTTAGGCCTCATACACACAGAACAATATCAAGAAATATAAGAAAGACATTCATACATAGACATAGATGTTCACATATAGGCTACTGAAGGCAACAAAGACCTGCTCACCCAGTAAAGTGCAATATTAATGTGTACTATTTAACTGAGATCTGCAAAACCGTGAGTTAAAATGTTAGGGAGTCCATAGTCAGTGTGAGAAAACTACAGAGATAAATGACTGTATGTACGTTAAAACAGAGATGAGAAATTGAGAATAATAATTGTTTGTTTGTTTGTTTGTATGTATGTATATGAATGTGATCTGTGCATAAACTGTTTTGGGTTGTAATTATCCAGTAGTGTCTCAGTGAAACAACAGACAGGGGAAACATAACGAAGTCAGCAAAAAACAGTGTTCCACTGATCTGATCAGTTGCTCAAGTGTACTCCATTCAAACTGGTTGGCTATTAAAGGGACATAAAATGGGGAAGGCTTGTTTAGAAGAAAATAGGAATTGAGATGTGAATGTCAAATACATGTTTTAACGGGACACAGATCATATTAAATAGGCCACTCAGACGAGATGGGGAAAGAAGTTTGGTTTTTAAGCAAATCTCAGTGCAGAAGGATACACAAAATTAGGGAAAGCAATCGAAGAATGCCTTTCTGAAGTACTGTTTACCAGAGATAAGTAGCTTTGTGACCAAGCGCAGGGTAGATCACTGTACGGCCCAGTTATATAATTAAATCAAATCAAATCAAATTTATTTATATAGCACGTTTTATGTACAAACAATTCAAGGTGCTTTACACAGAATAAAGGCATTGCAGCAGGGAGTGGAAGAAGCATTTAAAATACATAAAAGAATATAAAGAGAAACAAATAAAATCATTTAAATGAATTTAGAAACAAGCAACAGTCCAGATAAGTTCAAAGATATCGTGCAGATTTCATGCATTGACACATGAGAAAAGAAATGTTTTTAACCTGGATTTAAAAATGTCTCCATTTGGTGAAAGTTTAATCTCCACTGGCAGTTTGTTCCACTTGTTGCAGCATAACAGCTAAATGCTGCTTCTCCATGTTTAGTCTGGACTCTGGACTGGACCAGCTAACCTGAGTCCTTGGATCTGAGAACTCTGATAGGTTATATTCTCTGAACATATCACACATGTATTTTGACCCTAAACCGTTCTGGGATTTGTAAACCATCAGCAGGCTTTTAAATGGATCCTGCTTTCAGATAGGCAGTGAGTTGGTAGCCGGCTACGCGATAGTAAAGCACACGGAACGGATTTTGTCGTTGAAAAAGCTAGACCTAGATGACAAAATCACACTTAAAGATGTGAATTTAATGCAGGAAGCAGCTTGTACGATGGACAAGCAGCGTTGGGCTGAGAGGGGTGCCAGTCAAGACCCTACGGGTCTTTGGAGAAACCATGAGGGTTTGATGGTGGCGCCCCCAGACTTGTTAGGTCTGCTCATTCAGGAAGCACACGGGCAAGCCCATGTTGCAAGGGGGGAAGTCAGGAGGAAGATCACACAAGAGTACGGTTTTTGGGCACCGTACTTCCTCGAACAGGCTGATCACGTCATTGGAAGATGTGCCATTGTTTGAAAAATAATGTTAGGAGAGGTATGACAATTCCTCCAGGGCACATTCCGACTCCAAAAGGCCCTATGCGGGAGTTGGTCATGGATTTTGTTGACATGATAAAACCAGTGGAAGGTAAAAGGTACATGTTGGTGGTAGTGGACAGGTTCTCGCGATAGCCAGAGGCCTGCCCAACTAGGCGAAAAGACGCTCAATCTGTCGCTAAGTTCCTGTGTTGTGAAGTCATACCCAGATGGGGGCTTCCAGATAGAATATCATCAGATAACGGGCAAGAATTTGTTGATAGAACTGTAAAACTGATCCTACAGAAACTAGGAATCAAGCAACGTCTTGGAGCGGTTTATCATTCACAGAGCAAAGGCATGTGTGAGAAAATGAACGGCGTGTTGAAATACCGTCTTGTAAAAATCTGTCAACATACGGGACTGAATTGGGTGGCAACGCTTCCACTTGCTCTAATGGCATGCCGTTCAGGCGCACTTCGCGATTTGCAAATGATACCACATGAGTTGGTGATGGGCAGACGAATGCCCACGCCCTTTTTGCGAACAAACGGGAAAGGTCCAAGTTTGTCTCTGTTGGAAGATGAAATGAAGACATACGTTAAGTATATGGTTACTTTACATAGGAACATATCCACGTAT
Source organism: Odontesthes bonariensis (assembly GCF_027942865.1). Lineage (NCBI taxonomy): Eukaryota > Metazoa > Chordata > Actinopteri > Atheriniformes > Atherinopsidae > Odontesthes > Odontesthes bonariensis. The sequence continues at coordinate 8,709,457 of NC_134518.1, read as the reverse complement.
GTCATTGACAGGCAAAAACAGGACCACGAGCAGGAGAAGCTTGCGGAGCAAAAGAGAGACATTTTGCAGCCAGGGGACAAAGTGTTCGTGAAGGTCTTTAGGAGAATTTGGTTTAACGCACGCCGGGAAGGACCATTTGAAGTTGTGCGCAGCACAGGGACAGCGGTCCAAGTAAAAGGGTCTCCCACGTGGTACCACCTGTCACACTGTGTCAAGGCAGCAAAAGAAGAAGAGACTCAAACTAAAGGTACGCAAGACAAAGGGTCCAACGGAGGGAGCACGGACAGATTCGAAACACCCGAGAATGCTCAATATCAAGGTCCAAGAGAGGAGACTGATAATGTTGCAAACAGCTATGATCCTGCTGTACCGGTTCCTGATGACACCGACCGGGGCCCACCAATACAAAGATTTGGGGTCATCAATTTGCAACACGTGCCATAGACAACGGGGGCCTCCTCTCCAGAAAGCAATCCAACAAAGATCAAAGAGAGCAACAATGACTCTTCGAGAAGTGGCACAGAGTCAGCCATACCAAGGAGGCCAAAGTCCGGCCGCAGAAAGACCAAACCCGAGAGATACGGCGATTAAGGTAATAGTGGCCGAGGGTCAGTCGGCCCAGCTTCCATGCGAGTGCAAAGTGGTGGACGTGGGAGGACCCCATCGACCACAGTGGAAAGATAACTACGGAAAGCTGATAACCTACTCAAATGTCACCATCAACGCACTACCAAAGTATGAGGCAAGGAGGGTGAAAAAAGAAGGAGACTGTAGTCTTTTTGTGCGTCATGTTCAAAAAAGGGATCAAGGAATGTATACATGTATATATTTTGGGTCCCCAACCCAGGGGAAAGAAGGGTGTAATAGAGCTGAACCTGAAGTCAAATATGTGAGGTTAAGGTTAAGAAATGGAGGGGCGGAAACAAAGACGATAATTCCTGAAGCAACACCTGTCTCAACACAACTCCCTCCACTCGTACACACATCCAAAGGGGAAACAATAGAACCTGCAACCACTAGTATTGCTCGGGGGACTGTAGCGAAAATTAACACTACCTCCAATAACAATAAGAGGATAGGGAGTACCACGGCGAAATCTGCTCCGCCAACAAGCGTGGTGGAGAAAAAGGTGGTACCATCGGACACCATTTACCATGTCAATAGGAAATTAGACAAAGAGACACTAGATTTTGAACAGCAAGAAAATGACGTAGCGGCTGATGAACAGACAATCTATAAAAGAGAAAATAAATGGAGGGCATTTGGGTTTGATTCTTCGGTATTGCAAATTACTGACCCATGGGCTAACAAGAACATGTGGTTCCAACAACTGACTCATTCCGTACGGCGAGCCACACTTGATAACTGCCCCTGCTTTGTAAAGGTTCCAGCACCAAACACATGGCCGTCAATTCTGGAGACAATACCTGAGCCACTTAGTCCCTTGTGTCAGGAGTATGCGTTATCTTGGTTGTTATACAATCAACAAGCACCAACAGATAGGTGGTTGGCTCTGTCAAAACATCTATTTACACCCAAAAAGGAATGTACATGGTTAAGTGATTTGCCATATCTTAATTTACAAGATCAACAGGAGAAGGGGGCAGCAGCACGGCCTGATCCGATGGAAGTAGTGGCCGTTAAGGCCAAAGTCTGTTTTTGTTCGAACGACACTCACGGTGCTGTAGGGATGTTCGTAGGAATATCAGAGTGCGATAGCTATAAGATACAAGTCAGAGGAGAAGCAAACAACAAGATTGAAGGTCAGACAAGGGTAACTTTCCATGCCCCGGATAAACGAGAGAGTAGGACCCTGTGGGTTAAACATGAACTCCTCCCTGTAAATGTGACCATTGGAACCTTTAAAGACATCTGGTGGGTGTGTGGTAATAAGGTATACCTATTTTTACCATATGGATGGACAGGTTATTGTTTTATGGCTAGTCTAAAACTGCCATACGGGGTCGTTACAATCCAACAAGAACCACCAGCTGGGGAGATTCACCCCATTGACAGTTCGGCAAACAGGAAAAAGAGGAGAACCAAGCACAAATGCCATTATTGGAAAGGGGAAGGTGGAATGAAGACACGGAAGAGGTGCAAGCAGAGGATGATATCATGGATATGTATCCACTTTAAAGATACAACTAAGACAATCATGCAGTAGGAGTGGATGGCCATTTTGTTAACCCAGTTTTCTCCTGTTTATATTACTCTAGGGAGGTAAGATGACTGTATTTTTGGTTTGCATTAATTTTGTCAGGAAAGTCAACTATATTCAAGATGGACCTGTTTTGTTTGTTATTTTGGCCAGGGTCCACTCCAACTCGTGTCCCTAAGAAATGTGCTCATTGCGGAGTTGCCAGTTGATTGAGGAAAGGTTGTAACCAGACTAGAAAAGAGGTTCTGTTTCTAGCACCATGCACTCCACTCCTGGGATGGAAGGCGTAGCGGTTATTATCACAAACATATTTTATAGTTTTATACTGAGTGTGACGTTTTTTACATGGTTTATCACTTATTTCTGACAGTGTGCAGTCTTATTAACCTTGTCTACATTTATGATACAGTGTTTTACTTAACAATCTGCTATTGCAGTGGTGTGGCCAGACGCCAGAGTTCCAACTCTGTACGGGAGTTTTGACAAATGTAAGGGGGGAATGACTATGCTGAGGCTAACAGGATAAGATGGGTGGACACAAGTAGATACACATGTCACATACACACTAATATAGAAATTAGGGGAATTAGTAAACAACATATACAGGTATAGTAAGTAGGACTCTGGAAGCGGAGTTTGGACACATCGTGCGACAATTATGTAATCATGCAATATACTGTAGCATAAGTTAATTTTCCGGCAAGATACTGGTGGGTGTTTTCTTTTCTTTCTTCTCAGGATGACATTCTGGGAAAGGGAAAACGAACTGAGAGACACTGGCCGTCCAGAGACTCAAGACGGGATGATGAAAATGGACTGTGGGACCCTGGACAGGAGAATACGATAAAGGAAAATGGACGATGGATAACAAAAGATGGAAACAAAGTTGCACGGCTACTCCACTGCAAATGCATTGATATTTTTCAGTAGTACTAGTTTGCTAAAACTCTAGAATTGTGTGGATTGAGTTATAATCATGAAAAATGTAATCGTTGATGTTATGAACCATTTCAATCTGCATTGTATGCCATAATGGAGTGTGAACTTATATGTTACTTGTGATATTGTTGTCATTATGCTTTTGATATAGCCTATTCTCTGTAATACAGTAGGAGCCACACTTTGTGGACATAATAGGACGAAATTGGACCAAATTGACCATAAAGGTCCTGAAATTAGACGTTAATGTTAAAGGTAATTGTTAATATGAAACAGGGATTGCTTGCTTAGATTGGCACCAGAGTGAGATTCCCTTAGGTCATCCAATCTTTTTCCCCACCTTTTAGGAAGGGTGGTTTTTTATTGACTGGATGACAACTGACCTGCAAGTTCCCCACAGGGACACACAGATTGCATGGGAGAGCAGGACATGAATGTTTAGTCATGTCAGGAGACTGATGAGCTGTGTGACTGGAGGGAGACCGGTAGGCTGGTTTACTGTAGCCGAATTTGGACCAATTATATGATAGATTTAGCTTACCTAGTCTAAAATAGTTAAAATAATGTGCGCATAGACACGTAAATAGGAGTTTAACTAATCAGTTGACTCAGAAATTGAGGGCTTATGATATATTAAGAGATTTGGCAACCAATAATGTTGAACAGTGAAGTCTTTGTTTATGCAGGTTCATGGAGTTGACCATCTATCATGACCATTTTGTGTTTCGGGACTCTAAGTAGGGGGGAATGAAGTGTATGGACTCATACAAAATGGAGGAACAGGCCTTACTGAGTTCATTTGAGTACACAGCTACGTAAGTTCATCAAGTGCATAATTGTTGCGCGCGTCTCCGCGCAAGACACAGGGATACACTGAAAAATAAAACACTTAACATGACCAAATAAGGTAGATTTGATAGGAACATCCTTAAAGTCAGACCATATCTCTTGGCTTTACGCCTGGACAAGTGGCCTTGAACAGCCTTTAAAAAGTAAGGGACTTTCTCTCCAGGGGTAGAGAGTTTTCCATCTGGCGAATTGACACATTTTCTCTCCGGAAAGATGCATCTTTTCTGTAAATTGAGACGGACCTGACGACAGAAATAAAGATTTCTTTGTTCAACTACGTCCGTGTCAGCAGACTTCTTCATCACTCATTTCTACACCAGCTCGGCGACCTGCTCTCAAATTTACTACACAAGGCTGCTCAATTTCTTCATTGATAAAATAAATTCACAACTCTACAACATAAAAATTCATGTAGAATATAGCATATACTTTGTTGTCTACAGTAGTATAGTAGTACAGTAGTACATTGGTTTGTAAAAATGCCGGAATTCTCCGGAATTCCCCGCCAGGTATATTCCACTTTGTTAATATTTATGTTCACTTTAATACTAATGGAGCTTGCTGTCTCCCTGATGTGTGTACTGTGTGTGTGTGTGAGGAAACCGGGACTGATTGTCTTAATTCCCCACCAGAAATAAAAGGCAAGTTTGCCAACCTTGACTGTCTTCTTCAGTGATAAACACAACGCAAGAGAGAGTAGAAAGCCGCTACACTTGGGTTGTTTTGCGTTGCGAAAATTCACATATTTTCTATACCCGTCTTGCGTGAGAGGCAACGCCCATTTCAACATCCCAGCATTCCGACATCCCGCCATTCCGCCATTCCGCTATTCCGACATCCCACCATTCCGACATGCAAACGTCCCAGCATTCCGACATCCTGCCATTCAAATGTCCCACCATTCCGACATGCAAACGTCCCAGCATTCCGACATTCTGCCATACCGACATCCCACTATTCCGACATGCAAACGTCCCGCTATTCCGACATCCCACCTCTCCACCATTCCGACATCCTGCTATTCCGACAAGCAAGCGTCCCACCATTCCAACAAGGCTTTCCATATAAGGAAATGTGCGTTACTCAACAGGTGAGTCCTTCTTTCTGTTCATGCATTTTACATGTTTTAATATGTGTACAGATGTGATACAGTCTTTAAAAGCGTAATTAAAGCCTTTAAAACTTATAAACTAACAAAAATAATAATAATAATACATTTTGGGTAGCCTAATATATGAAATTGGTTTTATTTGCAGCACCCACCGGGACGTCCGACACAGGTGAGCTGTCATTGATGTCTGTAATCAATGTAATTATTAATGTTGCATATGATGCCAGAGTGCAAAAGACGCATGGACTCTGTGGAGAGCTCCGCTCCAGCTGGCTGCTGTGACAGGTCACTGACACTGTTGTTACAGGCTCAGCCCAGCCGTTTACTGTGATTTGTTATGTGGGAGGGGCTAGGTTTGTAGGTAGTACGTCAGCAGGGCATGCTGGGAAGGTGTGTATTGTTTTTCCTGGTTCAGCTAAGCAGTCTCATGTGACGCGACTCGGCAGCTTTGTGTGTGTTTTTCTTAATGCGAGAAGTGCTGGAAATAAAAGTGCCGTTCTTCAGACGTGGTCCCAATCATTTTGTATGTTACCTCAACGAGCTAAACAGAACTATCTCCAAGGTGGCTCCACCTACTACGGTTCGAGGGTCTGCCAGCTCGAGTTTGGTAACACTGTATTTCTGCTTGATCTAACATGCTTCAGACTCGCCCGATTTACATTAATACCTGTGTTGTGTTAAGTAACTACAGGTTGCCGTTGTCACGGCAGGTGACGCCACCAGGGTGCGCATATGTGAGGACGTTGTGTACGTGCCTGGATCATGCTGTAGCAACTACAGCCAGTTAATAAAACCAGCTCTTTACCAACAAGACGGTTTGGTTCCTCCTTTTATTACCATCGACACATGACATGGTGTCAGAAGTGGCCGACTTCACGCTCACAAAATAAGGCATGGCGAAGCTCGGACCTCCGGAATCTTTTGACTTCACTCGCCCGTCGGAATGGCCAATGTGGAGCCGGTGTTATGCCGAGAAGTGCATGTTCCGAAGTTGGACAGAGATAGTTGGGAAGTTCAAGTCAACACGCTTCTCTACGCCATGGGGAGAGAGGTGGAGACAATTTATGATTCCTTTGTGTACGATGACGACGATGACGGCGAGGTGGAAAGAGACGGGACGGAGTTGAACTACGACACGGTGATAGCCAAATTCTCCGACCATTTTGTGCCCAAGAGGAACGTGATCCATGAAAGAGCATGTTTTCACAAGAGAGCGCAGAAGCCCAGTCATTCGGTTGAGGCTTTTGTGAGGAGTTTATATGAACTGGCACAGTACTGACTCTGGGCGGACTAAAGATGAGCAAATCAGAGACAGAATTGTAATTGGCCTTTCTGACAACGATGTATCACAGAAGTTACAGCTAGAGCCTGAACTCTCCCTTGAAAGGGCTGTCCAAATAGCGCGCCAGAGCGAGCAAATAAAGCAACAGAATGTGAGCCTGCGCTCGGAGTGTGCAGTGGACGCCATGAGACGGGGGAGGCGGCAGTTCCATGAGAGAAGAGGCAGCAACAAAGGACAATGGCAGGAAAAGCAGGAACGCAGTGAGTCAAAACAACATCCTACCTGTTCCCGCTGTAACAGACAACATGGTAAAATACATCCTGTGGTGTGACTGTATTTTGTGAATACGATGACCTCAGGAACAGGTGAATGCTGGGTAGTTCCAGGTTATCTGGAAGCCGGGATGTACACTGTAACGTGCCATCATTACCTGAGACAGTAAACGTTCAGAGAACTACAACAAACGGTGACGTTATTTAAGAGCTAAGAACACAAACGTCGACAACACAACATGGTGTCAGAAGCGGAGCTGCCTCGGTTCACGATACGTTAGTCACGTCGAGTCTCAGTTACGGAGCTAGGCGCTAACTTGCTTGGCAGCTACCACAGCTAACGCACGGCTAGCGACGGAGATCGTAGACGTCGAGACCGCGGGGAACGTGACCAGGCAAGACGACGTCGGGACCGCAGCGGACGATACCGAGATGAGATGGCAGCCACACAACAACCGGCCGGCCCTACAGCTATGTTCACCATAAAACCACCGGACTCCTTCAACTTCTCCAAACCCCATGAGTGGGAGAAGTGGATACGGAGATTTGAGCGCTTAAGACTGGCAAGTAACTTGGACGAATCATCAGACGCTAACCAAGTAAACACGCTAGTTTACTGTATGGGAGATGAGGCTGACGATGTGCTACGGGGGTTGGATTTAACCAGAGAGCAGCGTGAGCTGTATGAGACTATCAAGAAGGGATTTGACAAATACTTCATCCCTAAAAAGAGCGTCATATATGAACGACCCAGGTTCAACAAGAGAGTGCAGCAGCCAGCAGAGCTGGTGGACTCATTCATCACAGCACTTTATGCACTGTCAGAAAACTGTGAGTATGGACAACTGCAGGATGAACTCTTCAGAGACAGTCTAGTTGTGGGCCTCCAAGATGCATCATTGTCAGAGAAAATGCAGCTGGATAAAAATCTCACCCTTACCAAAGCGATCACCATGGCTAGGCAGTCTGAAGAGATTAGACGCCAGCAATCAGATCTGAGAGGCGTGGCAAATTCCAGTAAAGCAGCTATAGATGCAATGCACTTCAGAAAAAGTAAACAACTCGGAAGCAAATTCAAAAAGCTTCCACAGGGACAGAAGCCATTTAAGAAACCCATTCAGACTAAAGGGGGATATGATTCATGTAATAAATGTGGCAAATCACCTTCCCACCCTGCATCACAATGTCCAGCTAGAAATGTTGAATGCCACAACTGTGGAAAACGTGGTCATTATGGGAGAGTCTGCAGATCTGCCAACTCGGTCAATGCAGTAGCAGAGGACACTGGAAGACTGCATGATGCTGATGGACTGTTTCTGGGAACGATGACTTCTGAGGACAGTGAGGGTCCATGGAATGCAGACATCAATGTGAAAGGCAGAAAGGTAACCTTCAAGATAGATACTGGAGCAGACGTATCAGCCATTCCTGAACATGTGCTTGAAGGCATTGTCCATAAAGATAGAAAGCTAGACAGCGTTCAGAAACCACTCTATGGTCCAGGGAGTACAAAATTAGATGTCACAGGGGTTACTACAGAGACATTCATACAAAGAGAGAAACACCACAGAGAAGCTATTTGTAGTGAAGGATCTACAGGTAGCGCTGTTGAGCAGAGCAGCTTCACCTCAAGCTTGTGGCTAGGCTAGACAGTATAAGCATAGACCTAGACACAGTGAAAATTGCTTACCCAAAACTCTGTGATGGTCTTGGCCGGGTTCAGAAGCCCTACACTATAAAACTCAAACCTGATGCTAAACCATTCTCACTCAAGGTGCCACGACGAGTGCCACTACCTCTAATGGGTAAAGTGAGAATAGAGTTGGATAGAATGGAGAGTCTAGGGGTTATTAGTCGAGTAGAACAGCCCACGGACTGGTGCTGTGGCATGGTCGTAGCCCCAAAAAAGGACAAGGAAGAGGTCCGAATATGTGTGGACATGACACCCCTAAATGACTCAGTGTGCAGAGAAAAATGTATTCTTCCCTCAGTTGACCAGACTCTCGGCATGCTTACTGATGCACAGTTTTTTTACCAGACTAGACGCTAACATGAGATTCTGGCAAATTCCTTTGGCCAAAGAATCAGCGCTCCTCACCACCTTCATCACGCCATTTGGGCGTTATCACTTCAACCGCTCGCCCTGCGGCATTTCCTCCGCACCAGAGCACTTCCAGAACATGATGGTGACTGAAGTAACGGCAGGCCTTGAAGGGGTTGTCTGTCACATGGATGACCTCCTCATTTGGGGGACAACAATGGAGCAGCATGATGAGAGAGGGGCAGAGAAAGGGGCAGAGAAAGCAGGAGTCACACTCAACCGGAAAACGTGCGAGTTCGGAAAGAAATAGGTGAAGTTTCTCGGCTACATTGTCTCAGCTGACAGACTAAAACCCAATCCTGACAAAACAAGAGCTGCGCAAGAGCTGAACAAGCCGACGAACACAACCGAGGTCAGGAGATTACTTGGTATGGTGAATCAGTTAGGGAAATTCATACCAAACCTGGTGGAAAAGGACAAACCGCTAAGAGACCTCCTGTTAAAGAAGAATCAGTGGTACTGGGGTCCAGAGCAGCAAAATACATTTAATAGACTTAAACAGGAGCTGCTGACATAATAATAATAATAATAATAATAATAATAATAATAATAATATATAAGTTTTATATATTCATCACCTGTTCTCCAGCTGTATGACCCTAACAAACCTCTGAGAATATCTGCTGACGCCTCATTCTATGGGTTGGGGGCAGTGATGTTACAAAAGACTGGATAGACCTGGGCACCTGTCGCCTATGCCTCACGGTCACTGACGGTGACAGAGCAGCGCTACGCCCAGTTGGAAAAAGAAGCGCTAGCTCTGACTTGGGCCTGCAAGAGGTTCAGTGACTTCATCCTTGGTTAGTTATACCAGCTAATATGAGAGATGATGTACTCGAGGTAAAGTGGTAAAGTGCAGGTGTCAGATGTCATTGTTCACCTGAAATCAATGTTCGCCAGAAACGGTATCCCAGAGACCTTTGTGAATGACAATGGCCCACAGTTTTCGGGAGCTGCAATGAAAGCATTTGCATCAGACTAAGGGTTTGTCCATGTAACCAGCAGCCCCAAGTTTCCCCAGAGTAACGGTGAAGCAGAGCGTGCGGTCCAGACTATCAAAAACCTGCTCAAGAAAGCTTGTGATCCCTACCGTGCTTTACTGGCCTACAGGGCCACGCACCCCACTGCCCAACTTCCCAGAGACTTTAAAGCCAGCTCTCCCAGACCTTCAAGCTATCCAACACAAGGAGAGGGAGCACAAAGAGAAAAGGGGGCTAGACACTTCAATCTCAGACACAGAGCAAGAGATCTCCCAGAACTCTCACCTGGAGATTCTGTGTGGATCTCGGACACAAAAACAGAAGGAACCGTGATATCTAAACATAATTCACCACGGTCCTACCTTGTCAGGGGACCACAAGGAGAACTCAGGAGGAACAGACTACATTTGGTGCCGATGCCAGCATCCGAGTCTCAGAGTGAGGCTCCTCAAGAGACTTTTCCAGAGACTGTGTCACCAGCTAAAAATAAGGGTACAGCTGGCATCATGAGAACGATGTCAGGCAGAGAAGTAAAGAAGCCACACAGGCTTGACCTGTAAAAACGGTCTTTGGAAAAAAAAGAAAAAAAAGGGAGATAACAAGATTGAATTTAACACATTGAATACCGGTGGTGTTTACGGAATTATGTCGTAGACTCCCAGCGTTCTAAACCATTTTTTGACGTTTTTTGTACAGTCACAGCATATTATGTGATAGGGCCACTGAAACATGTTGTGGCTCGTTTGAAAGCTGAGACTTTAAACTCTTTGTGGGTCAAAACTGCGTGTCTCTAGGTGCCGCCATTATCGAGCTATCCTTAGCTAAACCAAGGCGGGTATCCACCAAAATCAACAACAAACTGAGATATCGGGGCTTTGTGAACCGTGCGCTCTTTCAGCCTGTCGCACTTTAGATACTATCCGGGTCAGAGGATTTGCGTCGTGTCCTTGTGTCAAAGGAGTTTACATGTTCATAAGACCGCCTCCTTAGACTTGTCGCGTCTCTTCTTCTCCTTCTTGTTGTTTGTTTATGTTACTTTACCGCCACCCTCTGGAAACCGACATGTTCGATTGGACAAAATGCGGAAATGCACAACAATCAATGCAGCGTTATCAAAATTGTTCTTGAGTTGACGCAAAGCCATTGACGTAATGATCAAAATGTCCAGATGATGACACCAGTTTTTGACTGCCATCTATGTCAGTTCTGTTCATCACATAATTACAAAAATCACACAGAATGTGCATTAGAATGTATAGATTCAGAATCCATAAAAAAACGTATATAAATATTTTTACCATTTGGGAGCCAACGCATGGGCAGTAAAAACGTAGTTTTACGTGACTTGGGAGTCAATGTGTTAAGGAGACATGTCTAGTTATAATGTTTTTATAAGGTTTATGGAGATGTGGAAAATGACCAATGTTAATACAGTATATTTACAGGTTTACCAGACTCGTTGGGATCCAACCATTAATCGTATTATGAGACATTGATAGCAGGAGCTGAGAAAGTACTGTTTTGTTGTTATACAGAGAATGTTTATTGATTTGTATTGAAGCCTGAGCTAAGCTTAAACTAAAACAAAGTTAAGGGTAAGTTCAAAGCCTAAAGAAAGGGGGATGTGGTGTGACTGTATTTTGTGAATACGATGACCTCAGGAACAGGTGAATGTTGGGTAGTTCCGGGTTATCTGGAAGCCGGGATGTACGCTGTAACATGCCATCCTTACCTGAGACAGTAAACGTTCAGAGAACTACAACAAACGGTGTCGTTATTTAAGAGCTAAGAACACACACGTTGACAACACAACACATCCCTGCCCAGCCAAGAATAAAAAGTGCAGAAGGTGAAATAAAATTGGACATTTTGAGGCAGCATGTCAGACGAGGATGCTGAAAGAGGTAGCTGAAATGCTCAGCAGCACCACTGATACAGACAAGATGTTTTTCCTTGGAGAAGTTGAGACAGTGTCAGACATAATGGATCTACCTGATTCAGAAAATGAGTGGCTTGTAAACTTACCTGTCAATGGCAGCACTGTGGAATTTAAAATAGACACTGGGGGAGACATTATTGTAGTGTCGCAGGCTGCATTTAAGAGACTGCCACAGCGCTCACAGCTGGTATCTGTTAGGAAAAGACCCATCACCAGCCGTGGCGGCGAAGTTAAGAGTATTGGCAAGTTTCTGGCAACAAGTGAGTACAAGGGAAAGAAATACAGGTTGGGACGGAGTGTTGCCACAAGGATGGGACCGGTCATGAGAGTTGATGGCATGGACACTGTAATGTTAAGTGATGTGTTTGGGGATATTGGCTTGCTCAAGTATGACCTTGTAAAATTGAACTAAAAGATGACTGTGAGCCCTACTCACTGACTACGCCACGTCGCGTTTCCCCTCCTGCCTAAGGTTGAGGCTGAACTCAGAAGCATGCTGGCCCTGAGCATAATTGAGGAGGTTACGGAGCCCTCAGACTGGTGTGCCCCAATGGTTCCAGTTGAGAAGAAGAACAAAGAGTAGGTGCGAGTGTGTGTTGATCTAAAACATTTAAACAAGGCAGTCAAGCACGAGAGGTACATCCTGCCAACATTGGAGGATATTGCTCCCAAACTGGTTGGAGCTAAAGTGTTCTCGACCATTGGATACTTCCAGCCAAGAGCTGACAACCTTCATAACCTCAATGGGGAGATTCTGCTTCCGACGTCTGCCATTTGGTATCACGTCTGCTCCGGAAATCTTCCAGATAAATACCATACCATACCAAATACCATAGATAAGAGACAGATGTCGACACTGTTGAAGGATCATGAAGGAATTGTCGTGGTAATGGATAACATACTTGTTTATGGAGCAACAAGGAAAGAGCACGACACTCGTCTTGATGCAGTGCTGAAGACCATAAAGGACAGTGGTTTAAAGTTGAGCAAGGCCAAGTGTCATTTTTGCAAAACAGAAATACAGTACTTTGGCTACATCATAAGTGGAGAAGGCATAAGACCTGACGGGGACAAAGGTAAAGCCATCACACAGATGCCAAGTCCAACCAATGTTACAGAACTCAAACAGGTCCTGGGTTTTGTCAACTATGTTGGAAAGTTCCTGCCCAGCCTCTCCTCTGAGCTGCATCCCATCACTCCCCTGCTCAGGAAGGAAAATGAATGCGTGTGGAGTGGTGCACAAGAAGAGGCGTTTGAGAAGGTAAAAACTATGCTTGTATCAGCCCAAGCACTTGCATATTATGATGTCAACCGCAACACCGTCATCAGCGCTAATGCAAGCAGCTACGGATTAGGAGCAGCGTTATTGCAAGAACTCCTACACCACAACTCCTTCACTGTTTCCCAATTCCTTCTTTGTGCTGATCTCTCTCCTCCTCTCCCCAATGTGTTATTTCCTCTCTCATTCTACCCCTATCTCATTAACGCTTCACTAAGAGGAAAACTTAGTTATATTCAAATGGTTTATCTTATTAATGAAAACTTAGTCATATTCAAATGGTTTATTGAGACCTATTATCACTGTATAAACCTTAATATTTCCTCTCAGATGAAAGTTTTTTACCCAAGTCCCCTTTAATTTAATGTATGGACCATTGAACGGCTTCTTAAAGGTGGGGTAGGGGATCTTTTTCTGGAACATTTTTTTACATATTGCTTGAAATACTCTTCACACCCCAATTGCAACCAATTAATTAAAAGTTTTGACAGAAATATGAAAAGGTTTAGTGGCCTCTAGAACGTACAATCTAGGAAAAACACTATCCAATCATACTGAACGGACCGTTAACAATGATTGGATTCTGATGCCGTCTATCAAACTGCAATCTGCTTCTCCCTCCCCCTCCTTCCCCCTGTGCGCGTACCCTGCTCCGTGAACGAATTACGCGTCCAGAAGCTTGGCAGGAAGCTAAACTAGAGCCAGCTTGGCTAGCACCTAGCATTATTAAACGTATAGTTATCATATACTAAATACTAAATACTAAATACGGCAACGATAGATGCTTGCTGTCAGAACAGCGCTCGTGCACCTTCGTGCTCGTGCGCGTTCATGTACTCTAGAGGCGTGGCTTCGGGGGGAAAGTGAAGAAAAGGGTTGTGACTTTTTACCTTTGTATTTTCAAAATGCAGCTTCGCTGGACTCAAAATCCAGGATCTCCTACCCTACCTTTAAATGCTCCCTCTTAGAGGAAAGCTTATCCATGTTTCTGATCTTATTAATGCTTAATGCTTCACTAGGAGGCGAACTTAGTCATATTCATATATTGAAGATCTGTTATCATTTATTATACCAACCGTTCTGTTATTAGCTATATTTTTAAATGCTTCCTCTTAAAGGAAAGTTTATCCATGTTTGTTAGCTTTTGTTAGTTTACTCAAATTACCTGTTATAGTTAAACGCTTCACTAAGAGGAAAACTTAGTTATATTCAAATGGTTTATCTTATTAATGAAAACTTAGTCATATTCAAATGGTTTATTAAGACCTTTTATCACTGTATAAATCTTAATACTTCCTCTCAGATGAAAGTTTTTTTACCCAAGTCCCCTTTAATTTAATTTATGGACCATCGAACGGCTTCTTAAATGCTCCCTCTTAGAGGAAAGCTTATCCATGTTTCTGATCTTATTAATGCTTAATGCTTCACTAGGAGGCGAATTTAGTCATATTCATATGTTGAAGATCTGTTATCATTTATTATACCAACCGTTCTGTTATTAGCTATATTTTTAAATGCTTCCTCTTAGAGGAAAGTTTATCCATGTTTGTTAGCTTTTGTTAGTTTACTCAAATTACCTGCTCTGTATTTCTGTGTTGTATTTTTTCTGTGTTGTATTTTTTCTGTCTTTATGTAAAGCACATTGAGTTGCCTGTGGTATGAAATGCGTTATATAAATAAAGATTGATTGATTGATTGAACATGAGGGGGAGTTAAAGCCAGTGGCATTCTGCTCCCGCACGCTATCAAATGCAGAGAAGAGATACTCCCAAATTGAAAAGGAGTGTCTTGCAGGCGTGTGGGCATGTGAACGATTCGCCTGCTATGTGCAAGGCATGGAATCGTTCCGTCTACAAACGGATCACAAACCACTTGTGCCCCTCATAAACACATATGATTTGAACAAAGTCCCTCCAAGGTGCCAAAGACTCCTGATGCGTCTTCTGAGGTTCAATGTGGTGGCTGAGCACGTCCCGGGGAAGCACCTCGTTGTAGCTGATGCTCTCTCCAGGAGCCCACTCACTGACGGTGGTGATGAACACACAGACCAGGAGGTACAAGCATATGTGGAGTCAGTGGTGGAAAATGCACCTGTCTCATCACAAAAACTGGACAAAATCCGCTCAGCCACACTACAGGATGAAGAGCTGCAAAAGATCAGTTTATTAGGAACAGATGGCCACCAAAGACAGCGCTGCTTCCATCCCTGCATGGATATTACTCTGCCAGAGCTCACCTCTCTGAGACCGATGGACTGGTGTTGTATCAAGATAGACTTGTCATCCCTGCTGCACTTAGATCAGAAGTGCTCAAACAGATACATGAGGGACACCAAGGTGTGACAAGTTGTTGTGTTCGAGCCAGGATGTTAGTATGGTGGCCTCGGATCAGTGCAGAGTGTAAGTTCTGCATTGAAAACAAACCCACTCAAGGACGTGAACCGCTTCTCACCACATCTTTACCTGAGGGCCCCTGGCAGCGCATTGCTGCTGATTTTGTGTGAGTTAGAGAGACATAATTATCTCATTGTGACTGACTACTACTCGAGAGACATTGAAATTGCTCACCTGTCTTTGACATCCAGCCACCAGGTCATTACCAGGCTAAAAGGCATGTTTGCAAGATGGGGGATCCCGCTGGAACTGGTGAGTGACAATGCCACACAATTCACCTAGGGTGAGTTTCAAGACTTCTGCCAAAGGTATGGGTTTGCACACATAACCACCAGCCCTCACTACCCCCAGGCAAATGGTGCCGTAGAGCGAGCTGTGCAGACTGCTAAACGCATCTTAAAGCAGCCTGATCCGTATCTTGCTCTGATGTGCTACAGAGCCACCCCTAGTGCTGCTACTGGGGTGAGGCGAGCCCAGCTTTACTGATGACTGGAAGACACATCAGGACCACACTTCCTAGGCTGAAAAACAAACAACAAGCTACTCCTGTGAACAGACAGCAAATCCAGCAAAAGGATGCTCAGACTAAATCAGCTTACCAGTTCTTCTATAACCGCAGTCACTCTGCCCTGCCACTTCCTGAACTTCAAACTGGGCAGGCCGTCAGAGTGAAACTGGATGGAGAGAAGGGTTGGAGAATGTCTGCTAAAGTCATTGGCAAGAGCACTGAGCACTGAGTCTTATATTGTGAAGACAGACAACAGTGTGGTGCGGTGCTGCGACGCAACAGAAGACATCTGCAGGTAGTCTGCAGTCCGGACGGAGCCTGCTGACCCTCCAGCCTGCAGCCCTCCTTCTGTAATTGGACCCAGCCAAAGAGCCACTGAAAGATCCACCTGTGATGCGTTCACCACCCCAGTCATCCCCAGACAAGGCTGTTCAGTTGACATCCAAAGGTTGTGAGGTCAGGGTACCTCTCAGATATAGAGACACTTGAACACTTAATGACACTCTACTTCACACTGTTTCCTGTTTTTCTAAGTAATTTTGTGGGGTGAGATAGGTACGGAAAAAATAACATTATGTTCCTTGGTTAAAGTTATGTTCCATATGTACAAAGTGTTATGTTTTGGGTAAGATCTGATAATGGACAGGATAAATAAGACTTGGAATTATACAATTGCCTGAGATCACAAACAGCAATGCTGATGTAATACATCAACCACCCAGGGACTGTTCTGAAAACTGTTCACACACATCATAGGAACAGCAACTATTGGGGGCAGAATAAACGTTGCTGTGGACGGCGGGCAGTCTACCCCAAAGTCCTAGAGTGCGACTGTTATATTCATGTTTATCTTTAATTGAAGTGATGTACGTCTGGTTTAATTGTTTACGTTTAAACTTTTGAAAAAAGGGAGATGTTGTGATAAGTAACTACAGGTTGCCGTAGTCACGGCAGGTGACGCCACCAGGGTGCGGACACGTGAGGACATTGTGTACGTGCCTGGATCATGCTCGGTTAGCTGTAGCAACTACAGTCAGTTAACAAAACCAGCTCTTTACCAACAAGACGGTTTGGTTCCTCCTTTTATTACCATCGACACATGACAACCTGTATTTTGATATTTGAAATTTTAGGGAATTTTGATAATAATTTTGGTAAAGTTGGTTTGTGAGGTTATGGAGTTCCTCTAAGAAAAATAGGCTTTAATAGGCTATTAAAGGAATTGTCTGAATGGCGGGACGTTTGATAGAAAATTAAGTGTCGCTGACAATTTGGGACGTCAGAATGGCGGCATGTAACTGTCTTGCGTAGCTGCTAGCTTAGCTCGCCCGATCAGCCCTCCTCCCTGCTTCTCTAAAATGAGAGCGCTCTGACTGCTGTCCACTTCTGGTAAAACCGCAACTACTCCCAAGAAATTCACAAAACACTGCAACATCAACAACAAAAAGGACAACCGTCCCTTTAATGACAAACAGTATCCTCAGGGGTGATTCGTTGTTTGTAAGTATTCTGTTTTTTCACATATTGCATGTAACAAATCATTTATGTGAAACAACAAGTGTTCGTCGTTGTCAGCATATTCATTTATGTCAAAACTACAGCTACCAGTGCCACGTTTACAGTTCTGAAAAATGTGTGTGTGTGCAAGTACCTGCTAAGTGTGCTTTCAGCATGATCACTCTCCTCCTCCGTCCATGTTTTCACAGACAACCTGTGTGAATCAGGCAGTGGGCCCGTCATACTGCACACACAACACAAAGTCTCAGTTCATTTTCATGTTCATTACAGAGACACGCATAGAATATGCATAGGACATGCATAGAACAGAATACGAGCTACCGTACACACTCATTTTAAAGAAACATGCACTTATACACACAGATCACAGAACAGGGCACAATGGTGACCACCACATTCAGAATGAAAAAGGCCATCCAGTAAGGTCGTCCTGTATCAGGCATCGCTACAGACACCAGATGGCATAGCAACAGACATTAACAAACCTGATAAATTTCCTGAAGTCCCAATGCTCAGCTGCTTAATCCATCAATCCAGTTCACATGTGTAATTTAGTTGCATCCCATATTTTTGGTCTGTTTCTATGTATTTCTTCAAATTTGCAAGCTGTTAGTCACAAAAGACAGAGGAGGACACAGAAGATGTCTTGGATGGACGAAGGGAACAAATGTAACCAGCAAAAGGAATGATCACATGACCACTTGAAAAGCATCATTTAAATTGTAAATTGTACGTGTGTGAGAGGGTGTGTTTGTGTGTTCCCTTTCACCCACAAGCTCATCTGAATTCAAAATCCTTGTCTGAAGTGGCATCTGAACCACGAGCGTCTCTGTGTGAATGTGTTCTCCTGATTGCTCAGATGGAGAAGTGTCTTTATGCTCACACCTGCATATGCTAATTGAGATGCATCGTGTTATTTCATATCTTCACAAGAAAGAGATTTTAATCCAAGATGCTTTTATTTGATTCGCAAGCAGGCCTACAGCATAATATAACGATTCGCTGCACAAGTATGTGTTGTTCCGTGTTTTTTAAATTCACTGGAATTAAATGCCATTCATCACATTTAGATTTCACGTAGGAAACATGAAAGCACGTTCACGGTAAAAGCAAGTGTTTGTCTTCAGGACTGACGAGCCCGCAACAGTTTGTCGAATTACATCCAGCACACATCAGGCAACAGCTACCTTACAGCACATTATGATGACACATCAACCTCACTGTTGACATGGTAACCCAAAAATGTTGTTTTGTCCATACAACCGACCTGTTCCAATCATTTCCCTGTGTTGTGTTGTTTTGATGGCACATTTGACGGTTTTAATGATGGCAAAGATGTGGTGACAAGCTCAGTGGATTCATACAACTTGATTTCAAATAATCCTCACAGCTGTACAGAGTTTGACTTGAAACCAACCTCTGGTCTTAAAACTTGCCCATGAATCGAATTGTAGTAGTAACAGCTCCATTTTTCCAGCCCTATTGTGTCAGTTGGTTCTTTGGGCTTTTCTTGAACATTGCATTACATGTCTTAACCAGCAGTACCTTTTGTTAACAGTAGACCTAAAGTTAAGTTTGTTATTTTTTCCCCTCACACTTGTCTTCCTCCTGCACACAGACATTTGAGTCCTACACTGTAAGCCCTTATGTGATGTGCTGATTAAAAAAATTGGCACAGGGACGGAGGACTGAAAAAGCATGACACAGCAGAAAGGCTCTGCTAAATTTGTCTAATTTCATACTCCTCGTCTCCTCTGCCTGGAAATCTGTCACAAAATAATGTTTAGAAAGATATCTCGAGTCCTATAATACACCCAAGAACAGAGGCTTGTCGGAGGAGCCATTGGCTCGGATAACACACCAGTATATCTTTTACAGAAGTTTTTTTCTTTTGGCCGCTGCAGTGTCCGAAGGGTGCATAAGCATGTTAATCATACGCTCTAGAGTGAATTGAAAGTACATTTTTCTACTTTATCACAAACCAATGTAATGCTCATCTGCAAAGATGATTAAACAAAGTGGTAGGCTGAAACTAAACCAAGGCTGGATGAAACTTTGGTGTCCGAAACACATTTAATTCAAGTCTGTTTAAAATGACTAAGAAGGTGGATGAATAATTCACTGTCTGTAAATTAGGAAATGAGATGAGGAAAGAATAAAATCCAAGTCTAGAGATTATTCCAGGGTGTAATTAGTCGAAACAAGGGGGAAGAAATCCCAAACTAAATTAAAGCCTGTTCTCTAACCATTAAACCGACAGGGTTCAAAACACAAGTAAACTCTAGGAAGGAACACTGGAACTCGTGCAAAGTTGAAGTTATGATGATCCAATGCTGGAAGAAATGGAAATGGAGCTGTTACTGTGTGCTGAGCAGAAGTGACCAATCACAGGTGTGGTTGCCTGGCTCAAGTCCACTCTGTGAAACTGGAAATAGTGTAACATGTTAACATTTTTGTCTGACATCGGGCTAGCATGATGGCTCTCCAGAACAACTTAAGGGAACAAGTAATGTTAGAATCAAACTTAGAATCAGTTTGAATGCGGTAAAGGATGGTAGAGGATGAGGAGCCAGTAGCCCATGTATTCCTTCAGTTGGTTGGATCCACAGCAGAGGTAAAAGGAGAAGCTATTTTGGAACGAACATTTGAAAGATGATTTCTCATGAATTTGGGGGTTGGTGTAATAATCCTTAGATAGACGTAAATAAAAGAACTGCATCCTTCATTCTGAAACTTAACAACGAAATGTGAAAAACCTGAATGCACTGTAGCCTACATGTGTGTTGGCTGCATTAAGACGATACATGTTTGCTGGCACTGTTTCCAAGTGATTAAAAACAGAATTTTATTTAGATTGTAAGTCTACCACATCGCTACAAAGTGACACCGCTACAAAGTGACACATACGGGTTTTTAAAACTCCCCTGACAAAAAAAATCCACACTCAACTCTTCTTGGGAATTATCCTAGAAGCCTGGCACAGTCTTGTTAAGGCGGTAGCATGGTTGCCGCGTCTGTCACGGCGGTGGTGGACCGTGACGTCAAAATGACGTTTCAGGCCTGGCGCTTCCCTTGAACAGACGGCGCAGCGCGTTGTCGTGCACCAGTCGATTTTTGTAACTTGGCGGCGCCGAGCACAACGAACCGGATGGACCGATGTGAGACCGGCTCAGTGAGGAGGTGCGTTTGTACAGGCAGCTGTACGAAACTGCAGTGAAACAGCACAGGGAGCACGTAAACTCCCAAAACTGGTGCACAGAGATGGGCAGAACTTTGGGGAAAGAGGGAGAGTTCTGTAAGAATGTGTGGAAGAAGCTACGGGACAGATACGTGAAGGCAAAGAAGAGGGCAGAGACTCTGTTGATGCCGGGGGCTTCAAACCTTCACCTCTTAACTGAATTAAAAAATTAAAATGATCCGAAAACTGCAGCAGTATCATTAATTACAGTATTCCTGCTCTTGACAGCGGCATTTTTTCTTCTCCACTTTCGTGGTTGTAGAGTAGAGGTAACCTTCACGTAGCAGCGCCACCTCTGTGACGGAGAAAATTGCAACTTCTGGCGCGCAACGACTTGCGCCACTATATAGGGTCCTATGGCGGGCACGAACTCGTGACGTCATCAACACCGCTCGCGCGAGCAGACGCGGCAACCATGCTAGAGCCTTTACAGAGTCTGGACGAGTCAGAGTTTTCCGCTGTTGGAGTGCTGGAATGTTCCAGCAGTATTCTCCGAGTCGTCGTCTTCACAAGACCGGCTCAGTCAGGAGGTGCGTTTGTACAGGCAGCTGTACGAAACTGCAGTGAAACAGCACAGGGAGCACGTAAACTCCCAAAACTCGTGCACAGAGATTGGCAGAACTTTGGTGAAAGAGGGAGAGTTCTGTAAGAATGTGTGGAAGAAGCTACGGGACAGATACGTGAAGGCAAAGAAGAGGGCAGAGACTCTGTTGATGCCGGGGGCTTCAAACCTTCACCTCTTAACTGAATTAAAAAATTAAAATGATCCGAAAACTGCAGCAGTATCATTAATTACAGTATTCCTGCTCTTGACAGCGGCATTTTTTCTTCTCCACTTTCGTGGTTGTAGAGGTAACCTTCACGTAGCAGCGCCACCTCTGTGACGGAGAAAATTGCAACTTCTGGCGCGCAACGACTTGCGCCACTATATAGGGTCCTATGGCGGGCACGAACTCGTGACGTCATCAACACCGCTCGCGCGAGCAGACGCGGCAACCATGCTAGAGCCTTTACAGAGTCTGGACGAGTCAGAGTTTTCCGCTGTTGGAGTGCTGGAATGTTCCAGCAGTATTCTCCGAGTCGTCGTCTTCACAAGACCGGCTCAGTCAGGAGGTGCGTTTGTACAGGCAGCTGTACGAAACTGCAGTGAAACAGCACAGGGAGCACGTAAACTCCCAAAACTCGTGCACAGAGATTGGCAGAACTTTGGTGAAAGAGGGAGAGTTCTGTAAGAATGTGTGGAAGAAGCTACGGGACAGATACGTGAAGGCAAAGAAGAGGGCAGAGACTCTGTTGATGCCGGGGGCTTCAAACCTTCACCTCTATTAACTGAATTAAAAACTTAAAATGATCCCAAAACTGCAGCAGTATCATTAATTACAGTATTCCTGCTATTGACAGCGGCATTGTTTTCTTCTCCACTTTCGTGGTTGTAGAGTAGAGGTAACCGTCACGTAGCAGCGCCACCTCTGTGACGGAGAAAATTGCAACTACTGGCGCAACGACTTGCGCCACTATACATGGCGGGCACGAAATCGTGATGTCATCAACACCGCTCGCGCTAGCAGACGCGGCAACCATGCTAGAGCCACACAGCTGGGATGGTTTTTTAAAAAAAGGGAACGTTCAGTACCTGGTTTCCTCCACACGGCGTCCGTTGGGAACCGTGCCCAAACAGTTCTAATAATAATAATAATAATAATATGTATCATCAGACCAAATGATTTTGCTCTTCATGGTCTGACCAAAGATGTCTGACATAAACCATCGAGTGGGAAACCTTAGAGTTATAAATGTGTCTTTTCCTGTGTGCACACATTTCTAGAGACACAGGTGGACTTCAGACAGCTAAGGATGTTTTAGATGTTTAAATAAATCTGCTTACTTGGAACACCTGAGTTAAATGGTACATTTCTGCTTATTTTTAAAGTTCAAATCGGTTTACAAACAGTCATTTCTTTTGCCGTCATCTGTTAGGATACAGAAAAGGTAAAAGTGTCTCAAAACTTTCTGAATGAACTGCACATTTACTGTATACTACTAAATTAACACAACACCTTATCACTGTACATTTTCAATATGCTGAGGTTCAGTCTCGTGATCATCATGGTGCATCTAAATAACTGTAAACAGAGGCGGCGCATTCAGACGCCAAAGAAAAGAAAAACAAATAATCTAACAGAAAATAATCGAGCCTTGTACGAAAATCTGCTTTTATTGAACATATCAGATCCGATTGTGTACAATGACCTTTGAAGTGTTTAGTATCATCGACCAGTGACAAGCCCAAGTCCTGATGAAGATAAAGAGCAAAGATGTATGTTCCTTTATTAGGAAATATCTGGGTTGAGGGGACAGAAAATAGCCACTGCTGAATATTCAAACCAAATCTGCAATTTCAGCTGAAGCATTTGCTTGGAATCTGATCACAGATTCATACAGAAAATATCAGTTTTGGATGATTCTGTTGTGATTACATGAAGTCAGTAGCAGCTTGTATTTTGCACATGTTTTAAGAGAAGCCTTTTCCTTTCATTGAACTGCAAAGCCAGTCAAAACATTAGAATTAATCCATTCTCATGGAAAAAAAAAGAGAAAAAGTTTTCAGATGTAGTTTATAGACTTTCTGTGATCGATAATACGGGGTTGGTCTTAAATTCAAAGAGGCTGAAGGTTATTATGGCTCAAGTAGAATGTATGTTCATACTGTGAACAGGCTGGAACTTTGGGAGATGAGCAGAACTGAGACAGCAGTGACACATGGGGAAACTGAGGTAACACTGTCGATAAACTGAGCAGCACACCAGGGGGGAAAGCAGGAAAATGGAAATAAACTAGATAAAAATCATCTTGTTTGTTTTGGTTTTTCGCTGTGTGGTTATTGCGTTTTACATTTAATGTATCCCAGAATACACTGGCTGCCAGTGTAGGGAAACACATTCCTACTGACGTTCATGTGTACGAGCAGCGTGGGAGTGCTGCTATTCCACCTAAACCAAAACCCAAAAGCAAACCTAAATATTAAAGTCACGTCGACTCTTTACCGTCTGTAACCGAAACTCAAATTCCTTTTGAACCCTCAGCAGATCCACATTGTGTGTCATCTCCGTTTAAAGTTGGGTAGGCAGAACAGGCTCGCCGCTAAACTGGCTAACCACATAAAGAGCCACTTAAAATAACGACACGATCCGGCCACGTTCCCTCTCTTCGTGTCTCGACAGGCAAAGGCGGTCAGTCACCACGTGTGCGTTTGTGTGTGTGCGGGTGGAGATGTGCGCGTGTTGCTTCTTTATGCCTTCTTCATGCCTCGGCCCATCAGGCAGGCGAAGATGGTCATCACCATTTTGAGGTTGACTTCTACCAAGTCCTCGGGCAGAGCGTAGACTTTAGCGCCGATCTTCCTTGCCATGGAGATGGCATACCTAAGGGGCAGGGATGGGTCACAAGGGTCACTATGGCAACATAACACATGTTAATTACAGATATGTTCCAGAAGTGAAGAAAAAGCAAAAAGCAATTGACTGGCATACAAAAGCCCAGCAGGGAGAGCGGGTCATTACTTTGCATTGTCCAGCTTGTCTTCTTCTGAAAGATCGTCTCTTTTCACCAGATCGAAGTTCACACTCTGTGGCTGAATGGCATCAATCAGATCCAGAACAGGAACACTGGTGCTGATCGCTTTGTCCTGAACACACACACATATAACATGAATGTCTGCAACAGGCATTTAATTGACTCGATTCATTGACCAACGGTTGCTTTGCCACTTGCCTTAAAGCTTTTGATGGTAGAACTCTTGCCTGCTTCACCTAAAGTCTTGTTGACCCAGGAAACGATCAAATCGTCTCCAGCACCTTCTCCATGTCCGAGATCTTCGAGCACATTTAGAGTGTATCTGCGTTAAATGTTGGAAGTTCAACAACATTATTGGCGCATCCCTGAATGTGACTGCTTTACCGTCATTGCAAATGCCAAAATCAATTAGAGTAAGAGAAAAATTTATGCTAAAATTCCCCTAAGTCCCTGCTGTCCTCAGCAGTCAGACAGCAAAAAAATTTGGCTGAAACATGGCCCACATCTGCACGCTTCTTTGGTCCACCCATCACAGATAGAGTGTGGCTGCCTAAACTACCAGACATCATTAAATTTCACATCTTTGGGCCTTCAGATCGCACATAACATACTTGTCAGTGCTGTAACTGAGCCACAAACCTCAAAAGTAGCCTAGATCGGACCCAAATGTGTATACTATTTATAATAACCCTGCGCATCTTTCCCTTCCTGCTGACTCCGGGTGCGTTTCTTTTCTCTGTGGCTCCACTGAATGAAGTAAACGTGTTGAAAATACTGTGGCAGCCTCAATCTTCTCCTGAATGAACATCGCCCTCTCCCTGTCCTGGGCTGCACAGCAACTCCAACATCCCCAGTAGAAACCAAACCCAGAAGCTGACGCTCTTCTCCACAGTTATGCTGATGGCTCAGAATGACAAACACAGATGGAAGTTGAACAAAAATCACCTCCTCATCAGCTGCCACACCAGCGCCAGGGTCAGAGTCGCGTTTCCGTCGTACAGGTCCTGACCTCCAATTCCCACCAGGGAGAAGCCTGCTTTTCGTTTACCCAGCTCCACAGCGTAGTTGCAGTTTTCAATCTGTGGCACACACACACACACAATTTCCTGAATATAATAAGTCTAAAAGTGTGGTTCCCCCCCCCCCCCCTTCAGAGCTCTTTTGCATGCACCACGTCCAACCCTGATTCCAGAAAACGCTGAGCAAACCTCAGAAACCATTTTATTCACTTTAGAGCTTATAAAACATCAGATGCTAAAAGTGAGACTTTTTACGACTGCATGAAAAATGAGCTCATCTTAAAATTTAATTGGACTGCAGCCAGCCCAGCAGCATGAAGCCATGATGTTGTAACACAAAGATGCAGCATGAGGTGTAGCGTTGTCTTGTTGAAATAAGCGAGGCCTCCTCCGAAAAAGTCATCTGGATGGGAGCATATGTTGCCATAAAGCCTGTAAATATATATATGCACATTTCACCATTGACGGTGCCTTTCCAGATGCTCAAATTGCCTGTTCCATAGGCACTAATGCAGTCCCATGCCATCAGAGATGCAGGCTTTTGGACTGAGCACTGATGACATTATGTACTGTACATGATGGAATGTTCAAAGTCTTCATTATTCTGAGATTTGCTCCACAACACGTAGACACAGTTTTTTGTGGACTGCTGCAGTCTGCCTCTCTAAGGTTTCATGTTACTGACCTGTTGCCAATGAACCCAGTTAGTTGCAACACGTCCCTTCAGCTGTTTGGTCTTCAGCTTGCCGACGTTTTTAAGTTTAGTTTAGTTTAGTTACTTTTCCAGCCTTCAGTTGACTCATTCTTAGACTCAATGTCTCACTTTCAAGGTTTGTTTAGAAATATTGGTTGATTAGATTAGCAAATCGCTGCTTTCATTTACATTTTACACACCGTCTCACCCTTTTTTCAGGATTGGCGTCGTGCTTTTTGTACTCAGCCTGAAAAGTGATGCGTATGTTAACCTTTTTTAAGTGGCCTCCTCCTACTGCCTTGAATGGGGGAAGGTTGACTCGGTTGTTCCAGTCCACCGGCACCTTAATCTTTTCATACAGCTGCAGAATCACCATGGCATCCTGCAGATCCCTGCATACAAACACACACAGATGTGTTGAACTCTGGCAGTAAAATGCAGAGAGATATTTCCCACAAAGAGAGATACTCACCCATAGATGTGGTGAACATGTGGACTGACTCCCAGAGAGTTCATCCAGTTCCTGAAGGTTCTCTCCTCCCTGGTTTGACCTAAGAGACAAAAAAAAGAATGGGTTTAAAAAAAATTTTTAAAAAAAGTGTAAAAGATTATCCCTCCGTGATCCCTCCATGCTCACTCTCAAGATTCCAGTCTTGGTTTTCTGGTTTGGTGAGAGCCGGGTGTTTGTTGAAGAGCGTGGCCACAAAGGCCAAGTTGAGTTTGGCGTTTCCAGTCACGACATCGGTGGCGGTTACGAACTGTCGGCAGCCCAGGTGGTCGGCCTCTTTCAGCATACATTCGGCTCTCTTTGTGAGGTCCTTTTCCTACAAAAAACATTTGACATTTTTCAAAACTAAGATTTACCCCCCGCCCCCCCCATGAAACGGTTTCAGAAATTACATCAATATTACAGGGGGGGGGCACAAAAAACGGTATATTATTTCATGGATTTCAATCCTAAGTGTTCTATTGGTTGTGACTGAGGAGCCCAGGGGCGGAGCTACAGGGGTGGCTACGGGGGCATTTGACCCCCTTGAAATCTGATTGGCTACCCCAAGTGCCCCCCCAGATGATTGACATGTTACCGCACCGCAAAAAGCCAGTTACATTGAAGTCGGTGACTGCGAGTTTCCTCCTGTACAGTAGATGGCGCAATGCATGCGCTGCAATCCACATCCCCTACATAACGGGTGTCTATGACAAAGAAGAAGAAGGAGCCACTGAGTGAAACAGAAAAGGCTACACGCTCCTTGTGAAATACCACAGATTCTCTATGGCCGTTTCTCAATACCAAGAATGCAAAGAACAGACTTGTGTTCTTGAGGAGAATGTTCTTGCTAGTCAACCTCGGAAGAATGAACTCGGGAGATCACAAGTACACACGCTCCGTTTTCAGTTTTGAGACGATGCGTTCTTCGTACCCGAGGCAGCCTGCTCTGATTAAACAGCTGGGCTTTTTCATCCAAGTGCTCTCTCTCGCGTCTCTCTGTGTGTGTGTGCGTGTGTGTGACAAGTTTGAGGCGCAGAATTCTTCCGAACAAAATTGTAAATAGCTGGTATTAAGACAAATTAACGATAAAATCGGGATCTAAAGGGCTACTTTCTCGCCTCAAAATGTTTTAAACGTGGATAAAGTGATATATTTAAAGAGTTTAGAGCTAAAATGAAATCAGCTTCAGCCTGTTGATTTCGGCTCGGGTAGGAGCGCAGTGCATTGTGGGATATTTGCGCTGACAAGTTAGCACAAGTTAGCTACCAATGCATCCTCGGTAAAATGGGCGTGTCGAGAACACATCCGGGAACTTTCACCGTTCTTGGCGAAATGCAAACTTGTGTATTGGGACAGTACTTGGGCTGCGACTGATGACGTTTCACAAGAACACAAGTACGGACAAGAACGTATATTGAGAAACGGCCTATTAATACACTCAGCGTCGGAAATTAGCGCGGGCCATTTGGCCCCCAATTTAGCCTAAAATGCCCCCAAAAATCATGCTCGAGGGGCCAAAATTGCCCCCAAGTTTTTGAAACAAATATTTGTACATTATTATAATGTGACATTAAACTACAATTTTTATTTTCATTAATTTACCGTCGCGTCTCTTTATTCTCCTGATGGAATGTAAATAAACGATTATTAAGCGAGCGGCGGGAGTAGTTGGGTTTCCATCCAAGTCGTATCGAATTTAAGAGCGTATTTTGTGAGAATACGCAAAAAGCAAAGCGAATTTATGTGTTTTTATTTATTCGCAAAACCTGCTTCCATAACAAAAATGCGCATTTTCCTTTTATCGATACACTGACAAATCCACCCCCTCCAAGCGTAAAAACTTGTTTGCGAATTGCATTTGGTAACGGTGCCAGATCCTCCAGCCCCACCAGATTCAAAGGTGACGAAAAGGTGCACCTTGCCATCCACTATTGAGAAATGGAAAATCGACTGGCTTGGTGTGGAAGTGGTTGACAAGAACACGGTAATCTTCTGTAAAGCCTGCAGAGCTCATCCACCTAAACACGGTTTTGGACTTGGGAACTCGGGAAATGACTTAATCAAAGGAAGCAACCAGGTCAAAAAATACAATGCACATCACCAGACAACGAAACACCGCTTATGGTAAGTGACAACAGACGCTAACTTTTAAGACTTCATCACATCTTTTGTGTGGCTCGTTAGCTAAGGTGTCGAGTTGATAGCTATGGTCACCGTCTAGATCCTGCAGCAACATACGGCTCTTAGGCAAACACTGAGAGCCGTATGTTGCTGCAGGATGTAGACGGTGACCTTAGCGTTAGGCTAGAATCAACTCGACACCATAGTTGAGTTGTGTAGTTTGGACTGTGTCACTTCTCGTGTTCCTCGTGCAGAATGTGCAAAAAAAACGACCTGTACTCTCGCTTTGTATACACGACATTGCCTAGCAACGTTGTGCATGCGCATTATATCCTGCTCCGCTCCCGAGTTTTAGCTCTGGTTTTAGTACTGTAGTAGGCTATTCATGGGAAACGCATGAATAGCACGTTAAGGTCTCGGCCAAGTCGTAATTAAAAGCAGTTCTTCATTATTTAAATACAGAACGTGTAATCTATAGAGTCGATTTAGAGTCGGGGGGGGGGGGGGGTGCTCAGCCCTAGGTTTTCAGCTTACTTTTATGTTTATGAGGGGCCAGGCAGCCTACCAGTTTTGTTCTCATTGTCATAGAAGGCTAAAATTGTTTAAATCAAACCAATACTGATGTCAGTTTTCTTACGGCTGTCTCCTGTTTTCTGTCTGTACCTACTACTTCCACACTTCTCTCTGTAAAAGAAATGGCAAGCTTTACATTTATTTGGGTTGGCAGACGGCAAAGTAATGATGACGTTGTGCATTTAAGTGTGGAGTCCAGGAGGGCACGTGCCCTTAACATGGATGATTTTGTCAGTCATTTTGCCACTTCTCATCAAAATAGAAGAATTATGCTTTTTTGAAGCTAAGATGACCTGGGTATTGTTAGTCTCTGGTTATGGCCATGCTCTGCCCTGTGTCCTACTTACATATGCAGTATGTTCTATTTAGTTAAAACCCTAGAAGGTAGAAGATCTATGCTTTGTTGAAGCTAAGATGGGTATTGTTAGTCTCTGGTTATGGCCATGCTCTGCACTGTGTCCTACTTACCTGTGTAGTATGTTTTGCTTAGTTAAAACCTTGTCAGTCTTTGTATGTCATGTCAAATTGTTGGCAGTTTACTTTTTTGTTTTGGTTTTGGGTTTTTTGTTTGTTTTTTTGCTGACAATTGAGGGACTGCTGACTGTGTGAACAACACCTGTGTGTGAGAGTAACTGTGTAACAGACCCAGTGTCTGAGTAACTGTGTGACTCAGTTATTATGTGCATTTTAGTTTCTGTCAATGGTATCAGGGTGTTGGTAAATGCACCATATTCATTTTGTACATAAATAAACTAAAAATTGCACTCAAAATGGCATCTTCTGTCTGCTTAATACGTGGCTACTTAAACATTATTGCAAATTGAAATGACTGTTTATAGGTTTATATAAGAAAGATCAATACACATTAATTAACTTGTAAAGGCACCAGAAATAATCACTTCACATCTTTCATCTGTAGTCCCTGGAAATTGTGTGTGTGTATATATGTATATATATATATATAGTATAAGACAAAAATTATCACAAGTCATGACATATCAAAGAAGAACACAAGACAAGAGAACAACATGCGTAAGTCCATATAGGAATAAATAATAATAATAATACAATAATAATAAACAGATATACATTACTCAATTACTAACAGATGGTTTGATGTTCTTCTGGTGCCACATTACTGTTAGCGCATAAACTTATTTGTGTGTGGTGTAAACCATTGACCCCCTGAAAAACACTTGGCCACCCCATTGCTACCCCAAGAAAAAAAGTCTAGTTCCGCCACTGGATGAGCCAAAAAGAAAAAAGAAAAAGCACAGCAGATAACTCACATTACTGGGAAACAAGATAAAAATCACATGTTTGGCATGTGATTGGCTGAGTTTTATGAGGATTATTGCAAAGATAAAGAAAAAAAAACTGAAGACAACAATGACATTTCGGAAGAAGACGACTGGGTTTTGAAAACTAATTCCATGTGACATAAAGACTTTTGGGGGTTTAAACTGGCTTTTATTTCTTTATTTTTTCAACAATAAGTAAAAAACTGGAAAACTGTCTGCATGCATGATCCTAAATCCTGTGATTCACATGCGCTTGACGGCTACAAACTGCCACAACGCGGGCGCAGATGGGCAGAAAATATGACAAAAGTACAGTAGAAAAAAAAAAGCCGAGTTATATTCACATATAGAGTTCACTCACATATAGACCTGACATTTCAATGTTGACCCGAGGGACGTCCTCTTTGCTGCCATCTGGAGCGATCTGCTCCAGCAGGTGGAAGTACGCCGTGGAGTCCTGCACGGAAACGCACAAACACTCGGTCAGACATGACGTAAACATCTAATTCCCCCCGCGGCACATTCTGGATTTGCTCTCCTTGCGGGTTCAGTTAATGAGCATTGTGTGGTGCTGCAACATGCGAGTGTTTCGGAAAACAGAAGCGCTTATTAAACACATTCATCATCAGCAGATGACAGTAGGCAGCCTTGAATTGTCTCCTGCAGAGCTGCTGGTGAACCACAAAAAAAAAAAAAAAAAAAAAAAAAAACACACCAAATTTTTCCCCAAGAAAATTCTGACCAGCAGCTGAGAGGGCACACAAACAAACACCACAAAACAGATGCCACAAATACGTGCGTCGCAGCTTGGAAAGGAAAAACGACAGCAGCGTCACTCAGAAATTACGTTTCTTTACAGTCGTACAAAATACTGCGGAAGATAAGGTGAGATTCTTTAGATACAACCCAACTACTTCATCGTGTAAAAGCATTAAGATGACTGGCAGCTGGAAGAAAATACACAGAGAAAGATTTAAGCTCCATGGCGACGCCTTCTTACCTTAATATCTCCGGAGAAGTTTGATATGGTCACGCCAGTTTTCCTCAGGTGGAAATTGGCCCAGCGCAGCAGCAGCTCCTCAGGACTGAGTTTCATCAACTCCTCCAGGCTCTCCCCCTCATCGAGCAGCGCTGCGATAGCTGCACACACACAGACAGACAGAAAGGAAGGCTTACTTTTGTTTTCGTCCGACGTCTGCCCTCCTCTCTAAAAACCAACCTCCCCATTGCCAGTGCACGTCCCACCAGCCCACCCCATCAGGCCCAACCACCGGCTTCCACATAATGCATCAGAGAAAAGGAAGAAAATGAATGAATGTTGACAACACGGAAGCGTGAAGGAGAACGGGAAGAGCTAAAGGAGCCTCAACACAGAAAGGTTTACAGAACAGCAGAAATACACAACCCGTTCGTGTAAGACTGCCTTCCTCCCTGCTTGCATGAATCTGTGTAGGTGTAACAGCTCTAATGATTGTCGGTGGCCTCGCTCTTCTGCAACATGGTAACGCCTAACTTGGTGAGTGTGGGAGCAGCTTTGACTGGGACACAAGCTCCTCGGAGGCTTCCAAGGTTCCCTTTGAATACTCCAAACTTTAACCAGTAATCAAAATAACGCAAGCATGTTTGGGTATAAAGAGTGTACAGGTGAAGTTTAACCTCTGACTGAGCATGTTTGGGCGCAGCGTACCTTCATTACGGCTCAGCTCGATATCAGCGAACAGTCCGATCTTGATAATCTGCCAGAGGAGTCCGAGCACCAGGTGAGGTTTCCCCTCCTTAAGATCTTGAGCCCCGATGTTGACGACCTGGCAGCCGATGGCTGAAGCTGAATTCAGAGCCAAGTTCAGATTCTCCTGTTGAAGCAAAGTCGATATGAAACTTACAATCGCACGCGAGCGACAAGTCACTCAAATATTTTCTGCACGCCACTGCACCAGTCTCACCTGCGTGGTGAAAGCAGTGAGTTTCTTTTTGTTGATGGTTCTCTCATCAATGGTGTCAGGAACAGACAGGTTGATGAGTTTGCTGCGACAAGGAGCGTGAGGGTGGGTGGGGGAGAAAAAAAAAAAGGTCTTATCTCACCGACTGTCATTAGGCGACGTAACACCCAACAAGAGTCTGAAAACAGAAAGGACAGCGAGGAACATGAAGGCACAGCTGAAGGTTTACCAAAGCACAATGCCATCCGCCACGGCCTTGAACAGAGCTCCGGTGTTGGGGTTGATGGGCAGAACGTGTTCACAGTCTGGATCCTTCTCCAAAGAGGAGTTGATGTAGTTGGCAAAGGCGAAGCGCTCCTGCTCTGAAATAAAGTCATGTGTCACGCAACTTCACAAGATTATCAGAATCCGATGATGTTTATTGGAATTTGAGGATTCCAGTGGACGCCGCCGTGCAGTGATATCAGGCATATCAGCCTCTGTTGCTTTACTAACCAGAGATCGAATGCTGAGTTCCTTCGCTGGAGATCTCACTGGTACCGCCGATAGCTACAATGCCTTCTTTCTTGTTGAGAGCTTTCCTGAAGCCCTGAGCCAAGCGGTCGTCCTTCATCTCCTGGAAGATCTGAGTGTCCAGAGAAACACACACACACACACACACACACACACCAGTTTGAAGCTATTCAAACTAGACTTGACGTTAGTAGATGTTATTAGTTGGTCTTTTTTCCATCAGTTAGATTTAAAACAAAGAAAATATCACAGACAATAGATCAGTTGAATAAGCAAAAGAAGAAAGAGAAAAATCATCCAAAACGGATCGTTTTTCCACTTGAATTTTAGTCTCGTTTGGACTTGGTCCCAGTGACATATGACATACCAGGTCAACTTGTAGTGGATAGTAAACAGTAAGTCAGTCAATTTACACATCAGCACAAGATAAAAATAACCAGGGGCCTCATGTACAAAAACTTGCGTGGATTTCCTACTGAAACATGGCGTACGCTCAAACCAAAATGACCTCCAACATCGGATGTACGTGTAGCGTTACCGGGGCAATTATATATATCAAATATAAGGATTTATCTTAAACCTCGAATTAAGGGCACCACCTACCGATATCTTAACTTTACGTTACAGTCAGGTAGGAAAACTGTTGGAATATTACGATCCTGGTATGTTAAATTAATAATCAGTTAATAATCAGTCTCATATCTCGCTACTTTCGTGAAGTTCTCGTTTGGTTGGACAGACATTACGTAAAGAAAGCATACGACACAATCTGTGATTATAACATATATATATATATATATATATATATATAGATATATGAACTGTTTATTAAAATGATATGACCAAAACATGAACCTTTAAAACAAACAGGAGATGCATTGAATATGGGTGATTATATAAAACACTTAGTGAATGGAAAATAAAATATGGGGAATGGGGAGATACTGGATGTATTCAAATAGTTGAGGTTGGCTGACTATTTGACGCTAAATACTGACATTTCGGATTAATGTATCATTCTGTGAAAGCCTCGAGACATCCATCAAACCCACTTTAAGGTGAAAACGGGTCGGTCTTACTGTACTGAAGTTCTGCTTAGTCAGCTCGGAACACGGCAGCGGCCACGCGGGGTCCGAGGGGATTTCTCTTCCGCTCTCTGGGCCTTCCTGGTTGTGGTGGCTGACTTTAGCGGACTAATCAGTTGCTTCTTTCACTGGGAAACGGGAACGATGGTGCCGAGGGCTGTGGTTAGATGATCGAATCTTCTGAGTGTCAGTGGGTCCGTTGCTTCTCTGATGAAGTGAACTTAAGTTCACAGAAGATTAATAAAAGGTTGCTTGGAGTTGGCTTTCTGGGTAGGAAAACTTCATTCTGTTCTTATCTTTGTTCGGGTCTTTCTTTCTCGTCTCCGGGGTCTCACTGGGTTCTGGAGGGTTTCCTCCGGTCGTCCGCTGCATCGTTATCCTCACGTCCTTCCACTCTCTCCTGAGATTATGGGAAAACTCCCAAACTCTGGTGAGCTCTTCTCTTCTGCTCAAACCATCTCCAAAACTCTCTGAGCAGCTGTTCTCTGCTCAAATCTCCTTCTGAAACTCTGGGTTGGAACTCTTCTGGAACAAGTGGCATGAAGCCAGAAACAAGACGCCTGAAGCGAGCCAGCAAACGAGAGAACTAGAGAGAGAGGCTGTGTTTTCCGCGGGCTCCGGGTTTTGACTCTCGGAGGCGGGTGCATGACGTAAGCTTACACTACTTTTTCAGCCAATGATATGCTTGAACTGTGTGCATGTCTGCCTGGGTGTCTGTGTAAGGTGATCTGTGCTATATGGGGATTTCTGGATTAGACAAAGAAACGCTTATTTCTCCATTACTCCGTCTCATAGAACATTTGTCTCTGTGATTCTGAAAACACCACATCTTGTTAAGATATGCAGATTAAAGATATAACATAGACTTGTAATATAAAGACATCAAAATAACACACAACGTAATTGATGATTATGACTTTCAAAATTCAGATGAATATCTATGAAATCGTGACATATGAATAGTGAACCACACAATGTTAATTTTCTGTGTTAACAATGGGGATACCAAACAAATACCAAATAGATACCGAAGGGACATCGTTAGAAGTTAATAGTTGCATATATCTTGTCCATTTTACTGAGTCCTCTGGGATTTAAATGTTCAACTAATCAACACTGCAGACCACTAGGGGGCAATGTGGTTCCATCAGGCAGGTTGGGCATTTTCCACCAAAATCAGTTCTTTGTCAATATTTAAGCCAGAATCGTACAAATTGTCTCTATATGCGTCTTGTGATCAAGCTGGAAACCTGAAAGAAATTGTATACGGTTATCAAACACATTTAATATAGTTTTAAGATTCGACTAAAAGTGAGTCTTAGTGAAGTCTTCTCAGTTCGTATGTAGCCATCTGGTCTCTTTCTCTGGGGGGGAGAGGGTGTTAACATGTCAATTCGATTCATGGTGAAGATAAGATAGTGAGGTCTCCAACATCTCCAACAGAAAGGTCCTTTGTTCATTCGAGTTTTCCAATTTTTATGGCAAGTGTCTGTTGCTTATTTTTCACTCCCAAAAGCTCTTAAGAGGGTAGAAGGTTAACGTAAATTAGGCAGTTTCTGTCTCTTTTTCCTTTGTGGAAAGAAAATGAAGATCTGGTTTATATCCACATACGTAAACATCCCCCACAGGAATGTTGGTTTTGTCAAAGTTTGAAAAACTCTTAATCCACACGGCACTGTGACTGCTACATACGAATCTGTGCGCACGCATTAATCCAAGCACATTTCGTTTGTACATCCCAATCAACGTGGAACTGAGCGCACATGTCAGAGCACCCGACTCCTCCCTGTCCACGCCCCTACTTAAATTTGCAAATCATATTTAAATGAGCCCTGCACCTGCGATTCCCCTCGCTGCACAATCAGAAAATAAAGAAAAAAGAATTAATAAGACGGGAAAAAAATGAGAACTTTACGGAAAGCGAGATATCGGTGCTACTTTCTGAAGTGGAGGTCCGCAAAAATGTGTTCTTTGGCACACTGTCCTCCGGCATAAGCGGCAAACGCAAGAGGAGTGGGTGAGAGAGCCTGAGGCTGTCAATGCTGTGGGGTCTGAGAAGCGCACACAAGCAGAGGTGAAGAAGAAGTGGTCCCACATTAAGGTGGATGTGAAGCGGAGACTGGCTGCCCACCGCCGCAGTGTGGCCAAAACAGGCGGGTGGGGGGGTGACCGACTGTTTGAACAGAGAGTCGGCGCAACTATGGGTGGCACTGCTCTTTGCCCACAGAGATGTTCAGGGGCTTGTTAGAAAGATCTTAAGCTGAAGTTTAACCAGCAAAAAACAGCAAGAAACTAACTTTAACCACCGACTATGATGCTGTGAAGACAGGATAGAAATTGGGGGCGCACATGCTCAATGCACCTCACGGGGAATAATATTAGGACAATTACACGAATAAAGTTACTCACCAAGAAGCCAGCCATCACACACAGTGCCACCTTGTAATCTGTTCCCAACATGCTGTTACTCAGAATGTATGAATTGTGCGTTGAACCAGGCCACCTCGCCACAATGTTGGTTAATTGCATTTATGCATCACATATGATCTGTACATCGATCAAATGAAAATGTTTCCTGTTAACATACAAATTCATCATGTGATGGCGCTTTTATAGCAATGTGTGTGCAGTCGATAGCTCCGATTACAAAACCGGCTCTCGCTTCAAATTGAGCTTTAATGTTGGCCTGTTCAACTGCATTGTGGGAATTTGATATACGTGGCTGAGATGCGGATAATTCTGTCCCACACGGCTGGCATGGCTCGGCTCAGGGTTGACTAGCACAGTCCCAATCGGTTGTCCAGCTCCCTCTGGAATGCCCCGGTTGGAACCCCAGTGTGCACATCACCTGTGAGCACAGGCAGCGCATGGCTCCTCGCTGTGTTGCGCTCCAACGCCGGCCGCAGCTCTGCGCACAGTTCCAGGAGGATTTCCCTCAAAACTCAGTCGCCATCATGTGCCAGCAAATCCTCTGTCTAGTGAACACACGCTCTCTTCGAATTGCACCATTTGCAAAGTCTTCTAATACTGCTAAAGCAGCCATTGTTTTCAATGGTGTGCATTGCACCACTTTGCGCTGCTTTTATATCCACTCGTGTAATTGCAGACACATGGGTGCGTTCATTGTTTATCAGTATTAATAGTCATGTGTCTCAGATGTGCACATCACAGTCTGAGGACTAATTGTTTTCACATTTATTTATTATAACAGTTTCCCAACATCACCTTAGGTGTCGCCAAAGAATCAACAGCTGTAGAAAAGTGCGTACGCCAGCCCTGAAGTTGGCGGGAGGCACCGCACATTTCCACGGTCTTTTCACTCTCGATACATCTGATCGTTGACGTGAAAAGGTGCGTACGCCACTATTTTGTGCGTACGCACGCTTTGTACATGAGGCCCCTGGTCCTTACGGCTCTTAAAGTGAGGTAAATACATCTTCAGTTAATGAAAACTAAGCCAAAATGCAGAAGCAGTGTGTGAAAAACTAAGTACACCTTCACTGCTTCAGGCAGTTTGCTGGTCCGAAGCATTCAGGTGTGTGTGTGTTAACACAATGCCGAGGAGGAAAGGCATTATCAAGGACTGTCCATCAGTCTGGGAAGGGGTATACGGTCAAATGGAGCAAACAGAATGTCTGAAAAAGAAAATAATCAACTTCTACAATGATCCAGTTAAAGTCCAGACCTCAACCTTACTGGAATGCTGTGGTGGGACCTTAAGAGAACTTTGGATAAATGATTGGAGCAAACTGCAATCAACCGAAGCAACGTTGTAGAGAAGAGTGGACCAAAATCCTTCCACAAGGATGCGAGAGACTGATAACATCAATGAGAAAACCATGACTTCAAGTTATTGCTGCTAAAGATGGTTCTACAAGCGGATCGTGGGGTGGACTCATGTGTTGTTGTTCCTCCGAGGTTGGATTTACCTAATTCTAAGACCTGGTTAGAGAATGTTTCACTACGTCCTGGGATGTAGACCTTTCTGACTGAAAGACGGTGTGCGTTCTGTCTCACAGAACTGTAAAAGGTTAGTCAGTAAATGGGAAACGTAAGCAGAGTTAGTTTGTTAGTTGATAAGTTTAATGTTACCTACAGCCGTGAACTCCTCCAGGTTGATGCGGCTGTCCTTGTCGCGGTCCAGCCTCTGGAGGAGTTCTCTGATCTGGTATCCAGGCAACGGACAACCCACCTCACGGAAGAGATTGCCAAGTTCAGAGGCACAGATGTAACCGTTGCCATCCAAATCTGAACGGGGCGGATGGGAAAGAAAAAAAAAAAAAGAAAGTTTCAACAAAGCTTTTCTCCTTTTCTGATTGACCCAACATAGTTTCACATGTGCTGCCCCAAACATCGTTCTGAAGGAGAGAACAGGCCTCAGGTGCCTTTGAAAAGGAGACCACTGATCTCAGAGGGACCAACTTGGAGAAATATGGGTTAAATAAATAAATAAACACAAACAGCATCTGACTGACAGTGTAATATTCACAGAAGCCCCGTTGCAGGACAAACACACAGAAAATAAGAGAGCTGCTCCCCAGAAAGACTCTGGTTGACCTCTTTAATACTTTCATAGAAGAGATTCTAAGAAATTCTAAATGATTCTTTTTCACCAATGACTGAAATGTGGGTGTATCAAAGGTTTAATTTCCTTCTGTGCACACAGAGACGAGCATCTGTCCAGCAGATGTTACACACGAGCACAGACAGGGGCATGCGTTAGATAGCTGCTGGAAACTCAGGTGTCGTCCACATCTACACACACACACACACACACACACACACACACATCTTAACTCACCGACTTTCCCAAAGCCCTCCCTGATCTCCTCCATCTCTTCGGCGCTGACCTTCTCAGACATACTGACACCTAAGGGAGACACAGGAAAATGCAGCAAATATAAAAAATAAGGAGTCTTTAAGGGTTTTTAACCCAGACGATCAATCACAGATCCACTAAAATGAAAGTGGCTGCAGTTCTACGACAAACTCTTCGGTCAGGGGGGGGGGGGGCACGCGCAGCAGCTTGATGTATTATACAAAGAGCCATTTATCACTCTGCTGCTCCAGCAGTCTGGAGAGCCGCACGACTTCTAACATATTCACTGCCTCTGGCGCAATGTGATTCTATAATGGAGGCTACAGAGGGTTGTTATCAGAGCTTGTGTAGGAAGACGGTGACTGTAATGAATCGATGATTCCCCTGTTCTCAAACAAAAACTGATGCGTGATAAACATTAGCTCGTAACAGACAGAATCTGAGGTCAATGGCTGCGAGGAGGTCTTGAGCCACCCCTCATCTTTTCAAGAAGTCAGCACTTTTCTTGGAAGCATCAGTCCAGGCTTGTAACTGACCATTTTAAGGAATGAGTTTTGGTTGTTTTTTGGTTCGTTTAGTCAATTAACACCGACCTGTGAAACATTCAATTAAAAAAAAATCAAAATTAAAAACAACTAAATGAAGCGATGTTGTGTCTACATATATTGGACAACTTGGGGAAAAAAAGACAATTAAAGGCACATTTAGGCACTTAACCAGCAAAGACACATTGTTTGGTTGCATCTAAGTATGTATGCCAAAGATGACACACTTCAACAGACATTAAATAGCCATTTTTTTGCACTGACAAGGTGATTCTCAAAGAGTTGGACAGCTGGAGGACAAAAAAAAAGAATTGTCAGGTCTAAAAAAAAAAAAAAAAAAAAAAAAAAAAAAAAAACATCTACAGCAGACGAACAGAATCTGAAAGTGATATCTGTAAGAAAAAAGACCGACACAGTTCCTGAGAGATGCATCTGGACTTTCAGCTGATCCATCTAGTGTTGGCCCAAGCCTCACCAGAAATGGTCTCCATGGAAGGGTGGCTGTCAAGAAGCCATTCTTAAGGATGGCAAACAGGTCTTATGGAGGGATGAATCCTCCTCAGAGCCCGGACCTCAACATTACTGAAGCAGTGTGGGATCATCTTGACGGAGAACGGAACAAAAGGCAGCCGACATCCAAAGAAGAGCTTTGGGATGTCATTCAAGAAGCCTGGAGAACTATTCCTGAAGACTACTTAAAGAAATGACAGGAAAGCCTTGAATTTATTTTCTGCAGCTAATAAGTGTCCAATGAACAGAGGTGGGCGAAGGTAGCTCCTCTTATTGTGTGTGCATAAAACATAAGTAATACTATTAGAGAGGATGTACAGTTTATAAACAGGAAATGGTGAGCTTAGCTTGTCCTGTTAGAAAGAGCTTACAGCTGCAGAGAGCAGAGCCCTGCTGGACGCTTCACAATCTCAGACGATCAATACAGGCCTGGAAGGCAGAGCCATTCAGACATATCATTGGTATATGTCTCCTGACACCAAACAGAGAAAAGGGATCTGATCCAACAGCGTCACATTCCTTAACCATTGGATTTGATGAGATCTGACCTCCTCCTACTTCCCAGTCCTTCTCTTACCAAAACTGAGATCATCTCAAGTCGCTGACTGTGAACGTCCTCCTTCGTGTAAAAGCACCTTTCAACATCGGAGACCACCCCGGGCCCTCTTTGAATACCGCAAGTGCAGCCTGACCCAACAAACAAATGCTGCTCATTAGTGGTAGTTTAGTCAAGCGGACATGGCAAACACACAGTCCCGAGGAGGCCATCTCGGGACTCAAACCTGTAGTATGCTTTGGAACTCTGCTAAGAAAATAAAGCTTGGGGGGGGGGGGGGGGTCGTGTGACACACGTGCCACGAGACAGTTGTTTGCTCCCCCAAGTCATTTGACTAATGAATGAAACAGGATGCGTGCATACACAACACAGAGAGGCACCATCATGAACTCTGACAACTGTAACATGACTGGCTGAACAAACTGGGAAAGGTGGTGTGGAGCTGTTTTATAGGTAGTCTGAGAAGTTTGTGTGTCGGTGGAAAACGCTCCATTCTATGTTTAAGGATTTCAATTTGAACTGCCACCAGATGTCGCCGCTTTGGAAGGAACAATCCTTTGGCTTCAAAGGGATTTGAAACGAGTCTACGCAAATTAAGTCAAATCTAGTTAAGACATCAAGTAACATCCCGGCCGATCAGCTCTGACAGAGATGTGACAGTATGTTGTTTTGTTTTTTTTGTTTTTTTTGTTTTGGGGGGGGGGGGAATCAAACAATTTGATTCCCATCTGTACTCCACATTCGGAGGATCCATTCATCCGGCCACACCGTGATCCCAGGCGTGTCTTTCAGATCTCCGGAGGCTGACACACATGTCTGCGTCCACAGTGACGATGCGTTTCATATCCTCATCCCGACACCCTGCTGCTGCACAGGTTGCCAGCCACAATTTAGAGGCTAATACTGAGTGAAATCTCAAAATGACCGGTTTTTATAAGAATTACCCTATATATCTGCACACCAAAGCTTAAATCTGCGTTTCACTTTGAGTGTTGAGTTTAAATGGGATTCTGCAATATGAACATCATAGTGATGATGTTAAAAAGGTCAAATATTGGTATTCTGAACTGAGAGAAAATGTGCTTCCAATGAGGTTTTCTTAATGGAAAGAAAACTACTCCCAGCGCCACACTGCCTTGTATATTAGAATTTCGCTTTTTAACGAAAAAAAAAAAGCTAATTTCTGGTTTCCCCTGACATATCTTTAATGGAATCCCTTCCAGAGAAAAGCTGTGAAATGTATTTCTAACTTAACACAGACGTGTCGCAGTGATTTAAAACACATATTTCCCGTTCCTCGTT
The DNA here is from genome assembly GCF_027942865.1 of Odontesthes bonariensis. NCBI lineage: Eukaryota > Metazoa > Chordata > Actinopteri > Atheriniformes > Atherinopsidae > Odontesthes > Odontesthes bonariensis. The sequence continues at coordinate 8,667,846 of NC_134518.1, read as the reverse complement.
GAGTCTAATAAAAACATTTGGCTTCTGAGTCGTGAGAAAACGCCCTGAAACGCTCAGTTCTCTTACCTGAAGTCCGCTGGTGCAATTCGGTAAAAACACCCGGGGAAATGTATCCCTCTGTCGGCCTCTCTGCCCCTCTGTCCCGTTTTCTTCTGCTGACACCGCCCGTTAAGTGGAACGGCTCCGCCCCTCCGCGCCACCCCTTCTCAAACAACCCTCCTCCACGTTCTGCTGCTGTGAGCAGCCATGTCTTCACCAGCACTCAACAACAGAAACATCTTTGCAGGAGACACACATTTTTAGGAACACTAGCTTATAGTAAAGCCAAATATGTTCAAGAGCGTTTAGACGAAAAAAACATAAAGATGAAAATCGAAATCATGTCTAAAACTGCTAATTCCTGGCCCGACATTATGCTAATGCTATCCAATTAAAGCAAAACCTGTGTTTAACAATCTATAGAAATCATCATGTCCACGACTTTGAAGATAATAGTAGCATAATTAGTTTTAGACTGTCTTTTCAGAAGTTCTATCATAGTTTAACCAACAAGTTGATGAATATTTTTTTCCACAAAGTACTGTAAATACCACACCAACATATATTAATCACCTAAAAACCTACCAGTGTTCCCCAAAAACTTCCCCTCATTCAGTGAAGGGGATTCAAGGACAAATATATTAATAAAGCACATTTCAAAACAAACTAAATTTAAAAGAAAAAAAAAGGTGGCCAAATGCTTGACAGTAAATCAGAATTAGCATTTAAAAAGCACAGGTTGATGGACATGCCCACTTTGTTTATGGAATGGGTTTTTCTATGGAATATTTGCCTCACTAATGTCAGGAATGGACCACGACTGTAAATCTCTCTTTACCATTTGATTCAAATATATTTCAGACTTTACATGTGGTGTGGTGGTTAGCGCTGTCACCTCCCAGCAAAAACGCTCCCGGTTTGAATCTTGGCTGGGGCCGTTCTCTGCTGAGTTTGCATGTGCTCCCCATGCACATTTGGATTCCCCCTGGTTACTCTGGCTCCCTCCCAATGTCCAAAAACATGCATGTTGGGTTAGTCAATTATTATAAACTGACCCCAGGAGTATGTATGAGCGCGTATGGTTTTTTGTCTCGTTTATTAATGGATGCATAAATGGAACAAAAATGGCACGCAATAGATATCCAGTTCTATGGGGTCATTGGGGTTAACCTTCTGAGGGTCATACTGGAACCAGGAGTTATGGGATGGGCACCTGGCTCCCACATGCACCAAGCTCTTTGAGTCCTTGGAGAAGGCTTCCGAGAGCGCTGCCATCCCAGTGGACAAAGCCTAAGAGGATGGTTTAAACACAGGTTAGTCTTGCAATGATATCTTGCCGATACTCTACACTGAAGCCCAAGGGGGAGCTGTGTGTGACAGTCGGTTCGACAGTTGATTCGACAAATCAAAATCAAATCAAATTTCTTTGTATAGCACATTTCATGTACAAACAATTCAAAGTGCTTTACATAAAATAAAACATTAACATAACATTAAGTACAATCTATGGAAGCCGTTTCCGCCACTTCATAAAAAATAAAAAAAAAAGATATAATTTTGAATTAGAATATCTTTTTTTTTTCATGAAGTGGCGGAAAACGGGCTTCCATTACATACACAATGAAACGTAAAAAAAAGTTAACTGTATGGTGGTCACCTGGCATCCCCCTGCAGCTGCGACGGCCCTAGTTAAGATACAAAATCTGACAGAATCAGATTTCATGCCATCACAGCAATAAAGAGAACATGGCAGGTTTACCATCTTCTCCAGAGCAAAACACACCAAGCAGCTTCTGTCCACCACAGCAAAATGTGCCTATGGAGTGTTAGTGCATGTTTGTGCATGATTATGCGACCTCCAGTGGTCATGAAAGCCGCTGAATGTGAAGGGTAAAAATGGCGTCCACAATGTGCATGTCGCAATGTAAAAAGTACATTTTTAAAATTCTAAACATGAAGCATGAAGTGGCGTTGATGTAACTCTCTAAAGCCAACCAGGATGTGACAATGTTTCATCTTAACTTTACAATTCTCTACTCTACAAGACAGAATTATGAGTCTGATTTAAGGGCATTAACAAACGACAGATATGACGGTTTCAGTTGAAGGATTTGTTGCTCATTTCTTCAGTCCCTCGTGGTACATGCAAAATAGCTGTAAAGCCACACCCATCAAGTTGTCAGAATTGGTTCCTCTAATTTTCCACGTAGAACAGAATGGACCTCGGCCTCTCTGAGGCTGTCGGTCAGAAATCCCCAAACATAATGTTGATGGTGGATCTTGCTCATGATGTGTCTTGTAACACATAAGAACACCTGATGGGTATGTTAACAAGGTTCAAACGCTCAGACAGGGGATTGAATCGAAGAGAATTCTTTAAGCGATCTGTTGGTTTCCTTGGCAAGGCAACTTTTTTTTTTTTTATTGGCTTTGTATGAATTGGACTTATTTTGAATTTGAATCATTTTATTTGATTGGATTATCAAATCAAATTTATTTGTATAGCACATTTCATGTACAAAACAATTCAAAGTGCTTCAAATGAAATAATTATGTGAAGCATTGCAATTAATTCGGATTGTAACAGGCTTGAATGGGACTGTATCTTTTAAGGTGTCTTGAGATGACGTTTGCCGTGATTTGGCACTAGATAAATAAATCTGAATTGAACTGAATTGAATTGGAAGGCTGGCCCTTAACATTTTAAACTGACTGAACATTATTGGAAAACACTTTAAGACTTGGATCTGTTGATGAGGCCGATATCCACTGACATGATGTGTAGTCATGCATGCCAGTGCTGTGACCTTTACAATGATTGTGTATTACTTTGGCAAGAAATATCAGTCTCATCGTCATGCAGGTGAGGCACATATGGTCAGGTTTGAATTTGCTAAAGATTATGGATTATTCATTCTGAAAGCATGCTGCAGCTGTGAATGTAGCTTTGTGCCTGAACTGTCAGAGCTCTGTTGTTGCTGCCAGTCTGTACATGCAGGAATTCCTCCTCCCTCCTTCATCCTCCTCTCATACCTTTCCTTCCCTCCCATTCCTTCTCCTCTGTCCCCTCTCGTCTCTCACTCTTTTTTTTCTGGAGTGATATGCTGAATCTTGTCAGAGTAAATTCCTCCTCTGTTGCAGACACCCAAGAAGAACTCTCTACAAGGATCAGACTACCTAATTCTTCTTAGATATACATGGTTGCATTTGGATTGGGAGATGTCCTGTTATTTGAATGCATTTTGTCTGTCATTTGAATGGATCCCAATGCAAAAAACGTCTCATGAATTTTTAATGATTGCCTAATGGAAAGCTTTTGAACCTTTTGGTCCTTTACAGACACTAAAACAGTGTGTTCTGCTGGTACTACACTCGGATTAGAGTTTATTTGAAACAAGTTAAAACTTTGCCAGCCAGTCTCTGGATTATGTTTTAACTTTTACAAAGAGATACTAGACAATGATGTCACTGAATGGCACAGACATCTCAAACACAGACTGGTGAAAAGACAATGCCACATTGAGCAATATCTCAGATTCTTTAACAGTGTTATTTTTGCATGTGCCACACAAATAGCCATGTATATACAGTATATATATATATATATATATATATATATTTATCCTTCAGTCCAACTAATAATCAAAAGAAAAAATACATTACATATAGAGTGATCCACAACAGTAAGACACTTGAAGTCTTCAGGTTCAATCATTTGCAATTTGTTGCATTCAGATGTTACTCACGTCTGATTTTCATACCATTAAAAATAAAAAAATTTAGGAAAACTATTCCAAAACTAAACGACTTATGTGTTTAGACCGAAACACAGACCACAGTTGATGATTTGTACCTCCTCATTAAGACGGTTAGAGAAGGACCTTGGATTTTTTCTGCTTACCCAGGGCCGCATACTGACAAGCGGTTCATGTGATAACGCTGACAGGATGCCAGGAAGCCAAATAAACTGTTGGCCAATTCACTATTGTTTGCCCTACGGCAGTGTGTGTGTGTGAGAAAAACACTGTTGGGAAGAATTGGGCACAAACAGAGTTCAGACTGAAAGACAGAACATTGTGCAGTTTGGGCAGGATGAGGCAAATTCTTTAAACACATGCTTGTATGACTCAACCAAACACACACATTACTGAACACACAGAAGCTTGTGCTGTGTGTGAAGTGTATTCCCTCTCCATTTGAATATTTCAGATATCTGCATACAGTATGTAGGCATGATTGCATGTGGTACGTGTTTACCCAAGTGAACATTATCCAACTACTGAGCTACAGAACACCAACATGAGGTAGCTCAGTGGTACAATGTGACAGACACATTCATTATACACTGACCAAATCAGCTGATCAAAATGTAAAATATAGCAAATAGAATAGAAATGAAAGATAAAATTATATGGAAACGTCGAAAAACCGTTAAGATTTCATTTTAAAAGAGTGCATAAATCACAGTTGCATAAACAGTTCCATAAAAAAGGTGCACAGCTGCGGTTTGGATCATTTTAAGGCTCCTTATATGTGAACTACAAAGACCAGAGAAAGAAATGTTACAATAATCAAATGTGGAATAATCAGTTCCATGTAAAAAAAAAAAAAAAGAATAGAAAGAAATCATAGCATCAAATATGACAGAATGGGAACAAATTCTCTAAATGTTTTCAGGTGAAAAGACACTGGTCCCATAAAGAAAGTCAGCTTACCAGCCATAATGACATTAAATAAGAAAGTGCATCCTCTTTAAATTCTAAGGTTTTGTACATCAGACATAAAGAAAAGATTCTTATCAGGTCATAATGTTAGGCAAATGGGTGGAGAGATAAGAAACTCATCAAATATTCTGTTTAGAAATGAACTGATCATCAACAGGTGTGAGCACCTCGCTGAAAGCAGAAGTTTGGACAGTTTGCTGGTGTGGAGAATTCAGGTGTGTGTTAGCACGATACCAAGGAGGAAAGACATCATCAAGGACCTAACTCAAGCAATAGTTTCTGCCAATCAATCCGGGAAAGTTTATAAGGTCATTTAAAAAACTATTTGGTCCATTGTTCTACAGAGAGAAAGATATTCACAAGTGGAAAACATTCAGGACAGCTGTCAGTTTTTCCATTAGTGGACGTCCCAGCAAGTTCACCCTAAGGTCAAAAACCCAAGAGCTACATCTCAGACTCTACAGGCCTCAGTTAGCATGTTAAATGTTAAAGTTCATGACAGTACAATTAGAAAAAGCTTTGTAGGAGAAAGCCTCTTCTCTCTAAAAAGTTAAAGTCCAGACCTCATTCTGACTGAAATGATGAGGTGGGACCTCAAGAAAGCTGTGCAGAAATGCTGCAAACATCATTATACTGAAGCACAACGTAAAAAAGTGTGTGTTAAAATTCCTTTACAATGATGTGAGAGACTGATAGCAGCCCTCACATCATTGTGGCTTATGATGAATGATAGCTTATGTTCCACAGCTTATAAAACTCGCAGAAAAAACAGCTAAATTCGTCAGAATTGATGAAACCGTGATAATAGCAAAGATGTGTAAGGAGAGACCTTGAGTCGATATAACTACAGATCAGAAGGGTTTTCATCTTTTCCTTTCTGCTGTGAGAGATTGGCAACATAGGAAGTAATTAGCTTTCACTCTCTGCTTGTAATAACACAGCTACTCTGCATGTCATTAATGCCCCTTTCCTCCTCAGTCAGCCACCTCATCCTGCTCCTTCTCCCACTGTTTCACTACCATTTGTCTTCCTCCTGTCTTCCTCCTCCTCCTCTCGGGAAGCAAACATTCCCCATTTCACATTTAGACCCAGGCAAACTGGACTCACTAAGTGATGGCATTAAAAGCATCAGAGGACGTTCCATCACATCCTGTGTTCGTGAACAGGTTTGACCTCCACTGCTCGACAGTACACTCATGTCGGGTCAGTAAAGGAGTGAGAGAATGGAAAGTTTTTTGACCGGCAACTTCCTTTTTTTTTCTCTCCCCTTTCAAACTTGCTGAACACAAAGTATTATGTCACAGGTTTTTCTGTCATCCAGGCAGACAAAAGTCTCCATTGTTGCCGGGTAACTTCACACTTGTCCCATTATCCCAGAGCTCTTTTAGCCTTTCCATTTGCGTGTTTCTATTCCTTAACAACACCTTCAGGCAAAGCTGTGTGTAAATCAACCAAATCAGGAATGGATTCTATGAGCGTGCGCTTTTATATCACATGCAAATGGGAAAAGGGAAAACAATGGCAGCTTGTTGTGTGCATGTTACTCAGGGTGTTGCTTTAAGCAGGTCCTCTGCTCAACAATGCACTCCTCCAGGACCACGCCCTTCTCAGCATGCCCCCATCCTTCTCATACCTTTATTGGCTTCAGCCCACATGTCCTTATTTGGTGGTGCAGCCAGCTCAGATGATGATTGGTCAAGGGAAAAGTAAACTATTTCACTGGGACACATGCACCTGTGCTGGCTTGCTAACACCCACGCCTGTTCTCAGCATCTCCCCTGAACCTAGACAGGTACAGACACGACATTAATGACTTTACTGTGTTAGTCTCATTGCTCTGAAAATAATGCCATTAAACTAATGTCTTAATCACACTTCCTTTGCTGGAAGTCTGTGAGGAGACGCTGGAGTACAGCAAGGCATTCCAGACTCCCTGAATATGACACACACGAAGGATTCTGAGGAAATCGCTTATCGGTAATTTGAGGAAGTTGGTAAGCTATCACAGAGAGAAATGTGCTTCTGCATTTACCCACCCGCCCCAGGCCAATGAGCTCATGGTCATGGTGTGTGCAGAAAATACCATCTGTGACTCTGTCGGTACATTTAACTGTGTGGTTTTCATAAAGAGGATAATCATTGTTTTACTTTCAGAAAGGGTTTTATTACAGCTCGAATCTGAGCTGAAGATAAATGTGTTTAAAAAAAACAACTGAAAAGCAGCCTGTAAAAAGACTGATGTGACGACTCACCAAAAGAGGAGAAGCAGTTGCCTCCAGTGGAAACAAAAGACAAAAACACAGTGTCTCTGGCTTTTATTTTTTTTATTATACAGATAAGCAAGGCAAGCACACGTCCACGGATTTACATTTGAGCGTCACCCAGCGTGGTGTCATTCAGTCAGAGGGCTCTGCTGCAGCCTCCAGTTCAGACACGACAGCTCTGGATGGGACACAGATGAGACGGCACGTGTGAGCGTGAACGTGGTCAAATCAAACTAAATCTCACAAATGAAAGAACAGCTGCTTCTACATGGAGTGTGGAAGAAAAGAAAAACAACACTTTGTCTTTTATCATAAAAAAACACCCTTCACTATGATGAATCATTCCTACCTCTTACAAGTTTTCAGTCATTTTTTTAAACTTCTGATGCTAAATTCCTCTGTGAGAGGGCGGGACAGATTTTCTTCTCCACACGTGTGCAGGTCTGCTGCACCGTTAACACCAGGAGTACTTGTGTTCATACCGTGCATTAAAAATGCATCTCCGGTGATCACCTGGGATCAGTTACCTGCTCTGCATGAAAATAGATACACAGTCAGCTGAGGACATCACACTGTTGGCTGCTGACATTTCTGCTGCATCACAAAAACATTCTCGGTGACCTCTTTTTTCTTTTTTTTTTTTTTAAATCTCCAGGTCCTCTGGACACCCTGCAGTTTTCTTCGCTATGATATTACCCCGACGCCACAGAAATAGTTTCAATCTGAATCTGAATCTGAATGAAAATCTATGGTTGAAAAATTGAACCAAAGCTCCATTCTGCCAATCTTATCTATTAACTGTTATACAAGAAAGTTGGAACCTGCCTGATGAAAATTATTGTGGAATTAAAGTGGTCATAAAAAGCCAGACGAGGCAGAAATGAAGCACAAACTGCGATACCCGGAGAAACGCCGTTACAATGTTCTTTATATTGATCGAGTCTTTCCATCTGTAGCATACAACCCGCTCCTCATATAAACGGGCCGACAGCCCATCGGTGCATTTTGTGCTGAAAAAGCGTCAAATGACACAAGATTCCCCTTTTTATATGGCCTCACACTAGTCTGGCGACGCCATCCTACGTACTTCCGCCCAAAGATTTTGGCTCTGCACATAGTCTGGCCCAACCCCCCTACCTCGGTTCGCTCAGTGTTTCGCCAATCAGCAAACAGTTGAGAGTGGTGACGCAGAACTCACCCGCGGAGTCCATTGTAGTTCATGTAATTGTAGTTCAACCGCAGCGGAAATAAACATGGCGACGGAAGAGGAGACGCTAGAAGCTATCCATGAAGTTGTCTCAACTCTGGAGAGCATTACACAATTAAAACAAGAGCGAGAGGAATGCCTCGTCAATTTTGTTAGTGGCAAGGATGTCGTAGCTCTCCTTCCAACTGGCTTTGGGAAAAGTTTGATTTATCCAATGGTACCGTTGTGGGATGAAAGCGGATGTGGGAAGCGTGATTCGCGAGCTAGAGCCTCGCGAGAGTAAGCATGAACCTCAGCGCATAACCTACGTAACTTCTAAACATTACTGATTGGTTAAGGGAACTCCAATGAATTTAAGTTGCTGAGTAAGGTCCCACCCTCCATGGGAACGGATTCCTCTTGGGTTTTTCCAGACTGTTTGATGGAGTCAACAGTCGGCTTTCGCCCAGGCTAGCCTCACAAAGAGCTACAGTTCCATATGACACTCCTCTGAACTATTGAAGCTCTGACTAAAAGAACAGATCAGGAGTTCTGGTGTGATCCAATCTAACGGCGTTCTAACTGTGATCCAATAAGCCTGAACACGTGGTGGCACCAGGAATGAACAACCTGAATAATTGGCTACCTTGAGAACTTTTTGAAACCAGTAAGCTGACACATTTGTTACCAACTCTCCCAGGTGAAGGCGACGTACTCCAGCGCTCGTGTACACCTCTCACCTCTGCTCCTCAGTCAGCTCAAACTCGGCCAGCGTTTGCTTTGCCAGCCCTGATGTCGCTGGCAGACAGAAGGCTGCGGACAGCTGGACCAGCTCCATGGCTCTCTGGGAGTCACCACTGCTGTGACACAGTGACAGGAAGTTGTTCAGCAGCCCCTCACTGGAGAACACAGACAGAAGCACAGGGTTACCATCCTTTATGCCAAACCTAAGTCGTGTCAAATGGAATGCTGTGATGAGATTAACCAGAATCACATGGATGAAAGTTAGATGACGTCTGTTCTGTCTGGGCTGATTGAGAGTGTTTCACTGAAATAACTGATTCTGCACGGCTGTTATGGTGGACACTTACGAAGGAACTCTGTTTTTGGCTTTGAAGAGCTGCAGCATTTCCCTGCAGAGAAAGAAAAAGGCAGAAAGTAGGTGAAGTCACATGATTCTCCCTGAAGATTACTGGAGCCAGAAAACAGCGGAAGCTTGCATAGAAACAGGCTTCCAGCTGTTTCTCTCACCAGGCCTGTTGGGACTTGTTGGCCCACAGCAGCAGGGTGGTGACGTGCGACAGGGAGGAGGCGCTCCACTCATGATTGGGCCTCCCATCGATCACACTCTTTACATCCAGAGCGCAGGCGGCAAAAGACTCCAGAACCTGCAGACACATACAGAAACATGCTCAGGCTGACGTTAGCTTTCGTGTCGAAACGCTGATGAACATCAGTGTGTCTCAGATGGGTGAAGCAGCTGTTATTTCACATCATTCCCGACCTCAGGACTGTGTTTCTCTCTGGCCATCAGGCCGAGCAGCTCCTCCACCAGCTCAGACTTGTTATCATGACCTAGAGTCTTGATATCTGAAAAACACAAGAAAAGTTTCTTAAATTGTAAACTCCATCTTTAACAAACGTGGAATCTGTGCCGTTGGAACATCAGGTTTGAACTGACCTTTCCATATAGTGGGCAGCAAGTCCAGACGGCTGTCTGTGTCCAGAGCCTGCAGCAGGTCCCGCATCCCCTGAGAGTTGGGGTAGTACAACTGCAAACACCACAATTAATGGAAAGCAGGAGGAAGTATAAAGTGACTGTCCAATAAAAAACATCATTGTGCACAAAATGGATCCCTTTGTCTCAGACTTCCTTTTTTCTTTTGTTTGACCTGTAAAAGCTGATGCAAAGCAGGCCATCGATGAACGTGACACTGCTGCTCTATTCTCACCGCCATCGCACGCACGCATTAGGCAAAGTACACCGAAGTATAAAGGAGGTTCATCGCTATCAAACATCGCAAGATGAAAATCAATATTCAGAAATCCCGATTTAGATGCAGAGCAACAAATTACAAGAAAGTCTGACTGCTTAGGGGCAAAATAGAAATAAATGAGGGGTGGATTAACACCTGCACAGAACTGTGTTTATTACTAGATTTGCATAACAGAAACAAAAAAGCACAATAGTCAACGAGTTATAAAAATTGAGGATGCAGGAAAACCATAAAAATGCTGCGTTTTCTGGTGTGATGATGTATAACATACTGAGACATACTGACCGAGGGGATGATACGTCTGTACCACTTCAACACCTCATCAATTTGCTCCATCATGCACAACAGGTTGAAGAAGCGGCCGCTGGAGAGAAAAAGGAGGGAGGATGATTTGGTGAGAGCAGAACGATTATTGTGCCGACTGAAGAACATTATCAGGAGCACTTTTTTGGGAAGCGGGGGTTCACACTTACTAGTAAATACTCTGTCGGTAGGAGTCTCCCAGCAGCCTCCAGTTCTCTCCAACTTCTACTAGACTGTGCACTTTATAACCCAGCTCCAGGTCCTTATTATCCAAACACTTTGAAGAAGAACGTGTAGAGAAAAACAGGGGCTGTGAAGCCGCTCAGAATGTCTGATTGCAAACGGCCATTTAGAGTCAGCCTAATGTAGCAACAGCAACTGAATATGACCGAACAGAGCAGGTGACACTGATTAAATGGGTTGAATTCATGAGAAAAGATAGCAGGAAACAGGCTGATTGAATTTGATGTTAATGTCTTCATACAAACAAATCTAAAAGTGAGTAAATAGACATGAGAAAATGCCTCAAACCCTTCACTTAAAGACTAAAGGTAAAGTCAAAGCTGTTAAACCGACTGACACTGGAAGGGGAGTCATTTGTGATAAAAATATGTCCAAAACAGGAAATAAAGACTTACTATTCTCATTGCACTGGAGAAGAATAAAACTGGAGACAAAGAGAGAGAACACGAGCTTACTTGAATGCACTTGGTGAACTGATTTTAGATACCCGTGAGGAGAACATGTCTAACAAACCCGTATTACTGACTTCATTCCCAAACTGTGACGTACCATCATTGGGGTCCTGGCAGGTGAAGCTGGTCCCTTTCAGCTCCGTAATCATTTCCTCTAAAATGTCGATGTTGCTGGGCCCGGAGGAAGCTGCAGAGGAAATTGAAACATCCAGCTCACAAACAGCACCAGAGCAAAGTTTGGAAGCACTTCCCCGTCATGCACCATTGTACCTGATTTGAAAAAGACTGCCACGATGTGGTCATAGGTGGCCAAGCTGGGAGCTGAACACACACAAACGTAAGTCAGCGTAGGGACCGACAAGAAATAAAAAGTACCAATTCCCGTGTGGTGTTTGGCACAAATGTTACAGGAGAATTAATTTGGAACAGCAGCAGTGTGTGTGAGAGTTACCAATCCCCAGTGCCCTCATCTCATTCAGAGTGTGTGGAGCTTGTGTTTTAGCCATGTAGCCGCAGCGTCTCAGAGACTTGAGGGTGCTGTTGAAGGTCAGCAGGTTGGGATGAACTTTCTGTTGATTCATCTGGGTCAGCAGCTCCTGCGGACACAAGAACGAGATGCAGCTTTCAGTATTAACTGTGTGTGTAAAAACACACACACACTCACAAAGTGCTGCACAGCTCTGGACTCGGCTCTCATAATTCTTGTAATTAAGAAATCGTTCAGTTTAACATTCCTCTCAAAGGTGAATTGTTGCTACGATAAGAGGATATATGCAACATATTCAGTACTAAACACTTTGGGATGTCATAATTCTATTTATTTATTGGGGAAAAGATACCTGACAGAAATCTGAACATTACAGGAAGTCTGATGGTGTGTTCTGAAGGTCAGTGTGAGAGTAAATGAGTGTGAAGGGGCCTTACAGTGATGAGATCCCATCTCTCATTATATTTCTCTCGGACTTCTGGAGCTGCTGAGATCAGAGCGTTGAAGGTGTGGACGTCGGCTGGGGACAGGAGGTTACAGTCATTTCAACAGGCCCAATCAATTTGTACGTTTTATCAAGTGAAGTCATGGGTTGTGCCTCATTGTCTTCTTTGCTTGGCGAGGTTTCCGGAAGAGTAAGATCAAAGGAACTGGCTGAATTCACTAAATGCTAGGAACAGAGGGTTCTTTTAGCAAAGGAGACATTCCTCTATGAAAGGCAAAGAGATGCTGTCCCACAATTCCTTGAGGCAGTAACACTGAAATTGACCCTCATTTATTCCCTTTCAGTCACACTAATTAGGATTCACATAGATATCAAAAGGATAGAAGGGCGTTGCTTTTTTTCCTAAAAAGCAAAACACAGACTTTCATGACGTATAAGCAGAAGTAACGAGGGAGAAGTAACAGTTTCGGGAGAGAAATTCCAGCCCCAGAAACAGCCCTGATAGAGAGGTGATCATTCTGAGACCCTCCTGAACCGAGCTGAGCATTTCTGATACTAAATCTAAATCAAAACCTTTCTTTAAGATAGAGGAGGTCATCTGTTGGACCATCCAACAATACAAGTTGTTTTTTTCTCCAGTTAGTTGAAGCTTAACTCTTTGGTGCCATCTAGTGGTAGAGTGGAGAATAATAAGTCAAATCAAATATACTGTTGCCAGTTAAACATAATGAAATGTCCAAACTGGAGACAAGCTGCTGCTGATGTAAAACTGAAAGACATCTTACGATGAACTACACAGTGCGAGACGCCGTTAATGACATCATTCAGAAAAATAAAACCATGTTTATACAGATATCAACCTTCATGTTCAACGAAAATCACTCGGGACTAAAGCACAGAAAATACGCTTATTTTTCAATCCGTGAAATTTAAACTCTTTTTAGTTTAAATCATTTCATATTTTTAGACTTAAATGATCCACACCTGTCATTTTTATTTTCTTCACCGTGAAGAAAATTATTGTAGAAATAATTACAAGCAAAAATCTAAGTTATTGGTCCAAACCACTGTTTCAACTCAAATTGAAGAAATAATAGTTGGATTTGCACACTTAAATAAATGAGCTCCTTCAACTCACCCGTCAGCCTGTTGTTCAACATATCAGTGTACATGCTGAATGCCTTTGCGTAGGCTCCATGCTGCGGAGACACAGACATAATCCATCACTGTGGATGCACATAGACGGCTCTTTCAGTAACTCATGAAACGGCCGGTGGCTCTGTTGCTCCCTGCTGACAGACATCTCAGTGCTGAATGTGCTCCTACCTTCACCATCCCTCTGATCAGAGCAGAGTAACACTGCGTGTTTCTCTCTGGCAGCAGGTTGAAGATCCTCTCTGCGTTATTCTTTTCTTTCCAGGTAAACTTCAAGAAGTCGTTAGCCCGGCGCCCCTTCGGCTTCTGTCTCTTCACCCCCTCTGCTCCCTCCTCCTGAACACACCATACAAACAAATCTGTACATTTATATATACATGTAAAAAAACAAACTAAGAACATGCAAATTGTTCCTTTATTCATCACTTAGCATCAGCCTGAGGTGTGAATGATAGAAGACTCACTGCGTCCTCCTCCTGTGGCCCCCCTTCCTCGATGGGGTCCCTGTCACAGTAGAAACAGATGAGGTCTAGCAGGTCATGGGTCGTTTCTATGGAGACTGCTGTGCCTGCAAGAGGTGAAAAAAGAAAGAAAAGCAGGTGATGTGGTGGATTAACAGTAACATATGTGTGTGTGTGTGTGTGTGTGTGTGTGTGTGTGCGTGTGTGTGAGATCTCACCAGCTTGCAGCAGTTGATCGTACATGTCAACAGCTGCTGCAACTTTCCTTAAGCCGATTCGTTCTTTCAGTGCATCCTCGGTCACCTCCTCCAGACGCAGTGACACAGTCTCTGGCATCAGACACTGCACACACACACAGACCATAATGCAATTACTTCATCAATTTATTTATTTATTTTTTTAAAGGTCTGATTTTGCTAAATCTGATATTCACACCCTCTGTGTGTGTTTCTTACTGGTATATGTGGTTCAGCAAAGTCTTTAGTGAAGAATTTGGGATTGTTGTTGACAAAGTATTTGGCTGCAGATCTGCCAGATTCCTGGGAGAGAGTGAACAGCCTCTGCAGGGAGACACACACACACACACACACACACACACACACACACACACACACACACACACACACACACACACACACACACACGTATATATCAGTTTCTAACAGTGAATTATTGTTCCCATCATAAACTGCATTATAACGGCAACACCAAGGAGGGCACTCTTCACTTTCATTACGACAAACGGTCACCTGAGGGGGTACACCGATTCATTTTCATCAGTACATTTTTTTTCTTTTTATTACTTGACTTAATCTTAATAACATCAGGGTTACTGCCACTAATGAGTGTTACAACCATATCATGAACAAATACCAAGAGGACAACTCATTTTGCAACATATGCTCCCATCAAGATGACAAGCAAATATTTTTACATGAAATTGTTACATGTCTCACTTTGGACATATAATCGGTTTTCTATGTTTCTATGTTTTAACATACAAACTCAGCAGAAGTCCTGGGAGACAGGTACGAATCATCCTGGAACTGGTAGGGATGTGCTGTGGGATCCTGGTTGGAAGAAGATAAGACTTTTGAGTGAGAAGATAAATAAGAGTATGACTTCATAAAAACAGAAAAAACTAAATCTTAGAGGAGTGAGCAAATTCTTACCCTGCTGACAGTCAACGCCAGAGCCTCCAGCACTGCCTCTTTGCTCCTGTTAATTGAGAAACAACATCAATGAAATGCCACGTTTGAAGAAGACTGCAAAGAAAACAGACCCAGGGGTGTGTATGACACCTCATGTGACAGTTAAATCATCACTTACCATGTTTTCTTTCTGGGGATGACAATAGACTCTGTCGATTCTGAAATGCAATTGACAAAAAAGGGCTTTTATTTTAAAATATCCAAAAAGCAACACAATCATACAGTGTGTTATGAAGCCACTTCTTTATAACAAAAAGAACTGAGGTCAACCTGAATGAAAACAAATTACCTTTACATGTATTGCTTTGTGGGGCATCAATAATTACAAATTGCAGCGCCAGTCAGCTGATAAGAGGAGGTTATGCCCCTTTTCATTTACCTGTAGTAATTCCTGCAGCTTGTTGTCGCAGAGCTGGAGTCCAACCAAAACTCCTGAAAAGAAACGAGCATTTGTTTGTTAAACTGAGGAACAATCTCCGTGACCTGAACCTACGTTTCTGGGGAACTGCTACTGCATTAAGGTGCAGTTGGTCTTGTGAAAAAAAACGTTGTTCCATAGTTTATAGATATTGTACTTAGACTGTCTAAAGTCTGTGACAAAAACAACATTTGTCGCCTCGTTACTTTGGGATCACCACATCTTGAAAAAGATGATCTTTTGCTTGTTATTACTAAAATATCTGCACAACAGTGTACAGTAGAACCGATGAATGTAAAGAAACGGTGACTGCAAAGTGCCAGGAAAAGGCCGTTTTCTCTCCCAGTTTAAAAGCTATTTCGACATATTTTGACAATATTTCACCCCGTATTATGATGTAAGTAAACGACATGAAGGCATGACCTTCTGTAAGATGATGCTAGCTGCAGCTGTCATACTTTTGTAGAAACTAATAAACGACACAGAATTAAGCAGTACTGAACAAAATTCTAGATTAAAACAACAATTTGACAACTTGTCGTACCTGTTTCCCCACAACTGTTCGAAGTTATACCGCAGAAGTCGTCCGTTTCTCTGCATATAATGCCCTATGTGCTTACCGGGAGCCGCCATATTGTTACAAACTGAAGGCTTCTGGGAGGTATAAACCATGTATTCTAACCGCGGGGGAGCTGGAATAATAAGAATGAATGAATGAATGAATTCTAAAGAATAAATTACACCTTTTTAACAGTTGAAATATATTAATAATCAATATTTGTTTTGAAATATTAGACCATGTAATGGAAATGTTCAGCAGGTCTTTAGAAAAGCCCAGTCATGGGCTTTTTGTCCCCCCTCTAATAGGAACTTTTTTCTAACGGTCCCACGTGTGTAACAGAAGATATATACGACTCGTGGGCTCCTACTTGACGCCATGAAATTATATTTATAAGCACCACAAAGTCAAAAATAATTCCTAAAAATGTTGTTTGGAAAAGAAGTGCCATGGCGGCGTTTAGAGGGCATGTCGTTTGGCATGTACTCCGCCGAAGAAATAAGGTGAGAGATGGCTTGCTAGCTTGTGGCTGTACACTCAACGAGTTATAAACAACGTAGCAGCTCGAAGCAGAACGCAAGTTATGCAAATTTTGTCAAGAGCTAAATGTTTTATAAATATTGTCGCTGCTTATGTAGCCTCAAATGTGGTTAACTTCCAGTAGCTATGATTCAGAGTCAAGTAATTTACCTTCCTACTTCAGGTTCTTTTGGTTTACATTACTTAAAGCTCCAGCCACACCAGAGCGCTGCAATAAAACTGACCGCAAACAGGAAAAGCTGCCAAAGCTACTTGAAAATTAGCTTTCAAGAACCCAGGGTTATAAGCTGGAATAACAATGCATCGTTTTTATCTCCTGTTCAGGAAGTTAAGCGTGAAGGCGATCACTAACTTCAGGTTCCTTGACGCTGTTGGGAACGTGGCCCCTAACAGTCTGTACGATCTGGCCCTGGGGCCAGCAGACATCAAAGAGGTACATCAAATTACGTGTGTATGAGACACTGTATAAATCAATCTGCTTCCGTTTGTTTACCATCCAATGTCTATAAAATCTTTACATTAAAGGTCCCTAATTTTTTGCTTTTATTTAGATATCCTCATTACTCTTATTGTTTTTTTTTTATCAGGTTTGTTCAACCTGCTGTCAGGACTTCAACAACTGTCCAGGACACCTTGGACACATAGAGCTGCCTCTACCTGTATACAATCCACTGTTCTTTGATGTAAGCATTGAACACATATCAACTCTGCCTGCCCAATTATATAACAAATGGCTTTTCTGACATCAAATGTTAGCACATCTTCCAACTCCAAACTTCATATATTTCAATGTTTGTTAGATTTAACAAGCATAACGTCACTTGTGGTTCTACTGGGCTTCTCTTCTTCTCTCCTTATTGTTTTTAGAAACTCTACCTTTTGATTCGTGGATCATGCTTGTTGTGTCACGCGTTGACGTGTACCCGTTCTGCCATCCACCTGCTGCTCAACCAGCTGAGGTTAGTGGACCACGGAGCCATGCAGGAGGTCTACCTTATCGAACAAGTTCTGAGCCAGGTGGGTACATGCTTGCTAGAGCAACTTTATATAGGCACAAAATGTTTGGAGTATGGGACATATTCAAGTTAGTTAGCATTGAGCTGAGGGTATTTACATTCAAACTGGAGGAAAGGGTTTAGGAATTGCAGCTTTTGAACACGTAGAGAGCTCTACATTTCAGAAGTTCAGGTGTATTTGGATGAATCAACATAACTAGAAATAAAAGGTTTGTTTTTAATACTTTGTTGAGAATCCTTTGTGTCTGAAGTGAGGAACCCATGAACATCACAGAATGAGTTTCCAGCTCTGCCGTGCTTTGCCAGACCTCTGCTGCAGTTGTGTTTGTGGGTCTTTCTGCCTTTTGATTCGCTTTTGGAACACGATCTGCTGCTCAGTCAGGTTGGGATCAGTCGACTGAGTCAGCCACTGTACATACTCCACCTCTAAATCTTCAAAAACATCTGCTCAGCTTTGCTACGTGTGGCAGAATCTGAAGAGACAGTATATGTGTACACTCTGTTTCCTGTCACATTATTAACACCAGCGAACAGTTTTCACCCCCTGCTTTTTGCTCTCATGACGTCTCTTTATCGTAGATTTTGAGAGTTAAGCCTGATTCTTACTCGGCGCAACTGTTCTGGCTCGAGAACCATTAATGACGTCATCGAAAGCGCCAGCCCCTTCACAGTTCCTTCAGCTCATAAGCGCAGTTTGCGCCGAGTATGCGTCACATTTGCAGTTCTCTCCAGACCAGCGGGCGTCACTGTTGAGGAAACAAGCTGAAGAACCGGACGTAGAAAAGCATACAAAGAAAGCATACACAATGCCACCTGTGGTGTCACGTCAGCAGAGGCTGGCACATCTGATGCGGAATGAATTTACTCTGGGTGTAGAACTGTATATGTATCTCAGAGCTAAGCGGCTGCGGCAAAAACAGAAGAGAAGGTGGAATGTTCGTCCTTTGCAACAAGACGAACTTTGTCAAACGTTGTCCTTTGGGACAACGTTGTCCCAGTGTAACTTCATAGACGTGTCGTACAGATGTTTGTAGAGGCGCACCCTCTCGGTCACCGCGGTCTCTGCAGTGTTCATGTTTCCTTTCTCTTTGTCAGCTGTTTCCGGTTGAGCTCGCGCGAAGTCAGAAAAAAAGTTGTGTGCGCGCCCTTGCGACGCGCGAGGATTTTTTTTAGCTTGCGACGGGGGGCGTGGCGGAATTTTGGGTCACGTGACTGTTTGCGCCATTTGCGACCAGCTAGTAAGAATGGGTCAAAGCGAGGTTGCGCCAAGTAAGAATCAGGCTTAATGTCTCTGGTTCTTAAAAAGCTTTTATAATTTGGAGGGGGCTTCTTTACCCTGGAAAGGATCTGGTGTTCAGCTGCCTCAGTTGTCTTCTGTAGACGGTGTGTTGGGAGTCCAAGTATTTCTGAACATAATTGTGACCGTGGCAGGAAAGAAAATAAACTATCATAGTATGCTGAAGCGCTCACTCACGAATCCCCATACTCAGTGATTTATATGAAGAGGACAATTTAGTGAGGTCATATCATCATGAAAGAACACTTTTGGACACTACTTATGTCAGTTCGAATGATGTCACACTATTTAAAGCTATGGTAGGTAATCCTAGAGAGCTAGCAAGATTCGAAAGTGGCCCCTCCTCTAGAACTGCGTGCGCACACGGAGCAGGGAGCCGACAGAGGGGGGCGTAGGCAGAAAGCAGAGGCATCTGATTGGTTTTTTGTAGGCGCTCCAATCCGAGATCAGCATCCCGCTGATCTTGGATTGGTCAGCTTTTTCTCAGTCCTGCAGCTGCCACAGAGGTCTGATTATTTTCGTCCCTTTTTCTAAATACATCTTGTATAGATTTCTCTCAGGATAGACGGACCATTTCACCCAGTATTACAAAATGTGTTTCTGAACAGGATTACCAACCATGTCTTTAACTCTCCAGGTCAGGACGTACCGAAAGGATTTCAACTTTCCTCGTAGTAACTGAATTCCTTGAGCCAACTGTGTTGTGATTTTCTGCTTCCTTCATGAGCCATGTTGCATTTAGCACATTGTTTTCACATAAGAAGTTGTGCATTTGTCTGCAAAATAGAAAAAAAAAATTTACTTTGTGAACAAGCTGGTTGCGAACCTTTCTCTGTTTTGAGTTTTTTTTGCCTTATCGTGCTTTGTGCTTTATAGGCTGTCTGTGCTCTCTTGATTTTTAAATAAACTCTGTGTGTGTGTGTGTGTGTGTGTGTGTGTGTGTGTCAGCACCTGGATGAGAATCCCAAAGCCACGGGAGATGAGATTGAGCAGGTGCTGAAGCAGTTCACAGACAAGATAGTCGGAGCGAGCGCCGAAGGTTCAGAGAACTCCAAACCTGTAAGTACACACTTGTGAACACGTATGAAGAACCATTCCAGACACACAAATGCCTTGAATTCAGTCTCACTATGCTGCAGTCACTATGGAGGCACACTGGCCTTATTTTGTGTTGGTGTGTGTGTTTTCAGATTAAACATCTAGTTGAAAAGAAGGGCAGCATGATCAATGACTTCTGGACAATCCACATGAAAACAAGGAAATGTCCTCACTGCAGGTGACCTCCTAACAGTCACCAACACCTGATCAGTTGATTTCCCGTTTGATTTTGATCTGACATGCTGTATTCTTCTCAAATAGAGGCAGAGGCTGATGAACACCTGGCCTGTAACAGAGGCAGGCCTTTTTATTTCTAATTTTCACAGGCAAATCGCTTTTTTTTTTTTTTTCTTCTCTTTCCCCTCCAGAATTGAATAAAGGTTTCGCTTTAGTGATGGATTGTGGAGACGGACGACATTGTGTGTCAGACAGCTGAACACACACAGTAACAAACAGGCTAAAAACTACCAGCTACACTATTAACACTTTCTGCTTCGTGTCAAATAAAAATCCCTTTTAAATTGAACTGGATAACGCTATATCCAGTATGGGGAAATAGTTTTAAACATCATGTTTATTTAATTTTAAAGATATAATGAAAATACAATCACTTTCATTTCCTTCCTCCCTCCATCCCTGCCTGGCCTGTATTGGCATGCCAGTCTCTGTTTTTTGTATCGTATCCTCGACCAGCCATTATAAAAAGCCCAACTTTTAATTGAGTCTTGGTTTTTATTTGAGAAGGTACAGCCCTTTCATATCAAATGATCACATTTACATTAAAATTCGTGTGTGGGATAGTTTTAAATGTACTCCGATTTGATCAGAATGTCAAATGTATCACGTCGTATCCATATTAAGGAGCGGCAGGTCTACAGTGCGCCGTGAACACAACAGCAAGCTGATCGTCACGATGCCATCGGGAGGACAAACTGCTGACAGTACAGGTGGTGAGTACCGTTTAAATAAAACACTCTGACGAAGAAGAACTCATATCCACCAGTTTGATCCCAAATGTGAAATATATGAAGCAATAGAAGAAGAAGAAATGTCACCAAGTGGGAAAACTGAAATCCCAGGCGAGACAGATGGCGCTTTTAGTTCAGGGATTGAGCCGCTTTAGAGCTTATCTTTTCGATACATTTCACACACTGTCACCTTGTTTTTGATTCAGTATTGGTTTGCACTAAGCTCTGCTTATACGTTTGTACGTGCGGTGTTGGTGCCTCTCTCCCCTCTCCTTGCAGACGATCCAATGGCTGGAAAGAGAGTCTACCTGACTGCCAGCACGGCCAGAGAACACGTCAACAAAGTGTGGGAGAAAGAAGGTAAAGAATCTGACCACCACATGGTTAAAATAACAAAGTTCAAGGGCCGGCTTGGATTCCATTGAAACTTTTTAAAAAGGAAGGTTCAAAGTTGTAGTAAGGTCGAGTCTCATATGAATAGAATTGTGTGTAGAAGCCGGTTGAACATGTCTATGTACCAGTTAGTGGGTTTTTGTTGTTAGTTTTACTTTTTTTTGTGTGTGTGTTTGTTTTTATTTTTGTTTTAATCTTAGAGAAGCCATTTTTAAAAGGGCTGAGTACATGATGTTAATCACTTTCCAAATCACTTTGTTGAGGGAACAGAATATTAATTAGATGTTACCCTCCTTGTCTTCTCCCTCCAGGTTTCTTCCTCAAGTGTCTGTTTCCTGGGTTGGATGAGACTACAGTATCTACAGAGAGAGAGATGGGGTTCTATCCAGACCTCTTTTTCCTGGAGCTGTTGGTGGTCCCACCTTGCAGGTACAAGAGAAGCTTTACATAAACATGCTGTACACCCAACCAGTTATGACATGAAACTGGCAAATCTTTAGAAACTGCTACTTTTTGTGGGTGGCGGTGGTTCAGGAAGTTGTAGTTTTTAGTGTTTAAAGTAATTTGAGTTGTCAACAAGATGAGAAGAAGGTGATATGAAAGCAGTCCCTGTGCCGTTTGTGAAGAGAAAATGGACTGCCACAAGTAACTGCCACTGTGTTCTCTCCGTCAGGTATCGTCCAATCAATCGACTGGGTGACCAGATGTTTACCAACGGTCAGACAGTCAACATGCAGGCTGTGATGAAGGACTCTGGAGTCATAAGAAAACTTCTGGCTCTCATAGCAGGGGAAAATAATACTGAGGAGGCTGAGGTGAGACAAGAATTGACTGAATCTTATTTCTTTCATACAAACAAAGCACAAGGTTTTAACATTGGAGGGTGCAGTGTGGTTCGGTTAGTAGGCATTCGGTTTTCAAATTAGTATCAGTATCAGCTACTACCTACAGTGGGAAAACCATAAAGACAAGAGAAAAACAAAGAAACTGTAACAAATAAAGGAAAAACGGCAAAAGCAATAGTTGCGAGTGCAAAATGTCAACCTGTTGGATCTCGTTCTTTCCAGGCTGCAGAACAGGCGGACCAGACTTTTCTGAGCGGAATCACCGGACTGACATTAACAGATAAACTCTACAACACGTGGATCCGCCTACAGAGCCACGTCAACATAGTCTTTGACAGTGACATGGACAAACTGATGACCGAGAAATACCCTGGAATCAGACAGGTATCGCATAATCCACATATTCTGTATGCAGTGGGAGAAGTCTTTGAAAATTCAGCTGAGTAGTGGAACCGCTCAGCTGATGTAATGAGACAACATAAAGTCATACAAAGATTTGCATCATGATGGAGTAAATCTGATGATCTGATGAGTTAACCTCATGTTTTCTCATCAGTTGACAACATTCCTGTTCCTCTGTCCTCTCCTTCGTCCCGTTAGATCCTTGAGAAGAAGGATGGATTGTTCCGGAAACACATGATGGGGAAACGAGTGGACTTTGCTGCACGATCTGTCATTTGTCCTGACATGTACATAGGAACCAACGAGATAGGAATACCAATGGTACATCTGACCCAGATTCATTTATCCCAAAAAAAAGAAGCTAAATTTTCCAAAGTAATAAAACTCTGCATGATTAAACTGATGCGAACTTCTGCGTCTTCGTGTTCTGGTCAGGTTTTTGCCACCAAGCTGACTTACCCTCAGCCCGTCACCCCATGGAACGTGAAGGAGCTTCGTCAGGCCGTTCTCAACGGGCCCAATGTTCACCCCGGCGCCTCCATGGTGATCAACGAGGACGGCAGGAAAACCATACTGTCAGCTACCAACCCAACACAGAGGGAGGCGGTCGCCAAGCAACTGCTCACACCCTGTCCTGGTCCACATAAAATGCCCATGAAGATAGTAAGTCAGATGCCGTGGTTGTAATCCCACTCAGACACCCATGACTTCCTGTACAAGCTTTGATTGTTGACGTCTCCTCAGGTGAATCGTCATATAAAGAATGGAGATGTTTTATTACTCAACAGACAGCCGACGCTGCACAGACCCTCCATACAGGCCCACTGTGCACGCATCTTACCCGGAGAGAAGGTCGAACCTGGTTTCTCAGTTTTTCTGCTGGTTCTGTACGGTTCATTTAGAAATACAACTCCTAACTAAGCATACTACATCTTTGTTGATCTTACAGGTGCTGAGGCTCCATTACGCCAACTGCAAGGCGTATAACGCTGACTTCGATGGAGATGAAATGAATGCCCACTTCCCTCAGAGTGAGCTGGGCAGAGCGGAGGCCTACATGTTAGTCAGCACTAACCAGCAGTACCTCGTTCCTAAGGTGTGCACCTATATACAAGCTATAGAGTGTAATCCACATGCATCCTTTATGATGGTGGTTTGTGACCATATTCCTCAATAAGCGTCAAAACATACCAAGCAGAGGGATGATCATCTTTCTCTAGCCCTCGCATTCTTATCCAAGCGCACAGTGGTCATCTTTTCGGGGTTTTCTTCTCTCCGTTTCTTCTCAGGATGGTAAACCTTTAGCAGGTCTGATCCAGGACCACATGGTGTCGGGAACAAGGATGACGATACGAGGCTGCTTCTTCACCAGAGACCAGTACACTGAGCTGGTGTACAGAGGACTGACTGACAAGCCGGGCAGAGTAAAGCTGCTCCCTCCGGCTATACTCAAACCGCAGCACCTGTGGACCGGAAAGCAGGTCACTGAACCTCTGTAGCTGTTTTAGTGGAAGCTTCACTCGATGCTGTTCAGCTGTCGGCTTACTTTATGTCAGCAAGAAGTCAGTTTGGCACAAATGCTGAGCTTGGAAGTTGCTGCAATTCACGCATAAAAAAAAACAAAACAGGACATATTCATCTTATGCGAACACTTCCGTGAACTTATTTGTACTGTGGGGTGTCTTATAGGTGGTGTCCACTCTGTTGCTGAATGTAATCCCTGAGAAGGCGGTGCCTCTGAACCTGGTTGGGAAATCAAAAATCCCCAGCAAGGCGTGGATCCAGGTGCCACCGCGAGCCGCTCCTGGATACAAACCTGACAGCATGTGTGACTCGCAGGTATGAGCATGGTTCCCCACAAGGTGGCAGAGTTCTTCATGCAGAAAAACAAAAAAGTGTCCTAAAAACGAACCTTCTTTCTTTCCAACTTTTGACTCTGTTTCCCAGGTGGTGATTCGTCAGGGGGAGCTGCTCGTTGGGGTTCTGGACAAAGCTCACTATGGCTCCTCAGCCTACGGTTTGGTACACTGCTGCTATGAGCTGTATGGAGGCGAGACCAGCGGGAAACTGCTTAGCTGCCTGGCCCGACTCTTCACTGCATACCTGCAGCTGTACAGAGGCTTCACTCTTGGTAGGAGCCCAGATGTCCTATAGTGTTACTGTACTGCAACCAAAGAATGAGAAACACTGCAGTCAAATCTTAGATATTTATTCTTTTTTTCTTTTTTTTCTTTTTTTTTCCTTTGAAGGTGTGGAGGACATCCTGGTAAAACCAGGTGCCAACATGAAGAGGAAAAGAATCATTGAACAATCTCTGAAGATTGGGGCCAAAGTGAGTTGAAGCCACAGCTTCTTGTGGTGAAATCCATTCTAATTGTCAAGTTTGATATTTAGCACAATGAATTTAATACATTTTCTGTTAAAAAACTAATCCAAAGAGTATTTCGAAAACTGCAGCCTTGTCAAATTCAGTGCATCCTCCTCCATGGATACCACTGGCCAAAATGGCTGCCACAGTGAAGGTGTAATTCATGGGCCCCACTGTGCTGCGACATGGCCTCTGGGGATAAATATGTACTACACACAAATTTTAATTGTTACTTCTGATGGTCAGTATAAAGCTGCTAGGACTGTTAAACAAAAGTTAAAGGTCTAAAACTGTGTTAGATATGGTTTGTCCACAGAAGCTACAGTTAAAGGTTATTTTCAATAGCCACACTTTATAGATGCTTCCTGAATGCCTCGCATGAAGGCAGTTGATCGTTATCAAAGTGTATCGGAAAGCAACTTTTATGTTGTTCGAGCAGCTCCTCCACATGACTTCAGACACAGGATTTGTAATCCCTCCTCCTTCACTCTTACTTTTGTCTGCAGTCTCTCACTATTCGTGTTGTGTTCAAGCTGAGTAGAGAGATGTTGGTTTGTTCTTGCAGCCATGTCTTGGCGATACAAAAAATTGCCTTCCTGATACTCCTGCTACATTGTTTTCAGAGCTCTAAGTTCGTCCATTTTATCCAACAGTGATCTCACACCTACATGATGATCAAGGGAGGACACGCTTTAAACTTCCTCCTCCTTTGTCTCCTTTTTTTTTTTTTTTTGCTCCGCATCCACAACATCTCCTTTTCAGCCAGTGTGATTTTGTTGTATTATTCTAGGCATCGCTTGTCATTGCGGGCTTTCCTGTTGCCATGGCTATGCATCATAACAGTTATACAAAATTTCCACTGTTACCTGCAAAAATCCCTCCAGCAGCACAGCATCCAAACTAGAAGAAAAAAAGGGTTTGAATTAAAAAAAAAAAACGGGATTCTTTTCAAACTGCCACTACCGGGCGGCAAAGTGTACAAATTGTCAAATTCCCCACGTCTTGATCTTAAATACAAGCTTAATTGCAGCGCTTTTTTTTTTTTTAAAGACGTGGAGGAGATTGAAGTGTCATGCTCTCTCTGTAACTCAGGCCCTCCAGGCGGCATTCAACCTGCCTCCTAATGTGGACCAAGCAGAGGCTCAGAGTCGATGGCAGGACGCCCACCTCAACCCTGACCAGAGAGACTTCAGCATGGCTGACCACAAGTTCAAAGAAGTGGCCAACCAAGTCAACAATGATATCAACAAGGTAACTCGCCACTGCGTTTAGTATTGCCACCACTATTGCTGCTGCAGTCTTTTTCTTTTTTTTTTTAAAGTTGCAGTGGTTTATCTCTTAATGCCAGGTGTCCTTGGTGAAGGTTTGTAAAACCACCAGGTGTGAAATGAACAGTCCTCAGCTATCCATCGGTGTAACTTTGGGCAAAGTTATTCCAGTACAGCTGGCTCTCTGAACAATGCCTAGCCCTCGCATTTTGATTTGCGCTTCATAAAACCAGTCCGCCCAGTTTAACTTAATTTAGCACAGGCGCATGCAGCCTTCTATTGTCTTCAACACAACATGGTTAACTCCTGAACCTTGGGCCACAAAGCAGGTTTCGTCAGCTTTTATGTGTAGGTACCACGCTCTCTGGCATCTACTCTGTCACAGTTCAACGTCACAGTTAACTAAAATAATCCACCTCTATTCAATCTGATTATTCCAAAGTAATTTAGAATAAAACAGACCCAAGTTGTTCTGCAGATTCTGGCACCAATGGAAGATGTTACGGAGGCAGAGGACTGAGCTCATTAGTGCTCAGATGTCCCACACAGCGAGATGACGTGGCTGACGTTTGTATTTAAACATCAGTGTTAGGAGATGGGTACTTGCAAATATTCATTACAGATTCTGCTGCAATGTGGAGTTACTGTTACTGCAGTAAAGACACAAGGTTGTTTAAACCGAAAGGAAACTGCCTCACGAGTCACGGATCTTACTGAGGAACTGAAAAACGAAGGCTGTGTTCCAGTTGTTCACTATATAGTTTAGTATGTAGCCCAGGGGTGCCTGCAGAATTTTATCGGAGGGTACACACGACGGCATTACCGCACCTGACCCACACAAATGTGTGCCACATGCACGCGATGCACGTGGCACACAAAAACAGCAACATCGCACCTGACCCACGCGCACACACACACACACCTACCTACATATATGCCTGAGCACTCCGGTGGGCTTGCGTGGACAAGTGCTTAGTGACAATTTTCCTGGCATTACTCCAGTCAGTCACTGGCTTCGTTCGGAGAATCATGTCACCAGTTGAAAAAAGCATTCAGGACACACAAAACAATCCATCCTGTGATACGCTGTACCTCAGTGTAGGATATATATTCTCATTGGAAAAACTCATCAGGGACTTTTCTTTGTTTCCCAAATATCATCAGTGACGAGGCTACCCAGTTTCTGGGGGGTATGAATTGGTTTTGCAAGGCAACAAGTTTCACTGAATCCGTGGCTGTTTTAAGTTCATCTGCTTTGATTGTACCTGTGGCTGTGTGCTGCTGGCTGGGCTGGACTCCAGTGGAAGGGTTGTAGCTGTGGAGGTGGAGGCAGAGAAGCTAGCCTATTCTTATTTTACCTTACTCACAATTTTGGTAATAATAAAGGGGGAAAACATCAATAAAAAGTCAAATAATTATATATATATTTTTTTTTTTAAAGATCAAAGCAAAATCTCAAGGTAGGCACAGTGCGTACAGCTGCAGGCGCCACAGATGTAGCCCACCATTATGTAGTGCTGTTCGAATTCTCAACTGAAACCTTTTATTCACTGTGTTGTGTTTCTGAAAACATGGACCATTTTTTACATATTTAGTTGCTCTTGGTTGATTATATTAACATACGATCATTGATGTGTTTTGGACATTGTGAAAACACTCCCACTCTTCCCAAATACTTCAGTGTTTTCTAGTTATGACTCATTTACCCGTTTAAACTAAAAATTCATCAACGCACGACAAAACTTTGTTGTTGCTTTACTTAGTGTGTGAAGATATTGTTTCATTCTGAAATGTCACCATGTGTATTTGAAGGTGTGTATGCCAGTCGGACTGCACACATCTTTCCCAGACAACAACCTCCAACTGATGGTACAGTCAGGAGCCAAAGGATCCACTGTGAACACCATGCAGGTAACCCCCCCATACACGCACCTTAATGTTTGTCACTTCATACTGTACAACTGCGATTTAGCATCCAATCTTATTAAAGTTTGAGGGCTCAGTTTAGAAAGAATACACTTGACGTGTGTGTGTGTGTGTGTGTGTGTGTGTGTGTGTGTGTGTGTGTGTGTGTGTGTTTCAGATCTCGTGTCTGCTTGGTCAGATTGAGCTGGAGGGCCGTAGGCCTCCACTTATGTCTTCTGGGAAATTCCTGCCATGCTTCCAGCCATATGACCCTTCACCCGGAGCCGGGGGCTTTGTTTCTGGAAGATTTCTCACAGGCATCAAACCACAGGTACGTGAAGTCAGATGGCTGTTTCTTTTGTGTGGTGGGTCACATTTTAAAAGTTGCTTTCACATGTCTTTGTGTGCTCTTCATGTTGCAGATTTAATTTTGGTTGATAAATCTGTTGTTGTTTTTTCTACCCCAACCATCGGGCTACAGTTGGTAGATTTCCCAGAGATATTGAAATTTTTCATACTCTTAATTCAGTTCTTTGTAGAAGCTTCTTTGGTATCAGTTAAAGCCTCGGCTCATCTCTCAGCAGGGACTGTTGCCAGGTGATGAGCAGAGACTCTTTCATCATGATCTCAGCCTCCTCAGTTTGCTTTTTGACTAACTCTGGAGGCTTTTTCTCATTGACTTTGCATATTAACCCTTGCATTTATGAAAGTGATTATCTTTCCTTTCCACATGTGTGTAATCACATATCACTGTCTCCAGGAGTTTTTCTTCCACTGTATGGCTGGCAGAGAAGGACTGGTCGACACAGCCGTGAAAACGTCCAGATCAGGATATCTCCAGAGGTGAGTTCAGCTTTAAAAGATGGGATATCTTTGTGTGATTTCAAACTCTTGCTGGCACATGGCTTTTTTTTTTTTTTTTTTCTAAATGAGCTTTAACTTGTTTTAAGTTTTTGTGCTTAGACACATAACTCTATTCCTCTGATGTGCTCCCTCTTTTCTTCTTTCCTCCCTCTCCTTTACCGCTCTTCAGATGTATCATAAAGCATCTGGAGGGTTTGGTGGTGCAGTATGATCTGACTGTGAGGGACAGTGATGGATCTGTGGTTCAGTTCCTGTACGGTGAGGATGGGCTGGACATTCCCAAGACTCCATTTCTGCAGCCAAGGCAGTTCCCGTTCATAGAGGACAACTATGAGGTATCGCAATAACACAAGCACTGACTTTCTGTGAGAGTTTGTCTAATAATAAGATAATGATAAGAAAATTACATTTTAGAGGACAGCTTGACACATTTCGGAACTCATTTTCTAAATAATTTGGTGGAAAAATAGTGCTTTGTTTTTTTCAGCCCACTTCACACAATATAGTTGGAGATGAAGAAGTTGCAGCCTTGTCAAATTCAGTGCTCCCTTCTCAGTGGGTACCACTGGCCAAAATTGCTGCCACAGTGAAGGTGTAGTTCATGGGCCCTTGGGACCTCCAACATGGCCACAGGGGATAAATATGTACTACGCACAGTTACAAATGATTAATGCCATCATTTTAACAGGTCGAGTATGGAAAGCTGACATTGATGAAACTCGCTAACATGGCTTTCATCCAGGAACTACAGTCACCAATTCAAACTGTCTGGATTTCACATGTAACAAACCTAATAAACCAGACACACTGATTTGCAGGATTAGATGAACTTTTCAAGGTTTGAAGCCAAGCACAAGGTTTATTTAACTTGAGGCATTTAGCATTGTAGCTGTGTGCTGTCCATGTGGAAGGTTTATTTTATTTGTCTGCATTAGTTTCATATATATTATACCTGTGAAGGAACTTCTCCTTAACCGGCCACATGTTTCCCCTTCTTAGGTCATCAGGAGGTCTCAGGGTCTGGACAGTGTTCTGGCCCGTTTGGACCCCCAGACTGCCAGTCATCACTTTGAAGCCGTTCAGCGCTGGAAAGCAAAGAGAGAGATAGCATGTCCTTGGAGAGGTAGATAACAAGTTTTGGCTTGCAGCCTTAGTTATTCAGTCAGTATGGGTGTAGAATTTGATTTCCATATGTTTTAATTGCTTTTGCAAGCATCCGCCATGTAACGCTTATGTGTTAATCTGTGTCAGGAGCGTTCCTGCTGTTTTCCCAGAAGAAGTTGGCAAAACTAAAAGGGACTATGCAGGGAACCGAGCCCGTCTCCAACAGAGATCTCGCTGTACTCCAGGTAGTTACAGCAAAATAGAAAAATCAAAGATTAGCCAGTTTTGATGTCTCTCTCTTCTCCTGTCAGTCTCTCCTTCTCCTGTCAGTTTTTACAGTGTAACATGGGGCCCTGACTCTAACCCACACTGTTATTTAAACTCTGCTCTCCCCAGCTTGTACAGCAGTGGCACTCTCTGGATGAAGCTGGCAGAACAAAATACATCAGGAAATCTTCCCGCTGCCCAGACCCCTCACTGGGTGTTTTTAGGCCTGACGTGTGCTTCGGATCAGTGTCAGAAAACTTCTACGACCTCACAGAGAAGTACCTGCAGAGCAGGAACAGTATGAGTCAAGACGGCGTGGATACCGACAGGTATTGACCGTGAGGGCTTGTAGGAGCAAAAACTTTAAGATGCGCCTCAACTTTATTCATCCAAAATATTTGAGTAGCTTACGGGAATTCAGACTGTTTGTTCTCAGCCGAAGACGATGTGCAACATCAGTTTTTAAGTGAAAGATCTGAAAGTCAAAGAACAAGTATCTGACTAGGTTTAGTCACCACATGACTCAATGCAAATTCTTATTACGTCGTCCTCATATGCTCACTGTTTCAGTCCTTCCTCATTTTTCTTGCAGCAGTAATTTTAAGAGGTACTGTCTCATTGGTTTGGTAGACTTTGCCCTGCTGGAAGCCCATGCTTCACGAAGCCGTGACCTTCAGCATTATTGGTCTCTGAGAACTTAAGTTGCCTTTTTAAGTTTTGGAGGCTGCGATTTTTGCGATGAATTGTGGTTGCAGTGAAAAGCATTTTTTGATATTTTAACTTCTGGATTTCAATCTATGAAGGTGGACTAAATGTCAGAAGTGCCTCGCGATACACAGTAGTATACAAAAAAGTATATACTTAGAGACAACCTAATCCTATATATAAACAGAATGCAATGATGTGGAAAGCTTATGAACTATTTTATTCACAGAGGACACTGAAAACGTGAAATATTGAAAGTGAGACCTTTTGCATTTTAATGAACAATATTCAATCATTTTTAAGTATGTTTTAACAAACAAAGACAGCTGGAAGAACATGTTGCTTCTTATTCAATTCAATTCAAATTCAAAAATACTTTATTTATCCCAAAGGGAAATTAAATGTTGATGTAACTCAATTAAATCAAGGAGTTATTATAGATGCTGATGGCTGTGGGCAGGAATGATTTTCTGTAGCGGTCCGTTTTGCATCCAAACTGAAGAAGCCTTTGACTGAAGAGACTCTGTTTTCCAATAACAGTCTCATGGAGAGGATGTTCAGGGTTGTCCATAATTCTCTTGATTTTATGCAAAATCCTTCTTTGCATTATTGTCTCCAGAGGTTCCACAGTCGTCCCCAGAACAGAACCAGCCTTCCTTATCAGGTTGTTGAGTCTTTTTAGGTCCCTGGTTCTGATGCTGCTGCCCCAACAGATGACGAGGAGGAAATGACGCTCTCAACAACAGACTTGTAGAATATCTGCAACATCTTGTTGCAAACCTTGAAGGACCTTAGCTTCCTCAAGAAGTACAGTCTGCTCTGTCCTTTCTTGTAGATGGCTTCACTGTTGTGTCTCCAGTCCAGTCTGTTGTCCACATGAACACCAAGGTATTTATATTCCTCAACCACCTCCACTTCTTCTCCCATGATGGAAACAGGGTTTGATCTTACCCTGTTTCTCCTGAAATCTACAATCACCTCCTTTGTTTTGTTAACATTCAAGATGAGATGATTGTTCCCACACCATGCCACAAAGCGGTCCACCAGCTCTCTGTACTCAGCTTCTTGTCCATCTCTGATACACCCGACCTCTGCAGAGTCATCTGAATATTTCTGTAGATGACAGGAGTCTGACTTGTACTGGAAGTCTGAAGTGTACAGAGTGAAAAGGAATGGTGAGAGTACAGTCCCCTGTGGTGCTCCTGTGCTGCTGATCACCTGGTTAGACTCAATTCTTTAGTCTGACAAACTGTGGTCTGTTTGTCAGGTAGTCATTAATCCAGGTGATTGTTGAGGCCTCCACCTGAGTCTTCTGGAGTTTCAGACGAAGCAGATCAGGCTGAATTGTGTTAAATGCACTGGAGAAATCAAAGAACGTGATCCTCACAGTGCTGCCTGCTTTGTCCAGATGACAGTGGGTTTGTTGAAGCAGGTGTATGATAGCGTCTTCAACTCCAACTCCATGGCGATAAGCAAACTGCAGGGGGTCCTGATATGTGCTGGTTTGCTTACACAGGTGGGTCAACAGGAGTCTCTCCAGGACCTTCATGATGTGGGATGTCAGGGCAACAGGTCTGTAGTCATTGATGACTGAAGGATGAGTTTTCTTTGGTACCGGAACCAGACAGGATGTCTTCCACAACAGTGGTACCTTCTCTTGGGTCAAGCTAAGGTTGAAAAGGTGTTGCAGAATCCCACAGAGCTGCTCTGCACAGGCCTTCAGGACTCAGGGGGCTGACACCATCTGGACCTGCAGCCTTGTTCCGGTTCAGTCTCTCCAACTGCCTCTTCTAAAAACAGACCCGATTATATCATTGGAAGCACTCCACGGGCTCAGGAACACTTCCCTTTTTATAAAAGAGGTTTTGTCGGCTCTTGTGGCCTTTATTTGAAAGTAGCTCGACAGGAAACGGGGCACAGAGAAAGAAGGGAAGACATGTAGCAAAGGGTCACAGGCCGGACTGAGATGGACCAAAGAGCCTCTGTACATGGGCCGCCCGCTCATCCCAGTGAGCTAAATGGTGGCTGAGGAACACTCCCAGAAGTCTGTGAACACAGTTCCTGTGTGTGTCATCCCCAAATGCAGATTAAAGCCCTCATCATGCTAAGAAGAAGCCAGATGATTCAGAAACATTGCCACTGGGTTCTCTGGGCCAAAGTTAATTTAAAATCGACTGAGGTGAGTTGCTAAACTGTTCTGTGGTTGGCGGTATCAAAAAGTCTTGGAAAAGTTTGAACGATTTTTTTGGAAATCGTGGATGTTTATACAGGTTTTTGAGGAACATATGCTCTCGTCCAGATGGTGTCTTTTTCTGTGAAGGCGTTGCAACAAAACAATGCAAAACCTCACATTGCATCTACTGCAGTGGTCTGGTAGCTGGAGCAGAGCAGACCTTTCACTAGCTGAAGATCTATGTTTCCTAATGAAATGCAAAATACAACAAAGAAGAATACTCTATCAGAGAAGAATGGGACACCAATCCTCTCCCAAAGTTCCAGCAACTGGTCTTCTCAGTTCCCAGATGTTTACTGACTGCTGCTGTTAAAAGAAGACGGGCTACTACACAGTGGAAAACATGTCACAACTTTATTGAGACATGCTACTGAGATCAAATTAAAGATGAGCTGATATTTTTCACGAAGGAGTAAAACGTCTCACCTCCAACATTTGCCGTTTTTATTGTAACTCAAATATTGGTTTGTGAGTTTAGCAGATCATTACGTTCTGTGTTTATTTAGATGTTCCACAGCGTCCCAACTTTTTTGTGATTGGCGATCTTCAGATCTGGCACTTGCTTTTTTTTTGTGTGTGTCATTATTGAGCGTCGCTCTTCTCTGTGTTGGCAGCCTTCGCCGGCTGTTACATTACAAGTGGCAGCGCTCACTATGTGACCCGGGCGAAGCTGTGGGTCTGCTGGCAGCTCAGTCCATAGGCGAGCCCTCCACCCAGATGACCCTCAACACCTTCCACTTTGCTGGCAGAGGAGAAATGAACGTCACTTTGGGAATCCCTCGGTAAGGACACCTCATTCTTTACCTTTATGTACTCGTGCAGCATTACCCGGGTCACATACAAAGCTCGGAGAACCCAAGGTTCTGAAAAGTAATTTGGTCTCCCACTGAATGCCGAAGCTTTATTCTCTTTATTATGTGTAATGAATCCCTCGCTGTGGCCGAGAACGTCGCACCGTGATCTTGGTTGATGTCGAAGTCTCGGGTCACATAAATTTAGACAATTATTTGTCCAAAATTTGCCAGTTGATTGTGCACTTCCAACAGATAGAAACTTGTGGAAAAACAAACAAAAAGCGTAAATGTTACAGGAATTGTGGCACGGTCGTGTGTCTGTTTGGTCCTCAGAGCATTACGTTCCCCCCGTGTCTCACTCGTTTATATAAATGTCTGCCCGCCTTACAGACTGAGAGAGATCCTGATGGTGGCCAGTTCCAACATTAAAACCCCCATGATGAGCGTTCCAGTGCTGAACAACAAGAAGGCTTTGAAGAAAGCAAAGATGCTGCGGAAGAAACTCTCCCGGGTGTGTCTGTCTGAGGTACCGATGAGCTTTTCATTTTTATTTTTAAATTCTCTTCTTTGCCTCCTTAATCTTCCGCTGCTTTTTCTTTTTGATTCTTTAAGTCAGCCCTTGCATTTCAGTGCGTCTTTACTCTTATTTCCTCATTTATTTCTCACATTGCGTTCATTACTATTGCTTATCTATGTGCCAGATGTTTGTGGCAGTGGACACATTAAAACAAGAAGTCACCACAGGTGTGTGTGTGTTTAGGTGCTACAAAAGGTGGATGTGGTGGAGACACTGCTGATTGAAAATTACCAAAAGCTACGGGCATTTAAGGTCACCTTTCATTTCCTGCCACCTGCCCGTTACAGTGACGATAAGCTGTTATCACCCCATCAGATCCTGCACTACATGGAAACGAGGTGTGTGTGTGTGTGTGTTGTTCCTTCTTGTGTCAGAAACCATTCAGAAGTAGCCTGATACCTTCTGTGTTTTTTCCACTTTTCCCCCACCCTCCCAGGTTTTTCCGTCTCCTCCTCGAAGCCATTAAGAAGCGCACTGCCAAACTGGCCTCCATCGCCGTGGAGACGAGGAAGGCCACCCCCAGAGATGCGGACTTCAGTGGGGATGGAACAGCCGGCACAGCAGAGGTCCGATTTCTCTTTTCCCGTTTTCACTCAAGCCTGGATCTTTGGTGTAGCTCGTTTTTCTTTCCCCCACTTGAAAACAATAAAACCTGAAGTGAAATTTGTCTTGTTGATTCTCCTCAGTTAGATGATGGGGAAGGAGAGGAGGAAAGGGAGATTGTCGATGACCAGGGTGACGAAGGAGACGCCGACGCAACAGACGCCAAGAGAAAAGACAAACAGCAAGAAGAGGTATGAAGACGGATAAGAATGTTTGATGCTGAGGAACGTGGCTGAATTTGAATGGCTGGATGTCCCTGGAAGCCACACCTCATAAACCAGACTCTTCAGGAAGCCTAGTTTCCTACAACTGAATCTCCACCCTCCATTATTTCACTGCAGCAATTTTCCAACGTTAGAAGAGGATTGCTGATATGGCTTTTTCATTTTTCACTTGCAAGTTTAGCATTTTGGAACGGCAACTTTTGGTCAGTAACGCGTGGTGCAAATGGATGGGAGCCAGCCCGTCTTAAAGATCCTCGTTTCGGTTTCAGTCTGGACTGAAGCCGGTGTGAAAGCGATTCTACACGCTTCCCGCACCACTTTCACAATTTGAACTGATGAATCCTGGCATTGTCACCTTGGAATATGCCTGTACCATCAGAAAGGGAAAAGATCAGATTAGTTTGGGAAAAACCTGATTGTTCAGCATATTCAGGTAGTTGGCTCACCTCATTTTATTGGACACATGTCAAAGCAGAAGCTATCCCTGAAACCACTGAAATAACCCCAGATCATTTCCTGAGTTGTGGTGTTTTTGTTTTTGTTTTTTATTTATTTATTTATTTAATTTGGCCCGACATTGTATTTCCAGTGCTGTCTCTCACTGATTAAAAGTAAACTAGTTCATGTTCATCGTCCCTTGATCGTCCCAAAATGACTGTTATGGAGTACTGAACCATCTGGGCAGGTGTGACATCTCTACTAACAACCAGGAGACTCCAAATCACTTTATTTGATTGAGTTTAACAGAGTGCGTTTTGGTCTCGACGGTCATTTCTGTGGGCTTTGATAGAACAATTTTTCCACCAGAAATCACATTCATCATGCCTTTCCCTTCAGCAAAGTTTCACCTTTACCAGTAAATCATGAACAGCTCTAAACGATCTTAACCTAGATAATGATCTGAGTAATATAACATAAATGGTACCGAACAGAGCTGTAGAAGAGCTGTCCTTCATTTTTAATTTGCTTGGGTTTGTATTCGTTCCTATCCAAGCTGCTCAGTACGCCTTCACACAGGAAGGGACACTCGCTCCTGTTTCGCATAATTTACATTATATAAGGGTTAACGACCTTGAACTTGTCATCTTACACTATGCTCACTTACTGTTTCTGTTCTGCTTTGTAAACATGGCTGTGAACGACTCTTATTTGGTCTGCTTGGTGACTAAAATCCAGGCCCTCGCACTAGAGACTTTTTTAAAAGTAAGTACGTGCCCAGTTGTTTCCTTGGGTTCCCAGCCAGCTCTTCGGCCGCTGAATGATAAAGAACTGGTTCAGCCCAGGCTCTGACCTAACACTGGTACCTTCTCGTTGTTCCTGTAGGGTTTGGCTGTAAGTCCATCATGTAACACCTAAATCACTGGTTTTGGCCTGCAGGTTGACTATGAAAGTGAGGATGAGGATGAAGGCGAGGATGCTGAGGATACAGAAGAACAGGTGGAGGGGGAGGCTGTGGAGAATGCACAGACGAGCACCGCGGAGGAGCCTCAGCCAGAGTCTGCAGGAGCAAAGGCAGCGAGGGGGAAGAAACGAGTGAAAAGAGGGTCAGGAGAAGAGTCCTTGTCCCAAATGAGGGTGAACTCGGTTCTGGAGATAAACCCTGCCATCCAGGAATACAGCTTCGATCAGCAGAATGAACTCTGGTGTGAGGTAAGCTTGGAAGTGTTGCACCAGATGATTTAATCAGTGCTTTTTAGGTTTTTCCTTTCCTTCAGTTTTCAACAATACCTACGTGCCTGTAATGTCACGTGAAATGACATAACACTCAGTTCAAAGCATCAGACCTGATTTAAAAAAACAAACAAAAAAACCCCCAAAACATCTGCTCCATACAAGTTCCTGCTTAAATACACACGAAATATTCAATCCATTACGAAGCAGTGTTGCTTCTTCCATTGGAATTAAGAGGTTAGGTAACAGCTTAATCAAATGTTCCTGATTAATTGATGATCAGCAGGTGTGAGCAGCTCTGTAAAAGCAGAAGTGTTGTCAGTTTGCTGGTCTGGAGCATTCAGGTGTGTGTTAACACAATGCCAAGGAGGAAAGACATCAGCAATGATTTTAGAGAAGCAATTGTTGCTGCCCATCAATCTGGGAAGGGTTATAAGGCCATTGGCAAACCATTTGGAAAACATTCAGGACAGCTGCCAGTCTTCCCAGGAGTAGACGTCCCAGCAAGTTCACCCCAAGGTCAGACTGTGCAATGCTCAGAGAAACTGCAAAACACCAAGAGCTACATCTCAGACTCTACAGGCCGCAGTTAGCATGTTAAATGTTAAAGTTCATGACAGTACAGTTGGAAACGGACTGAACAAGTATGACTTGTTTGGAAGGGTTGCAGGAGAAAGCCTCTTCTCTCTAAACAGAACATGGCAGCACAACTTAGGTTAAAAGTAGGGCTTGTTTGGAAATATTGCAGGGGAAAAACTCAAGACTTCTGGAACAATGTCCATTGGACAGACCAGACAAAGGTGGAGATGTTTGGTCATAAAGCACAGCAGCGTGTTTGGAGAAAACCAAACACAGTATATCAGCACAAAAACCTCATACCAACTGTCAAGCACAGTGGTGGAGGGATGCTGATTTGGCCTTGAATTGCTGCCCCAGGACCTGGAAACCTTGCAGTCATTCGTATACGGAGGAGTTCATGGTGGACACCTGGTGGAGTCAAACGTGAGGCCATCTGTCTGACAGCTAAAACTTGGCTGAAACTGGGTCATCAACAGGACAATTATCCCTGAGAGCTTTGTATGAATGAATGCCCACAAACCTCAATGAACTGAAGCAGTCTTGTAAAGAAGTGAGCCAAAATTCCTCCGCAACAGCGTGCGTGACTGATAGCATCGGACAGAAAACAAGCACTTCAAGTTGTTGCTAAAATTAGCTCTGCTGAATCATGTTGTGTGAGCAGTTTTTCACACACTGCTTCTGCACTTTGGCTTTGTTTTGTTAAATAATAACGGTGTTATATGCTGGATGGTGTTCAGCTGAGGTTGTAGTTACCTTATTTGGTGTGGATCACAAGATTTATATTTGTTTATTTATTTTAAAAAAACAACTAAAGAGTAATTAAACGATGAACCAGCGAATGAGAATGATAAAGAGTTCTTTAAAAGGTTTCAATTTAGGGGGGAAAAGTAGACTATGTTTTAGTTTTTCTCTGTGAAAAACAGAAAATCATTTAAAATGGAACTCCTGAAATATTCTGACCTGTTTTTAGACCTATCCATCTGCTTTCAGGAGTCATCACCTCTGATAACCAATTTCTGATTGAAGAGTCGTGCTGAAAACAGTTTGCTTAGAATTGAACCTTTGGAAGTTGATGCATTCTGGTATGTGTCCTTATCTCTCAGGCTTTTTTTATCGGTTAATTAGTCACAGAACCAGCACAAACGCGCTCACCACCAGTCTGGTATTAAACTAAACGAAATGTGATGTGAGCTTTCATTTATGGGTCCCCTCTCCGTCCTCACAGGTGGAACTGGCGTGTCCTGTGAACAGGGTACACTTTGACCTCACCTCAGTCCTGTCGACACTGGCCCAGAACGCAGTCATCATGGAAACCAAGGGCCTGACCCGCTGCCTGCTGAGCGAAACTACAGCGAATTGTGGAGAAAAAGAGACTGTTCTCAACACAGAGGGCATCAACATGCATGAAATATTCAAGTACAGCGACGTATGTGGTTTCCAATTTAACCCTTTCTGACTTGGGTTTTGAGCTGCTTTCACGTAGAATAGGGTGAACCATTTGTGGCTCTGACATGAGAACAGACATGCAGAACATTATGAACCCACACTCTCTGAGCTGCTTGTCTTCTCCTTCACAGCTTAGCCGGTGAACTTCCTGATTATCTTTTCTGTCGCTTAGCAATTGTTGCAAAGCGAGCGAGATTTGCACATGTGGTCTCTTCTTCCCCTGCTCTGTGACGAGCACAGCATACGCTACATCCTAAGCGAAAGGCCTTTAGTTTTTTAACTTTAGACGACACCCAAGTTTTAAAAGTCGCAGACAGTTTGAAGAAATGACACTGATCACATAAAGTTGTTACACAGCCAAACTCGGTTCCCTTTGTGCTTCCACTGTGCACAAGTTCCACTTGGTATTCGCTTCTCTGAAGCAAGTTTCTTGGTATTACTTACTGACTTTTTAACATTTTTGGACTAATTATTTCTTACTAAAACTGGATGGTAATGGAGAGAAAAAGAACATAATGACTTTAAATGACTTTAAATGATTCGCATCTTAATGGCTTAGTCTGGTTTACAGAGGGTTGTTGTGTCATTTCATGCTGTGGCACAAACTGTTGACAAAGCATTAACCACAGAGAAATTAGTGACTAGATTAGTGTGACTAGACTGAAATCTCCTGTTAAGTTGGTTAACTAAACTGTATGTTAGTTATATATTTGGATTCCACCGGTTAAAGTTACTTATTATTTTCTAAGGTATTTGTGCAGTTTTGCCAAGTTATTTTAGAAAATATCTCTCAGAAACTGGTATGACAGCTAATGACGAACAGTGGTTCTTGTTATTTTAACTAATCACGCCGCTAATTGATTTGTAATCATCCAGATTTTGGTATATTTTTCTCCAGATTTTGGACATCAACAGACTGTACTCCAACGAGGTCCACGCCATGGCTCACACCTATGGGATCGAAGTAGCTCTGAAAGTCATCGAGAAGGAGATCAAAGATGTCTTTGCAGTTTATGGTACACACACACACACACATTTGATCAAAAGGCTCTCAAGACCACTCAGATCGTGACTGCATCTCCGTCTGCCTCCAGGTATCGAGGTTGACCCCCGACATCTGTCACTGGTGGCAGATTACATGTGTTTTGAAGGGGTATATAAGCCATTAAACCGGCACGCCATTCGGTCCAACTCGTCTCCTTTGCAGCAGATGACCTTCGAGACCAGCTACAAATTCCTCAAACAGGCCACCATGTTGGGTGAGGAAAGAATAATGTGTGGATGTTTATTATTATTATTATTCCTCACTGCTGTACTCGGCATGAATAAAAAGAACCTGTTGTCTCATTTACACAGTCCATAAAATTCTGTTGGTACGCTTCTGCATCCATTGTTTAAAGCCTCCCATTAGGTTGTAAAACTCCACAGGTGTGACTGTAAGTAGTCTGTACACAGTCTGTTTTGAACAGTGTATTGAGTGAACGACAATGCTTTAGGAAAAAATGAGACCTGTTTGTTTTCTCATTGTGGGTTTTTGTAGACTTGGAGCCCCTGCAGTGCTTTGTGGTTTCATTAATGACTGTTTGTTTTTCTTTTTTTCTTTTTTTTCTTTCATCTTCAGGGTCACATGATCAGCTGGCATCACCCTCAGCCTGCCTGGTGGTGGGAAAAGTGGTCAAAGGTGGAACAGGACTGTTTGACCTGAAGCAGCCTCTGCAGTAGAACAAAAAGCCGTCTGTTCTCTGTAATGGTTGCAAAGAAATACAATCGAGCATAACCTCTTTTTTTTTTTTTTTTTATTTCAGCTTGTATTCAATGGGATCCCACACACCAAATGTTCTTGTACAACAAGGCCAGAAATATATGATGTGAACATAAATTAAGCCTGTTAGTGGTTCAAGGACTTGAAGTCCCTAAAAGCAGTTATTGCATCCGACTGTAAAATGGTGTGCAGTGGGAGTTCACAGCACAGCAGTTTAAAACAACAAACAAGCATAATTGTTAGAAAAAAATACTTTTATTTTTTTTTTTTATCTGTATTTAATATTAAAATGAGAAACAAAACTGGATCAGTGTTTTTTTTTTTTGTGTACAAAAAATAAGGAAATGAATTTGATTATTTTTTGTTTGATTATTATATATATATATATATATATATATATATATATATATATATATATATATATTTATATCATATTAGAGATGATATAGAATATTACTTTATCAAAGTTTGAAACGGAAAAATGATGAGGGACCAGACAAAGAACAGCTCAAAAACCCCCTATGATGATGGACAATATTGGACACCGTGTACCCTTTCCCGGACGCGGGTCACCGGGGCCTCCCCCTGGAGCCAGGCCCAGGGGTGGGGCCCACTGGCGAGCGCCTGGTGGCCGGGTCTGTGCCCGTGGGGCCCGAAGAAACTACACGGGTCCCCCTTCCGACAGGCTCACCACCCGTGGGAGGGGCCAAGGGGGTCGGGTGCCTTGTGACCTGGGTGGCAGACGAAGGCGGAGACCTTGGCGGTCTGATCTTCGGCTACTGAAGCTGGCTCTTGGGACGTGGAACGTCACCTCTCTGCTGGGGAAGGAGCCTGAGCTGGTGCGCGAGGCTGAGCGGTTCCGGCTAGATATAGTTGGACTCACCTCGACAC